>NC_136491.1:67334440-67686940 GCF_053919585.1 Euprymna scolopes
TCTCTCCCTCGTAGGTGTACTTTAACGCGGGATGCATTCCATTGAGTAAGGAGAAAAAGGTGTTAGCTTCCGTTTGGTTATTAAATAAACAGAATGTGTCATCAACATATCGGAAGTACACCAATGGCTTTATGGGTCCAGATAATAAGCGCTCTTCATGGAACCCAACAAAAATATTAAAAGTAATGTTATTTACAATTTTAAATGTGGTTGCGGTGCCAACTACTTGGGTCGAACGACATTAACATTAGATGGAAGAATTCAACAACATGTACCCAGTAAAATTAGGAATGGAACCTACCGGGCAACTGATGTCGTTACTAACACATACGGGTCTTCAATTACTGATCATTTGCTTAAAAACCCGTCTTGTGCAGCAAACTTTAGCACGAACTCTTTTACCATTATTAGTCGTGCTCATTCATTATACCATCTTAAGATCTTGGAGACCATTCACGTTCGACTCAGGAAACCTTCTCTTTGCAAGCAAAGGGAATGCCTCCTGGGGTTGAACGTGATTAATCTCTAGGGTATTCGTCCATAACGTCGTTTTATTTTAATCGTTTTCCCACTTTTTTTTTTTTTTTTTTTCCCTGTAAATTTAATAAAACGCTATTTTAATCGCTTTCATTCTTTATTTTAAAATTAATTCCCTCGATACAGCTTTCAGAAGCGAGGGTCGAAACCGGTCAGCTGGCTCCCCATTTTTTTTTCTTTCCTCTCCTGCTTCCCCTTAATTCCCACCTTTTTGGAGAGAAAATATATATATATATATATATATATATATATATATATAATATAAATATATATAAGCGAGATAAGACACAGATTAAAATCTGATGAAAAATCCTGATAGATATTACTAGAGGTAATACTTTCAGGGTGATCCTAGCCAAAAAAGGAAAAGCTCAATATTTAAGAATAGAGCAGTAGATAGTTCCCAAGTATAAATCTCATATTAAAAGCTATTCGTCCAACACATAGCTTCTAAATATCATCTCTCGGAATATTTTGCTACCCAGACCATTGATTTTCGAGGTCCATTGCACCATAGACATGCATATATAATTCCATCACCCATGGGAATATATGCAATGGATTGGTATATCCATCCAATATCTGATATACTGTGCCAACACCAAAAAAGAATCTGGATTAAATATACTAAAATGCATTCAACACATCAACGAATATGGCCGCCCTGTATACCTTTCGGAATATCAATAAGGAGCAACCATGCATCTTTGTTGCATGGGATTACTGCCTTCTCCCCTGGACCAATATTCTGCCTACTTGGAAATAAAACCCCAGAGGACATTATACTCCTCCCGATAATGGACTGCCCAGGTTGTATGAAATTCCATTTTCCAATAATTATTTTCATATAACTTTCATTCATAACCCAAAATTCTATTTTTAATATTTGTGCTGAAAAGCAAAATACGTGCCTTTTCACAGCTGAACATTTTGCTAACCGCATTCCATTTCCTCTGATGATATGAGCCATTATTGAAAATCCATGGATTAAGGAAATTAATATAATCCCTTCTATATATTCCTTTTGTCAAAAAATAAATTCTTAACTCGAATATATGTGTCTATATTTTGATTTTCAGAATTTAATTTTAACAACTAAATATATATATATATATATATATATATATATATATATATAAGAGAAAGAAAATTAAAACTGTAAGTTGAACTTTACAATCAAAATTTATTGTTCGACTGAATACTCGAATACTCCAAAAAACAATTTACAAAGTCCTTATTTCGCGAAGTTTTAAAGACCACTATTCTTATTATTATTCTCATCAGAGGACATAAAGAAATCAGCAAATTATATTTGTAGCAATACTAGAATTTGCTAGTTTAGGCATTAATTGAAACCGCAATTTATTGTAGTTATAAATTGCCAAATAAAGAAATAAAAAAATATTGGATATGTAAAAACTAATATAAATGCAAACCGCGCATAATATTTCAGCTTGCGCGGTTTGTTTCATTGAATCCAGTGGTAATATTAAAGTTGTATTACATACAAATAATATTGCGCTGAACATCTATAAACAACATCAACGAGTTTTTCTATCATATCAAATTAAATTATAGAAAAAATTTGTAATAAAGATGTAATGTACAGTTAAAGCTTAATCAAAGGGAGATAACCTACCCAGATGATTATCACTTAGAGAACCGGAAAGGGGGATCACCTGAGTAAGGCAAAAAGGCGGATAAATGGATAAAACAAAAGCTTACCGACAAAGGAACACCTCGTTTTATCGGTTAACATCCATCATGAAGAGCAAAACATCTTTACATGTAAAAACCTGAATATTGAATGTCACAAATGTTAATGTAAGTTGAGGAATGGAACCAGGAATACACATTTTCCTCGATTATTTTCGGACAACGCCAACTATGCCTGCTAATCTTTAATAAAGAATTTACTTTTTACAAGATTTACTTTGCAACCATCAGGATGGGATTAATTTGTAATCGCTTCGACCGAAATAGTTGGATCATCAAGTAGAGTGTCAATTGTCAAATGATACGTATCATTTTTTGAAAACATCTTTTTTTTTTTTTTTTTTTTTTTTTTGTTGTTGTTGTTGCTGCTGCTGCTGCTGCTGCTGCTGCTTGATACGGGGAAAATTTAGTTCCTTTCTTGTTTGATAAGTTTTTATCTTTCGATTGCTTTTCATCGAAGCAACAGATTGGTCTGACCCTAAAAAAACAACAGCGATAAAATTACATAAAACCATCAGAATCATTTTATGACATCTTCATTTTTTTTTCTTTATTCGTTTGTTTTTGTTTAATTTTGTTTTCTTGGTGGATTGAGTAGCATGACTAGAAAAAAGCAGCGAAGAAATTCGGTAAAAGTTAATCAAAATGTAATGTTATGCGATTTGTCTGAAAATTTTCTTTCGAAAGCAGATTCTTGTCATTTGATTCAGACGACGTTAATCTTAAGATTAAGGCCATCCGGATCGAATGAAATACCAGTTCTAATTTATAGACGTATTTAGTTGTTTTTATGTCTACTAGTCTGTTATCATAGTTAGCAATTAATCCATATGCCAAATATTCCATATGTCTGTCTTTATAAAGTGAAGTACGTTTATTTGTTTATATATACTAATGTACAAAATTCACTCTTAAATTAATTCATCCATCATTGTGGAATTTTGAACAAGCCTGCAAAAATGTGGGCTACATTAGTATGATTTAGTTTATGAAAACGAGGTTAAAAGTCCTTCGTGATAATTTAGATAACACCGAATTTTGTAAAATTTTAATCACATTAATACATGTTCCGCAAATTTCGGTATCTTTGAAACATTTTACAGGAATTTAGGAAGCATAATGTGGCCATAATTTCCTATTTGAAAATTCAAAATTCCAATTGAGTAAGAATTCTTAAATATAAGTTTTTTTTCTTTTCTTAATTCACAATAATTTTTAAGTGCATTTTTGTCAGGTTTATGATAATTATCAATTAGCTAAAACAGCGAATACTATAGTATATATATATATATATATATATATATATATATATATATATATAGTAAATAAAACAATTGTATATTGCGAAATTCGAACACTCAAAGATGGAATATATATTAATATTAAAGGCGAACGTTTATCCACACGCAAACCAACCAAACGAAATTATTTTGTCTTTTTGTCCTACTTGTTGGTTGGTCGACTAATAATACAAAATATTAAACATGTAAACAAACGCTAAAAGGGCGGAACATTATTATTATTATTATTATTATTATTATTATTATTATTATTTTTATTTTTATTATTATTACGTAATCTTAAATGTGTTTTAAAAAGATAAGTTCATAGTGTTATATAACAGATCTCACTCAATTACCAGATGATCCACTGTGTTAAAAAAAAGTGCAATTGTCACGCAAACAATGTCGATTACGCCTATATACGCTATGCAAAGAACAAAAACAAAACTACGTTCTCCACGCGGACGTAGAAGGCGACATACCACGTGATCAGAAAACGCGACTTACATGAAACATTTTTTTGATCCGATTCGAGCCAAAAGGAGCCCCTCCTTCAACCACAAGGCAGTCTTACCGTCCTTGGGGATCGTCTCGGCATCGTCGTCACCGACACCAACTTATTGTGAATAACATCGTCGTCGTCGTCGTCGACATCAACCTATTGCTTATACCTCGCCGTTGCAGCCGATATCATCATTAACTTATCGCGAGTAACTCGCCGACATCAACCAGACTCATTGCTACTAAAGACGACGCCTCTACGGCTATAAATCTCTGATTTGGTGATATATATATATATATATATATATATATATATATATATATATATATATATATATATATATATATATATATATATATATATATATATATATTTAATTTTATACACTTGTCTACAATAATATCGAATCTAAGGTGCTGTTCCAAATCTGCTGTAAGTTTGACTCTTAGATTAACAGGTTTCTTGTGATGCTGCGACACACGTGCACACATACTGGAAAATTTGTTTTAATGCCTACAAGTATTAACTGAATTCCGGCGCTGCTCGGGAGGAATAAAAAAGAAGGATTTAATTGAAAAAAAAAAACTTTCGAGCATCAAGTTTACGTGTTGATTTAGTAACAAAATATATGCATAAAAATTCATTGCTTTATGTAAACATGTTTTCTCAGTCTAGAATAATTTCTACTTCGCTGACCTTTTGTTTTAGCGACGCTAGTTTATTTAAGACTAGCTGAAGTACTCGGCGGTGTCAGGTTGTATATGATAGAATTGAATATTTTTTCCTCGTACATCTATATATATAAAAGCGAAAATGTATGTATGTATTATGTATGTGTGTATGTTTGTGTCTCTGCTAAAAACTTTTGACAGACAGAACAAAAATTCACAAATTTGGTCTCATATGAAAGCCCCATCCTTCGCCCGACAAATATCGAAATTACGTTAATTTTATCACCCTGAAATCAACACTTTTCTACAGGGGGGTTAGCAATAACCGTCCTCTCATGACGATCGGTTCTACGCATGCATTAGACGACGTCATAACCTGCTTTAGTTTAAATACTTGAAGAACTGACACAATGTCATGTACGTCGTGTTAGCTTAGTTGGTTAGAGCGTTGGTCATTATCTAAACGTTTTGGGTTCTAATCGTGGTGTGAGATGTCTGGGTTTTTTTTTGGGGGGGGGGTACGATTTTTTTTATTTTAATATTGAAGCAAGGTTATTTAAGTCATTTTCACGTAACTTCGTTTTTCTGTTTTTTTTTTTTTTTACTTCGCTGATTCTTAGGTTTTCATTAACACCCCCACCCCCGACCGACCACACCCACCCAAAAACACCCGGGTACCCACCGATTTTTTAAATTTTAATATTGAAACAGGCTTATTTAAGCCATTTTTCACGTTTTTTTTTTTTTTAATTTTTTTATTTTTCAGAAGTTTTAACGTTCGTTTTTCTGTTTTCTTTTTTGTTTTTGTTTTTCAGATTTTTACATTTAACATCGTTCGTTTGCCTTACGTTAGTTTTTTGTGTTTTTTGTTTTGATCCTCCTCCCCCCCCCCACCGCCTGGGTACCTCCGCTTTATTTTTCAGATAAGTTTAAACTTTCGTTTTTCTGTTTTCGTTTTTTACTTCGCGTATTCTTAGGTTTTCATTAACACCCACACCCCCGTCCGACCACACACACCTCCAAACACTCAGGCCACGCCGGATACCCCTCTCCCCCGCTAAGCAGGGTTTCTTAACGTTCGTTTTTCTGGGTTTTTTACTTCGCTTATTCTTAGGTTTTCATTAATACCCCCACCCGCCGAAAAAAAAACGGGCAACGCCGGATACCCCTCGCTAGTTTATAATATAAATCTCACCTGTCTGTTTAAATGTATGTATTTATGTATGTATGTATGTATGCGTAAAACTTTCGACATGGACAATCGATTTTCACGAGATTGGTATCATTTTGAAGCTCGACCCTTCGGACGAGAAATATCGAAAAATGGGCCAAAAACATTAATACTTTCACCCTCAACTGGGCACTTTTCTACAAGGAGGGATCGATTTTTTTGCTGACACTTTTTGCAAGTCATTCAAATCTCGCGTTTACAGCGTCGCTTAAAAGACGTTAATTTTACTGCCCGTGACGTCACAACCACAAAGACATACCTATACATCTTTTTTATTATCATTCTTTGACCGATTAGATAAACAATTATTAATTGAGTAGTGTAGGAATTGTGCTGAAAAAATAACGTTATTATTTAGAAAGCCATTCTTAACATGTGGACGGAGGCTTTTAACTGGTCTGCACTTCTACCTAATAATTTAATAAAAAGAAAGATACCATATAAATTTAATTTAACTTTGGAATCCTATCTGAAATGTAACACGGTACGTACACTGCAAAAACACCGAATATTTATTTGAAATTAATAATTGTTAATCTAATTGGTCAAAGAATAATAATATAAAAAGATATATAGGTGTGAATTAATGTATAAAAAATGTTATAAAAAATAAAAATAAACGCACGTAGTCGGGAGCCTTAAAACTTTTTATTTGAAAATAATATTTGTTTGTCTAATCAATAAATGAATAATAAAAAAGATATATAGGTTTTTCTTTGTATTTACAAAATCAAAACCGCGAGTAAAATTTACGTATTATTACATTTTTATTTATTAATACAAAGGCATGAAGAAAGATCAGCTAGAATTGAAATCAAAACATCTAGCGTTCTAAACAACTTGAAGGAATAAAGCAAATATGCGCAACGTAACATGCGGTCGCAGCCGAAATTGAACTCACACTACACGAGTTTGTAGTGTAATTCAAATCTTGACCGTAGCTGATTACTTGATGATGCTTCGCCAGGGCTATCAAGGGTATGTTCTATCGTGACACCATCACTAGATGTAGTGCCTACCACAGCTTAAGAGAGCCCCATCTACCCTCGAGAAAAGGATAGACCGCGCCACTTTCTCAACCTCGTATTTTACCTCGCGGTACATTCAGCGACTCGCCTTCCCAAATGATCACCCATTTGGTACTGGCCAGGCTCAACGTTGCTTAACTTCGGTGATCTGGCGAGAACCGGTGTGTCAACGTGATTGTACCGATAAGATAATCTGAAGAAGGTTAAAGATTATATCAACCGAAACATTGTGAAAATGATACCCAAGGTGAGAACACTAGTCCGATTAATCCAAATAATATGAATGATAATAATCTGAATCCTCATCTCAAAAATTCAAAAAAGTAATATCATAGCATTTGTTGTTTTTCAATAATGCAAATATAAAACCTTCGTTAAGTATTTTGGAATAAGTGGTGTTCTTTTTTATCGTTATTTCATGGAAATTTAACCACGGTGTAACTGGTTGTGGGCGTAGTAAATATTAAGAAGCCATTAAAAAATGTTGCCACCTTCTCTTTGGGAGTTTTATTTAGGAAACTGATTATCTGAAATAGATGTAAGAATTTTTGAAAGTGAATGACATGAAAGCACGAGACTAATTGAATGACATAACAGATTAGCATATGTTTTGCTCACCAAACTATTATTTTTTAAATATTATGGGAAACATCGACTTTACCTTCCTATATAAATATCATTTTAACGATTCTGATGTTTGTCTGACAGTTTGTTTTTATCTGATGTTGTGAAATTTTGCCTGGCTTTAATTTTGTTCAAGTATGCTGTGAATTTTTCTCCAGATAAACGTGCAATCATTTCTTGCGCCCAAACTTGTATTTAATTATAATTATTTTATTTATTTATAACTCTATTGTTGAATATTGAGCTTTATTTTGCTTTAAAAATTGATTCTAATAAGAAAATAAACATTTTATATTGTTACATACTATATGTGTGTGTGTTTGTGCGCCTGTTTTATTTATGTATATTTGGGTATGTATGTTTGTGTTTGTCTTTTTATTTTGTTATAATTGCCAATTTCTAAATTAAATTTAGAAGTTTGCGGTCAGACATTTGTAGAAATGATTATTGTCATTTATTTGATTATAAATGTGATTCGGTTGAGTAAATTCGATGTTTTTGTCCTTGCCAGATACCGGAATTCAAGTCCAGAATTGCAAATATTTATTTAAAAAGTGAACAGTTGGATCTCGTATAATATTCATCGTTCGCTTTTTGTATGGTCATTTTGCTTTGCGTATGACTAAAAATCAATTTATTGAATTCTTCTCTCTTACTGTCTTATAATCAATCTTAGAAAAGAAGCGCTCTTTACCCGTATTTACCGAAAATGTATTATTATACATATTCGGTAAATACTCATGGAATAACAGCCAATGAGAACTCAAAAAATGAGTTTACCCATCTGAGCATAAAAGAACATTCCAGTCGTCTTATAAACCGAGTTATAAATCGATTTTATTTGTTGATAATCTAACTGATCAGGCAGTTGATGACTGACTACTAAATTCAATATCAATGAAACCAACAGATCAACATAGAAACAACATTTCAAAAGACAATCGATACATCCACATTAAAAATGTTAAAAACTTTTCTGCTATCAAACACTATTCTCACACACTTCCTTCAAAACGAATGTATAACTGTTTAGCTGTAAGTATACATTTTCTTTATTGCAGGTGATATTCAAGTCGAGGTTTCGAAATTAAATATTTAATAACCAAATACTTTGCTTATTCTCAAAAGGATTGGCGCTAAGTATTTTTTTCAAAATGTACAACTTAATTCCTGGCTAAACGGACCAAGAAATGCAAGTAAATGATGCGAAACCTTATCAAAGAGCGTTAGCTTCGTTGTCGCCAAGGGTTTGCGCTGCGACGGCTTCACAAACTAACAGAGATACGCGTATGACTACCGAAGCTGTAGGAGAGGGCGGTCTTATCTGGGGATGAGTCATAATATCCCGTCGAGACTTACAAGTGATTCATTTTATCGCCTCATCTTTCTATTTTATTTCGTTTTTTTCCCCAAAAAATTTTTTAACAACCTCCCTTCACTTGCTGTCGACGCTATTTCATATGTCATATACTACACACATACGCACGCGCGTGCGTACATTATTTTCCCTATATTTTAATTCGTACAAACTATCTCCCTTTTTTTTTCTTTTTTGTCCATGTTTTATTTCTATCGTTCTTCTGATTCAGAAAACGACTGAAACTACTATTCGCTTTCTGTATTAGAGAAACAGATGAAAAATAGTGAGGGATGGTAAGAGAAAGAGAGGAGGGAATGACGGGCACAAATAAAAATGAGTCGTATCTGTTAACTTGAGTAGTGAAGCGAAGGGGGGGGATCTTAAGACAGGTAATGAAACAAAAGCGATAATTTCGTGGTAAACGTTTGGGAAAATAATCCAAAACAATTTGTTTTGCTCATTTGTATCCTATTTCCGTTAAAAAATAATCTGATATTTAATATTTAAACGAAGTTATAAGAAATTTAATCTCCCGTCAATTATGGTTGTGAATAAAATAATCAGCGGTTAAGAAGTACGTAATCGGATGATTTAAATAATTTATGTGGTCAATAGTAATGTTTGTCATCCACGTTGTTGAAAAAAAAAAGACAAGTATTTCGATTTATTGGATATACATGTTTTAACTACTTCATAATAACCAGTTTTACTCAGATATTATTTAATGAAAATGAAAATACGCTGTCCAGGAATTGAACTCATTATTCTACTTTTGAACCCGTCATCTTTTCCCGTTACCCTCCCATTTCTCGTTCCATTTTCACATCTTTGTAGTGATCGGACGACTGAAAAGACGCACATATCTCGTCATCATCGTTATCGATTCTTTCTTTATGGATCAATCGATGCAAACTATTTGTATTGATTTAATCACCCTTTTTTACCACTTGTACTTCTAAAAACAATTCATGTTAACTGTTTGTGTAATGTTGTTTTCTGTTAAAGAAATGAAAATGTCACACATATAGAAATCAAATTCTTTTAAATATTTCTTCATATAACATCAAACAATTAACTCAAAAGTTGATTTGCCGTAAAGACACCAAACTCAATATGGCCTGTTTACCATTTTGAAATGACGAAAAATAACGATTTTGATTTAAAAAATCGTTAAAACAATCGAAAACTACTTGCCTCTGCAAATTGTAAATAAGCTTTTCTTATTCAGCATCGTCGAAAACCTTTAAGAGTAGTAATTACAAAACAAATCGTGGAGGGGAACCTAATGTAACAAATACCAAAAAAAAAAAAAAAACAGACCGTGAAATTTACGTTCGTTAAAAGCGTAAAACAGAAATTGTTACATTTAAGAAATAAAGCATGAGTAAAACATGTTTTGTTTTGTTTTTGTTTTTTTCGATAAAACTTATTCTAACAAACTTGAAATTACGCTTTTTTTCGAAATTGTTTCTATATAAGATAATAGTAATGTTTGTCCTCTATTAAAACTGTGGTGGTACACAATAGCGTTGTGCTTTAAACTAAAAATGTATTTTTAAAAAAAGGTAAATTTTTACTTTAGGTCCACCTCCATAATTTTTAACATGGATGGGTAGTCGTTATTTATTCTGAAAGCCGTTCTTATCATTGGGAGGTTGGGGTGCTTATTTATGGCCGCCAGTGAATTATAGTGTATAGCACAGGTCTTTATATCTCGAAAACTACTTTCCTCTGCAAACTGTAAATAAGATTTTCTTATTCAGCATCGTCGAAAACGTTTAAAAGTAGTAATTTTAAAACAAATTGTGTAAGTGGACCTCTAAGGGAGGATAAGTTACTTTTCTATCTAACTGGATATTTTTTGGTGTTTTTTTTTTTGTATTACTGTACACATAGATTCGAAAAAGTTGCCAAAAAACAAATGTATAACAAATATTATCAAAGGCAAGATAAGTTACTTTTCTACCAAACTGGCTTATCCAGTTAGGTAGAAAAGTAACTTATCTTGCCTTAGATAACATTTATTTGTTATATATTTATTTTTCGACAACTTTTTCGGATCCGTGTTTAGTAATACAAACCCGTTTGATTTAATGTAACATTTAGTCGACTCGAAAAGCAGTGTTTATTAGTGTATTTGAAAAATACAAATGTTGGCGGACACTGTTGATTACGTTGTTTTGGAAAATGAGTTAAAACTAAAAAAAAACTATACAATATACTGCCAGAAACCCACCAAATATGTCAGCCTATGTCACGGTCACATATATGATGGGTATCTTACACTGTTATGCATAGTTTTTTATTTTTAACTTATTTTCCCAAACTTAACATATTCAACAGAGTCCACGACCATTTGTCCTTTTCAAATGCATTGATAAACACTGTGTGCTTTTCCGAGCTGATTAAACCTTTTACATTAAATAAAAACAAACAAATTATCCAATTATGTAGAAATGTAACTTACCTTACCTTTGCTTACATTTATTTGTTTTGGGACAACTTTTCGAATCTGTGTATAGTACCCCTCCCTCACCCAAATATTAATTGAAAAGTAAGATTTTTGATTACGAAAAAAACAATAAAAAATCGATTAACCATTCCAAGATTTTAGCAACGTTCGGATTAATCCATTTACTGCTGGTCGAGCCCAAGCCATGATTGATTGAAACTCCTAAGGATCCGGGTTAGATTCTGCAAGAGTACCGGTTTTTTTTGGGGTTTTTTTTCATTTTTGTATTTTTTTTTTTTTTTTTTTTTTTACACTTTTGGAGTGGATTGCTGTACTAAGAATATAAGAAACATGCATTTTCTCTTTTTATTAGATTTTTCCATTGCACCAAATTGAGCCACAGCAACGCGTGGACGGGTACAGCTAGTATATATATATATATATATATATATATATATATATATATATATATATATATATATATATATGATTTTCAGAATGTGATAGATTGTATATAATAAATTCCACAGCCAAACAACGTCGCAGCGCACAAGAGCCATGATAGTCAACGAACCGGAAGTCCAAGACTCGAGTTTCACTCTCATTTGGGCTCATCAGTTAGACACATCCGATTCGAAACCCGAGCATCTTACATGCGATTGCAGCGGTTTGCTTGGTCTGTGTCGGTTAATAGAAATTCTTGTGTGTGGGGCGTTTGCTCAGTTGATAGAGTGCTTGCCTCGCATGCAAGAGGGTCGGGTTTCGAATCCTGAGTTCGGATGTGTCTAACTAGCCCAAATGAGAGCGAAACTCGAGTCTTGGACTTCCGGTTCGTTGACTGTCATGGATCTTGTGCGCTGCGACGTTGTTTGGCTGTGGAATTTATATATATATATATATATATATATATATATATATATATATATATATATATATATACACACAAAGTTGGGTATTTTAGTCCACTGTTCATGGATGTTGTATTGGCACAAGGCCAAGTTTAAAGTGGGGTTTCTTACAGGCATTCCATGTGAAGAAGTAAGGAGAAAAGGATTTTGTTGCTAATGGTGCCTTATAGAGAACATAAATATTTGAAAATGCTGTAAAAAAAATCAATTCTTTATTCAACAGAAATCACGTGGAGTTCTTTAAATTTCATCAAAAAGATGATAAACATTTAATAGTTTGTAGAGATATTATTTATCATCAATATAATTATTTAATTTCTCTGCTTTATGGTATATCAACTCTTTCGGGTCAATTTAGTCTCGAAATACAATACCTACAATAAATAGTCGAGTGAAGATAATTGTGATTCATATACAAAGGAGATAGACGACAACAGAACTTGAACTTTGACGTGAATTGCGACGATACTATTGTAATTTTCTATTTTATTGTATACCAGTATGTCGCCCAGCGTTGCCCGGTCGTAAAATACACACAAATATTATATTTTAATTTATACAGAAACTGAGACATGTGTATGCGAGTATTATCTTTTTTTCTAAACAGTTAATTTCTTGTAAGTAAAAAAAAACATAGATCAATATCACGTGTCAGACATGACTAAAAGAAAAGATTTATGTGGCCTTTTGTCACCAAAACTATCAGATATGTATGTTATATACAAGATTATTTTGATTCTTTTATCGCATTTTGCCATATAATTATAACGAAATTATAAAAACGTAGTCCACCCCAAGAATGGCGGGAGACAGATATACGCCAGACACATATACGTGTGTATATACACACACACGTATACTCGGACCCAAGACGTCTGATATCTAATAGTGATCTATCTGTCAGAGGGCAAACTTTATGTATCTTATGTTTCCGGAAATGCCTCGCCTGTAGCGAGGTGAGTGTGCAACACGAATGGACGATGGTCCGATCGTCCAATGTACCGTGACCCCGACCAACAAGTAAAAAATAAATGGAATAAAAGAGATTCATGGTGAACGTGACAGACAAATAAACTCAAGAAAAAGTTTAAGCTTAAGGGGTTTTAAGAAGAATGTAAAATTCAGAGTGTTTAATGATTATGGGCCAAATTTGAAATATTTGAATTTTCAAATAGAAGGTTGTATCCATATTAGCCCCCTAAAACCCCCTTTTCAAATATTCCAAAAAAATTGAAAATTGGGGGAGCATTTACCAATTAATGTCTGATAAATATTGATAAGATTTCACAAAAATCTGAAGTATCTGAGATTTTATAACACGCTTCCACATCATATTACCCTCTTTGCGTAATATCAAATTGAAGTAAATATAGTCTACATTAAGATCCTTACGCTGAACAGATGTGCTATAAAATTCATAATGATTGGTTGATCAATTTATAATAGAAGTGAATCCTACTGTTTTTATGCGGTGAAGCCTCGTGTAGTGTTCGGCACTAAAATTGCCTCCCCAGCTTTTAAGAAAGATACACTTCCCACACTACAGAAAAGTTTAGTTGTATATCAATTTAAATGTCAGTGTGATGCTGACTATGTGGGTCGTACGTTTCAACGTCTGGGAGTCGGATTGGCACAACATGTCCCTGCGTGTTTTCGAAAGTCTAAGGGGTCTAGAATAAACACACTGCTTAATACACCCGGGCGTTCACAGAACACATACGGACATTTAGTACATCCGGGCGCTCACCTATTCATGAGTCACCAATTGGTGCGCACTTGTATGACAATAAAGCATGTAGTGAAGCGTATTCGGATGGCTGTTTTCGCATTGTACACAAGTTTTGGACCACTAAAAACTTATATATATATATATATATATATATATATATATATATATATATATATATATACTGCGTGTCAAATTATTAATGTAATAACATTTTTTACCAGTTTCAAAAACTTACCGGTAGTTTCGTATCAAAAGCTTCAGAAACGTAGGCAATGCTGAGCTGCGCGTACTGTGAAACTTTCGTACTGTTCTGCGCAATGTAAACAACTTGCCATCGTAATTGCTGAATCCACGGTATTTGAACTGTGTCAAATTATTAACAAGGCAGTTTGTTTCGTCAATAAAATGGGTCATAAAGATGGATTGAGTAGTTCTAAAAAGAGTCCTATTACAGAATAGCTAGCAAAAGTTAAAACTACCCTCGAAATATCGAAAATAATAGGGAGGTACCATCAAACTGTGAAGAACTTTGTCAAGGACCCTACAAAGGTACGTAAGAGAGCTGATAAAAGTAAATCTAGAGTTGTTTCACGCCGTTCTCTGCTCTAAATTAAACGTGAAGTTGTTAAGAACCCTGGGCAGACAAGTCGAGAAGTCTTTGACCAAGCCGGATTGAAGAATTTCTCAAAAAGTACTCGATATCGCCTTCTGAAATAAGTCGCAAAGTCTGTTAAGCCGTGACAAAGCCTCCATTAAAGCAACATCACTTACAAACTCGATAGAAATGGGCAGAGGACAACATGAAAACGGATTTTTCCAAAGTTTTGTTCACGGATGAAGTGCGTGTCCCTTTTGATGTCCCAGATGGCTGGAGCATGGGTCCTAGATGGACAACATCGTCATCAGCGTTTAAGGCGCCAACAAGGTGGTGGTGGAATAATGATTTGGGCTGGGATTATCGGAGGTACTTTAGTTGACCCATGGAGTGTCCCAGAAGGCGTAAAAATGTCGTCAAATGCTTACATAGCTTTTCTGAAGGAGCACTTTGAACCATGGCTGAAGAAGCAAGGGCTGACGTTCAGAAGAACCATTATTTTTATGCAGGATAATGCTCTCTCGCAATCAGCAAACAAAAGCAAAGAATATTTGAAACAACTGGGATTCTCTGGACGACGGAAGATAGAGTGGCTTGCAAATTCACCAGATTTGAACCCAATTGAGAACCTCTGGAGTATCATGAAGCGACGCCTTTGTGCCAATTTAAAAGCAAAGATAAGTTGTGGGATGCTCTCCAAGAGATATCGCGAGGAATAACTGTTGACGAAATCACAAATTTGACTAATTCTGTGGACCAACGTCTTTTACAAGTCATTCATAAAAAAGGATCGCATATGCCAATCATGTCAATGTAGAAATTGCTATGTAGTTATTGTGTTATCAGGATTTTTCCTAGTTCATTTAATGTTTAAATATTATTTCAATAAACAAGTTATAGGTATATTGTGTTTTTTTTTTCTCAACCTCATTAATAAGTTGACAGGCTGAAATCAACAGACATTCCTATCTTTTACTATAGTTTCGCTAATACTGCTTCTAATACTTTTATTTTCGGACTGGAGTAGCTGAATAGTATTGTAAGCACTTTCTTAAAGTTTCATGGATTTTTATTTACTCGTTTCTTAAATTTAAAAAAAAAATGTAAACTCGTTAATAATTTGATACGCAGTGTATATATTCTTTATTCCATGGGATATTAATATTTATACATGTTTACAGAATCCTTAAACTTGTAAATTGAAATTAATTATTTATATATATATATATATATATATATATATATATATATATATATATATATATATATATATTCAAAATTATAAATATAAATAAATGTTACGTATATATATATATATATATATATATATATATATATATATATATATATATATATATATATATAGAGAGAGAGAGAGAGAGAGAGAGAGAGAGAGAGAGAGAGAGAGAAGATTAGTTTTTTTGGTTTAAAAAGTACAATTAGCTCGGGTTAAATATTTTTTTAATTTTCTTTTACGCGTGCCTTAAAACGAAATTCATTAAGGCTTGTTCTGGGCAAAAGCAAAGTGTCAGTCGTCCTTTCTTTCTAAAAACCCTTCCCAATCGTATAATTTATCATCGGAAGATATTAAAATATTTACAAATACTGTGTATTTGCTAGCATTTTTAGATCTTCATCAGGAACTAATTTCTATCATAAATAAATCAGATGTCGAAAAGACGTCAAAAAGGAGGAGGGCAATGCATCGTTGTTCTCAATAGACCATGAGCATAGCAAAATTGCATTTTCCATCTATTAATTCATGTTTTGATTGAAATAAATAGCTTACAGAAAATATCGGGTTATAAATTTAACAGTAGAAATGTGGCAACTCTTTTTTTTTTTTCTATGGCATTGGTTTATGAGATTCGGAAATTGTAGTTTTGAAAGTTATTTAAGTACAGAACATGCTCAGATAAGGAAATCAGCTATTGGAATTATGTTAATAATTCGAATTTTAAATGACATTGTTAAAAAAAAAAAACTTGATGAGGCTTTCACAAATAAGTAAAAGTTCATTTATCATTATGACTTTATATGGAAGCAATATGGCAAGCAATGGACGAACATCATTATCATATAATGTGTGTGTATGTATGTATGTATGTATGTATATATCTATGTATATGTGTGTATGCGCGCATATTTATGTATATATATATGCGTTGTATATAAAGAGAAATAAAGAGAGATGTAAGGAAGATGTATTATTTCGTATACTTTTTATTTTTACACATCATCCTTTTCGTGGTAAAAGCTCGCTAACTTTGAACATATAATAACAGAGCATATATAATATACCATATTAGGCTACAGTTCACAAATTGACGTAAACATTAGAATACTTCAGTTAAAAGTCAAATATAAACAGGTAAAATTATAGAGGAATAAAAGGCGAATCAAATGAGGTATAAGTTGTTTTAACAGTTACATTAAATTTAGCCTAAATTTGTGGTTTTTGAAAAAGTGACAACTGCGAACTTTTCGGTGTCACAAAATGACGAACAACTCACATTGATTACATTTTCGCTCGATAAAAAATAATGTATGAAAAAAAATTATCATCCAAATGAATAGAACCATTATGTTTCGTGGCAGTTTAAATGTTTATATGCATAAAACTCGATGTCTAAGTGCATGTGTGTGTGTTTGTGTAAACGCTATAGAAAGAAAAGTTTGGGAATTTATATGAAATATAAAAGTGTATTCTTATGTAAGATTTGCCGAGAAAGAAAATGTATTTCCGAATCTATAATGCAACCGTAAGGGAAATAAGGACATAAAATCCTTTAAAATGGAAATATTTCCTATTTTTATGAAATTCAATTCGTATATATAAAATTTTCCGAAGAGGGGGGGGGGAGAATGAAAATTTTTCCGAATCTGTAAGTGTGGCATTAACTTAAGGGAGCTACCAGAGTCGAACCTCATTTAAAACTTAAATATATCCTATTTGTATGCAATTTATACCACATATACATATGATTATCAATGATTTTTTTACCGAATAAAGATTAGTGTATAGTGCATAGAAATTTACAAAATTTTACATGTTTTTTTTAATAAAGATAAAATGGAACGAAGAAAATCAGCTATTTTAATTATGTTAATAAGTTGAATTTTAAATTACATTGTTTAAAAAAATCTTGATGAGGCTTTCACCAATAAGTAAAAGTTATTTATCATTATGACTTTATTTTTAAGCAATATGGCAAATTCTACACACAAACGCGTTCTTTTGAAGAAAGAAAAAACTCATTATCGTTAAACTATCAAGAAAAAGTCAATTTTAGAAATTTCTGATATTGTTCATAGATGCCTTTCATCGTGTAATTAGCAGAACTAAAACCGATAGAACATTAGATACAAAATCAAATACCGACAGACCTTTTTTTATTACATTTTCACCCCAAACAAGGCACATTGCCACTTTGGTGTAAGGGGGCTACTATCAGGAACAACAACTACTGGGGTACTATGTAGGAATTTGGGCAGCAAGATGTCGGTTCACGTTACACTTGAACTTCTGCACGTCAGTACAGTTGGGGAAGCAGGGACCTAGAATGGAATTCCAGAGTTTAGCGGTTCTGGGGAAGAAACTACTGGAGTAGAAAGATCTTTTACATCTATGGATCTCTACAGTGTGGGCTGGGATTTAGCAGCCTATTGGGTTTGTCGAGCGTGTTCACGTTGTGGAGGAACAAGTGTCTGCAGTTCGTCAAAGCATTCACCGTTAAAATACTTGTAGAATAGGCAGAGTGATGCAACATTTCGTCAATGGGACAGAGGCTGAATCTTAGATGCCTGTTCAGGGCCTATCAGATTGGCGACTCTCTTTTGAACCTTGTCTAGGAGCGAGAGACTAGTAGCAGATGCACCAGCCGAAATATAACAGCAATACTCCATACATGGGCGAATGGTTGTCTTATAGAGGTACAGGATACTTTCGGGTGTTAGTAGTTTTCTAGCACGGTAGAGAGAGCTCATCTTCCTTGCAGCGGCCCTGGCAATGCTTTCAATGTAATTGTTCCAACTCATGTTTCCTGTTAACGTTAGGCCAAGGAGTTTGAATGATGTACTCTCAGATAAAGAGTCGTTGGCCATTACTATAGGTGGTAGAGAAGGTTTCATGTAATTATTGAATGAAACTAGTTTAGTCTTAGCGGCATTGAACGTGACTATCCATTTTTGTCCCCATTCCACTATAGATTGGAGGTCATCCTCTAGTGTTTCTGCCATTTCTTTAGATATGTGTTCATTTGTTTTCCTGTCGTGCCTGTTATAGAGTGTGGTGTCATCAGCATATATACTCATCTCAGAGGCAATTTTGTTGGGGAGGTCATTTATGAATATCAGGAATAATAGAGGTCCAAGGATAGATTCCTGAGGCACTCCCGCATTTATATCATATTGTTTAGATGTACGACCGTCGAGGACAACCTGGATTTTTCTCTTATCTAAGAAGGATTTAATTATGTTAAGTATTCTACCAGTGATACCGTATGATCTAATTTTCCTGAGGAGACCCTCATGCCATACCCTGTCAAAAGCTTTAGATATATCTAAGGCTACCGCTCTGCCCTCCCCCGCTTTGTCCAGTGAATGGTATATACGTTCAAAGATTAGTTAGGATGTCTGCTGTAGAACGGGCTTGTCTAAATCCATATTGTTGGTCAGTCAGAAGTTTAGCATCTGTAAGATGATGGACTAAAGCATGGTTAATTAAGGTCTCAAATATTTTAGCAAAAAGTGGGAGGAGGTTAATGGGGCGATAATTTAATGGGTCAGTTCTTTCGCCAGAATTCTTGAATACTGGTACCACAGAAGCAGTTTTCCAACAGCCCGGAAAGCAAGATTTCTTAAGGCATTTGTTGTAGAGTTTGGAGAGAACTGGAGCTACTTCGGCTGAGCACTTTCTTAATAGCACAGCTAGGATAAGATCGGGTTCACATGCTTTTGAAGTGTCAAGGTTTTTTATGATAGCATGCACCTAAACAGGGGTGATTTTCAGATCGTCTAGCGTGGCGTCTATGCGCATAAGAAAGTCAGGTAGAGGTGATTGGGGGGGTCCAGTGTGGAGTTTGAGGCAAACTGACTGGCAAGCATGTTAGCCTTCTCGATTGCTGAGTAAACAACCTCGTGATTATTGGTTAGTGGGGGAATTGTTGATTTCCCATTATTTACTACACTGTTGTAGATTTTCCAGAAGTTACGAGTTCCTAGTTTTTGTGCTTCAATGCGTTTTTTAGTGGTTTCCGTAAATTCTCTCTTAGTTGTCGTTATTTCTTTCTTAACGTTGCTTCTAGCTTGTATATACTTCTGTCTGTTTGAACTGGACTTATGTCGGTTAAATCTGCGGTACGCATGTTGCCTTTGAGCAATGGCAGTTGCGCAAGTCGAAGTAAATCATTGGGGGGAGTGGGGCTTGCTATAAAATTTCTGCATGGGAGCATGCGCATCGATTGCAGTTTTGAGCCATTCAGTGGTCTCATTTGCGCACTGTTCAGCAGGAATAGAAAAAATATTTTCCCATGGGGTGTGTAATAAATTGCGAACAGACGGGCTTACCTGACAAACGCTCGAGGTGTGCACTCTGCAAAGCGGGCACGTCCAAAGAAAAATGGCAAGATGGCGGCGGCCGGTTAATATTGCCAAGTAATCACGCAAAATCTCGTGTTTTCTCGCACACACGAGAGTTCAGCTTAGAATAAAAACGGGTCACTGTGAGCAAGAAGGGAGGAGGAAAAACGTAGTCAAGACAAAGACGACGCTTCTGACGACTGAGAAGAAAAAAGAAGAAAAAGAGCAAGAAGTAGAAGAGGAAGAAGAGAACGATACATGAGAAGACGAGGTGTGTGCGGTTTTGAGTAAATCGAAACAGACAGAAAAAAAAACTCTGATTACATGGGGCATCTCTGATAAGATCTCTGATGGTTTCCCAGTCAGCCTTTTTATAATATCTTATTGTTTTGAGCACTGGCTCTTCAGTTTTGGCTCTAGAGTTTTGGGCGATTTCAACCATTATCACTGCGTGATCAGCATTCCCAAGTGGGTTGTCGGCATTCGTTATACAATCATCGGGAAATATTGTCAAAAACAGATGTAGAAGTGATGCGTGTTGTTCTTCCTGTTCAGGGAAACGGGTTGGAAACGTAACAATTTGTGATATGGAGTGAGATGTAGAGAAGCGATGAGTTGTGCTGGCCGCATCATCTGTGTAAGTAGAGAATCCAAGCCAGTTTTTGTGGTGGGCATTAAAGTCATCAAATACATGTACTTGTGCACTAGTGTCGAGGAGAGTGCTGTGTCGATACTGTCTTTGTTTTATTACTTTGTTTATTATGGTGCAGTCCTGGGTCGAGGGAGAGCGGTAGAGAAAGTAAAAGTAGCTAATGTTGTGTTGCATGTTTAGTCTAAAGCACATAAAGGCTTGATCATCCGATCCTAGGTTTGTTTCTCTAACCAAGGGAAGGGTATTACGAATGTAAACTCCAAGTTCGTGCATGTGTCTGTCAGAGTCCTTACGGCAGAGTGGGGGATATCCAGGCATGTTAAAGTAGTTAGAGGGGATGGAGGAGTGTAGGTTAGTCTCACTTAGTGCTAAGATATCCGGTGTATTTGTTAGGAGAAATGCTTCAACATCAGCTAAATTAGTTCTAAGCCCACGGATATTTGTGAATGTAAGCCTCAAGGTAGGAGACAAGTTAGATTTGTTTGACCCTAAGCCTGGTTTATCCTGATTTGTTTTTGTTGTACTGTCGTCATATTTTTAAAGAGTTTCAGTTTAGGTAAGGGGGAGCTGAACAAGAGGTTATGTAGAGCATCAAACATGCATCACAAGTAGACCATCAGCTGACCTTTCTTCGATTAGGATTGTGGCCTCAGGAAAGCCCATCGGGGATGAGTGCAGGGTCCCTTTCCATGCGCGACATGGCACTACAAACATCCCGATATTATACAACTGTTGATGGAGCAGCCGCTCTAAGCGCTACCAAAGAGTTAGGGCTCCTGTACTACCAGTCGGAAACAGCAGCCAGGAACTCTCAATCTGGTACCCTCAACCTATCAGAAGAAGGTCAACCCAATCTAATTGCTCAGGCATATATGGTACTCAAGCACTCCCAAGTGCCCAGTTTTAGGGGTGGGGTGTGTCGGGAGTGGGGAAAACGGTGTTCGTTGCCCTAGACAAAAACAAGATCTACCACTGGGTGTTTCTCTCGAATCACTGTGATAGTGTCTCTGTGCCTGACTAATAGGCAAAGAAGGAGTATGGAAGCCGGGCTATAGACAGAGGCTATCTACTCCTTAAGCAGTTCAGATTTGCAAACCGGTAATTTGTTTGAGTCACCAGCTCTAGGAAGGTTGTCATCCAAGACTGAAGAGGCCTCCCTCCCCTTTGGTTTAGTTTCAGAGTTTTCGTTCTCCTAGACGGATGATTTGGAAAGATTTACTGGGTCCGTCAGCACTGAGAGGGTTTGCTCCACGCCTGGATTCTAATCCAGGTATTTCTGCAACCCCGCGTGGTTATTTAATGTTACTGGGTTAGTTTGTAGAGGTTATATATCTGCTGAATAGTTACACTCCTCAAAGTGATTTAGGGACATTGCTATTTCATTGTTACTGGATAAGGGGGTGAGTAGAGTTCATGCAGTGTAAGCAACTATGATTGTAAGAAGGCTTGTTAGAAAGGAGATAATGTGGTTTGAGGCTTTCTCTTTATATTTTTCTATTTTATTTATGTTAGCTTAGGTCTAGGATAACGTTACAGTATGAGTAGGTATTAAGAATTGAACTACGAATTGTGCCCAAACTATATTTTAGATGACAGGAAGGTTGAGATGTGAGTGCAATATAGTACGGATAAAACAGTAAGTTTCGAGTCATGTATAATTAGGTAAATAGATATATGCGCAGGTTTTCAGTAGATGCGAACAAAGTTGTAATTGTAGGTATAAAGTGTGTTTCTATTATTGAGGGAAGATAATTTCAGCTTTCAAGTAAGAGTCATGGGACATTTTGCATTACAAGGACCTATAAAACATAAGAGAAGATCGGATAATTGTTAGAATGTCTGCAAAAAACGTTTTGAAATTGCTAAATCAATTGTCCATGAATTTAATGAAGAAACGGATAAGATCTCAAGGAAAACTGTTAATCGTACGTTAAAAAATGCAGGATTATATATCCGTATTTCAGCTTCGAAGCCTCAAGTTTCAAAGTGAAACCAAAGGGCACGCCTTGAGTATACAAGAGAATATGCTGTTTGAATCTGATAGGGTTCATTTCAGTCACGAGTCCAAGTGTTATGCATTTGATTCTAAGGGCAAAACTTACATGCTATGTAGAACAGGCTAAAGACTGTTTTATCAAAGCGCCAAGAAAGCTGTTAAGTTTGGTGGCGGCAATGTGATGGTGTGAGGAATGATTTCATATGTAGAAGTTGGTTCTATTATCCGCATACATGGCTTGAGATTTACAAAATGCTTATTCAATAGCATGTGGTACTGAACTACACCATAATCTATATGAATCTTATATATGCATGCAGAATAATGCAACTTGCCACAAAGCTCAAAGGGTTATAACTTTATTGGAAGAAGGAATAATAATAATAATAATAATAATAATAATAATAATAATAATAATAATAATAATAATAATAATCCAACAGAAAATTTTTGGATCGAAATCACCTATGGGAGTTATTGAAATATGAGTGCGAGGAAATTAGTACTGCGTTTTGCAGTAAATTAAATCATGTGGTCGCCGATGTAGAGACGTGATTGAGAAATAAGGGGGTGTTCACTAAATATTAAATTTTGTTGATATTTTGTTCACAGTCAAGTATTAAGAAGATCGTTTTTAAACTTTTTGTCGAGTATTTCCTTTGTTTCATTTAATTTTAATTTTTAAGAAAACTGTTCAGTAAAATTGTGTAACTTTGTATAATATTTATGCATTATGCCCTAATGTTTATTCGGTAAATATGGGGTATATGGTTAGAAAAGAAAAAAAAACGTACCGGGCGTATCTGCATCGCTCTTTGGGAAAGAAGAAGGAAAGGATGGCCAGCGCATTTGTATACGCGAAGGGCATCTTGAGAAGGCAGAGCATGATGGGGGAAGCTATTTTTTTTCCTGTCTCTTCCTTTTTTTTTCTAGATAGGAGGATAAAGAGTCGTGAACATCTTCTCTTGAAAAGAATTTCGTATTGCTGACGTTCGGATTGTGCGGTGTGACATTGGTGGCGAGAGGCCAGGTGTGATCGATTGGAAAAGAAGAGGGCAGAAACGTGCTGTTGTCGAGTGAGAGACTCACTCCTTCCCGAACCCCAGAACCGAATCCTGATTATAACCCTAGAGTAAAAAATTTATTGCTAATCATGCATTACTTTTTTTTAAAGTAATTCTTTGTTGGTACCGTTCCTTATATTATGGCCGCTACTGTGTATATATAAAATTCTCCAGATAAAACAATGTCAGTGGTCTCGAATCTCTACATTACCCTCTATCTGCCGAATATCTACATGCTTCATCGGACAGAACCCCCTGAAAACTTCAAATAA
Organism: Euprymna scolopes; assembly: GCF_053919585.1. Classification (NCBI taxonomy): domain Eukaryota; kingdom Metazoa; phylum Mollusca; class Cephalopoda; order Sepiida; family Sepiolidae; genus Euprymna; species Euprymna scolopes. The sequence continues at coordinate 67,358,641 of NC_136491.1, forward strand.
GGGTATCTGCTTTTTATTATGAGTGTTATTTTAAAAGTCGACATAGCAAATGCCTGAATTATGTTAGAAAAATATAAGACTAAATACCCCGAATGTGCGACTTCAATTCTATCTTGATCCCTGATTATTTTTACGTAAGATTCATATGAAATCAAAAGATTATATTTTTCCTTTTCGTAATATAATAAAATGTAAATTAAGAAATTTTGGTATGTAGTCTACATAAAGGCCCCCCCCCTCTGTCTCTGTCTGTCTGTCTGTCTGTCTGTCTGTCTGTCTCTCTCTCTCTCTCTCTCTCTCTCTCCATTGTCCTCTGCGATTTACATGTGAACATAATGGAATTAGTTTTTCGTCTTACAGAAGCTAATGATACTTTTGTATAACGTTACACAATAAAATCAATCTATTTATAATCGATAGGTTAAAAGTATTAACGTATATCTGAATAGCTCTGTTCAAGTTTGTTGAAATAAAAGTAAACTCTTAATATGATGTTACATATGATATCTCACGCTCTAACATGGGCAACACCGGGTAACCCCCCTCTCTCTCTCTCTCTCTCTCTCTCTCTCTCTCTCTCTCTCTCTCTCTCTCTTTTTTTCTCCCCCCCCGCTCGGTTTAACACAGCTTTACTAGAAATCTTCATTAAAACTTTATAAAGTTTATGAAGTCGTTTTTTTCACAAGTCGTGTTTTTGAAGGTTTTTTTCAATTCATGTTTAGAAAGCAATAAATGGGTCTTAGATCTATGAAACCTCCACCCCTCCCCATAAAAAAAAGAAATAAAAAAGTAATTCACTTGTGTTTGTCTTAATGGAACGAAAATATAAGAAATGCTAAATCTGTCCATGTCTGTTGACACCAAAGAGGACGCATATATCTCGTGTTTAAAGCAGCATGACGCGTCATTCAAACTAATATCCTACATCCCTTATTCAAAAGGATGCTTTACTCCTATCTTCTAAGAGATGAACTGCTGTTTTTAATCTGTCCATCAAATGCAGATGCAGTTTGTCTGTGTGTTAGATATTTTTTTAGTAAAAGTTCGTTTTAATGAAATATGATCCGCATTGATGCTATCTTTTATATGACCTCATCTTAATTTTCTACCCCATAAAAATTTATTGCTCTAAAAACTTTAGAGAGAGAAGTTAAGTTTCCTTTCTGTACTCTTCTAGAAATTGTGATGTCATGTGAAATATATAAGATATAATATCGTAGGATTCCCATTCCCTCTAAAATCTGCATTTTCAGGATTTACTTAATGACTACTAAATGGCAGTAAAGTATCAAAAAATATCATTTCACTATTTACTGGGACGATTGTGCTCGCAACGGAAATGTGTGTAAAATAGACGCGGAATTGTTTATCGGAACAAATTTAAGACAACTAATTTTGGAAATGCCGTTCAGGGTCCAATTTACGAGATAAATTCTGAAGGGAACTCTCTTCGTAAGAAGAGGAAAAAATTCTTCAAAATTTTTAGTTTGCTGATAATCTTTAAAAATGAAACAAAATGTTTAAGAAAATCTCCAAAATGTGGATAGGGATGTTCACATTCGTATCAATTGGACTCTCTCGACTATTGTTCTCATCTTGAGCTGTATTTACCCAATGTTTCGCCCAATGTAACGTCTGAACTTCTGCACGGGAATCTTTTTATCGAACATGGGAATCTTTTTATCGAACACGGGAATCTTTTTATCGAACACGGGAATCTTTTTATCGAAGCGAAACTCTGCACGGACTCTCGAACATAATCTTTTATTTAATCCACGATGGTAGCATGCTTTCGTTGTGTCAGCCATGACTGTTCTAAGTTCTGTGTAATTCCCAATTGTACTTTTGAGTCGGCCACAATAAGAGTTGAACCTTCAATCTCCAAGAATGTACCTTTTACAACTGAACTTTACCTACTGTGCCAGGATTCCATTCTGGAAAGATTCCTGAGTTCGACAAAATACACTTGAATAAGTTCGAAGATTACATCTGCCGAAACATAGTGCAAATAACACTCAAGATGATAACAGTAGTCCGAAGAATCTAAATAATGCGAATAACCAATCCTACCAATACCCAAAAAGTCAGAACCATAATAGTTGAGACCACATCTTGCAACTATTTTAAACATACATTCTTATAACGGAAAATATATTAACAATCAAAACATTTTAAAAATGGACACATAAAAATCTGATTATTGAGTTGATATTAAATATGTGAAAATGTTTTACTATTTCAGGTTTTGGGTACATTTAGACAGCGCCTGTCTATATCAATTTTATTGTACAGTCCATACATAAACAAGAAACCAAACACAGGAGATCATTTTCCTATGTCAATTTAACATTAAATGATTTCCTGTTTTCTAACCATCAATTACATTGGCCAACGCATATATTTTAGTGCCCAGGGTTCTAAGCTGATTTAGACTAATTTGAGGATGCTGATGCCGAAACTCATATTCATTTTTTCTCATCATGTCAAGTTGTTGAGATATTTGCTATTTTATACTTTTTTACCTTAAAATTAGGTGTTCTGTCACCCTGTTTTGAATCCATTATCTCCCTTTAAATTACTCTTAACTAAAAAGTTACTTTCTCCCTAATTTCCTCTTCCGGTTGGTCTTTACTTTTTTTTGTAACCACAGCACGCCTCCTTCTTCTTTATCCGGTCCCATCCCCGTCATCAACGGTATATTTTACTCATTTCTTCATTTTTTTACACAGGAACTGATCAAGGCCTGGAGGCCAGTCGAGGATAAGGGTTAATGGGTATACATTAGTCAATGTGATTATAGCGTAGTAAACATAAGTAGTGGGAATTTTGTAAATTGGATTACTTAGGGGGAAGGTTCATCAAGAACTTGTTTACATTGCACTTGAAGACAATCAGATTGTGGTCAGCTGGAAAGCAGGCAATCGAAAGAGAGTTCCACAGGTGTGCAATTCTAACAAAGAAGCTTTGTTCGTGGAATCTACATTTAGGTCTAGGCACAGACAAAGAGTGTGAAAAATTATTGGCTGGGCAATATGTTTGATTACTTTGTCATGCATCGTGATATTTCGTGTTCCATTTCTTTACAAACTTATTCAGTCTTTCGATTTCTTTAATTCTTCATTTTCCTACCCTCGTTTGTTGCTTTTGTTTTTACTTTCTCATACCCGTCATTTTTTCTCTTTCAGTTTTTACTTTTTCTCTTTAAATAAATATACCTGTGCATTATGTACTATCATCATAGTCGTTATTTTTAAAATAGTTTATCTGACTGTGAAGCGTAGGTACGTGCGACGACAGTACATTAGGCATGTTTCTATATAAATTCTAGCTTCATAATTACAACTGTAGGTTGTTATTGTAATGTATATTAATTGATTATGAAATCACAAACCTTAAACTAAAACTCAAATTTGCTATACAATGAGGTGTGTAGTTGGCAAGAAGTGGACACTGGGTAGTAAATGAGCCTACCGATTGTGTTTGCTGTTTGCTGTTTGGTGATTTCTTAGTCAAAGTAAGATATATTCTCTTAATGTTAAGAATTTATTTATAAGTTAGACAGAAAATAATTAAGCTGCATTATTTTACTTTCGTTGCAGATTTTTGGAGCAAAACTTAAGTAGGGCTACATCATCTCCTAGGCGACGTTGTTTAAACAATGCAAATGTGTTTTGCTATATTTGCGGAGAATAAACGTTACAATCCAACAAGAAAACGAATCAGTGAATTTGTGAAGTGTGCTTATCTTGTTTACATCAAAGTAATGCTTGGTGATGAAGATAAGGCACGTGCACCTCATATTGTATGTAAACAATGTGTTGAGCATCTTCGACAGTGGACAAAGAAGGGTAAAAGTCACTCCGCTTTGGTATTCCAATGGTTTGGTGTGAACCAAAAAACATTTCGATGACTGCTATTTCTGTGCAGTTAAAACGAAGGGATCAACAGGAACAGAAATTCATTGGTTTATCCAAACCTCGGGTCTGCAATTGGGCCAATTCCACATTGCAATGAAATTCCTGTTCCAGCATTTAAAAGCTTGCCCTAATAGGAATTGCCTGGTTCTCAAAAAGACCAAGCTTCTGTTTTGTCCGCTGACATTATTGAAGCCATTGTTTCAAATGTCGGTTTTTCTCCTTCTTCACTACCATAGGATTTTTCTCAAGGAGAACTTAATGATCTGACTAGAGATCTCAACCTTCCGAAAGAATCATCTGACATTTAGCTTCAAGACTCAAAGAAAAAAAAACTACTTCAGCCAGGAACTCTCATAACTTTCTACACAAAACGCCATATTGAATTCTTGGCATATTTCACTTAGTAAAACGATATAGTATATTGCAACGAATTTGCCGGCCTGCGGTGGCAGCTTGGTGTCGAACAGTATTATTCTCAAGATTGGCGCCTTTTCATAAACAGTTCCAAAAGAAATTTAAAATGTGTTCTTCACTTATATGGATCAGTTCCTCTAGGCCATTCAAAGACTCTCAAGGAAAAATATTATAAAATCAAATTTGTTCTTGAAAAGATTTCGTACAGCCAGCACAAATGGATCATATGCATCAATTTGAAAATGGTTGGGTTTCTCTCAGGCTACAAGGTGGCGACACAGAATTTGCTTGTTTTTTGTTTTTTGGTTGTTTTTTTTTAATTTTTTTGTGGAATAGCAGGGCAAGAACAGAGCACTGGATAAAAAAGAATGGCCTGTGCGCAGTGAACTGATTCCTAGCTCTCTCAATGTTTTGACTTCTCCTTTGGTAGAGCGTTCCAAACTTGTGTTTCCTCCTCTTCACATAAAGCTTGGTATCATGAAACAGTTTATGAAGACTCTTGAAAAAGATGGCGATTGTTTCAAATATATTTGCACGAAATTTCCAGGTCTAAGCATAGATAAATTAAAAGCTAGAATTTTTTTATGGGCCCTAGATTTGAAGTTTAATAAATGGCGCAAATTTCTGTAATTTTATGAATCTTGTAGAATTGAGTGCCTGGACGGCGTTTACGAATGTAGTCAAATTCTTCTTGGGGAAAAATAAAGGCGCCCAACTAGCTTGTTGAAACATTACTCATAAGTCTCCTTCAACTGGATGCAAATATGAGCACCAAGTGATATTTTTTGCATAGCCATCTTGTCCGCTTTCCAGAATATCTAAGTGATGTGAGCGACAAGCGAGGGGAGCGCTTCCATTAAGACATCAGCGACATCGAAGTCTGCTATCAAGGTAGTGTGGATGTCAGCATGTTTGCAAACTACTGTTGGCCTATCAAGCGCAATGATGCCGAACCCCCCCCCCCCCTCATTCCATAAAATCTGTAAAACATCAATTTATGGATGATGATGTCTATGCTTAGCATTTTTTACAACTTCAAATTTTAATTGTGAATATTTTGGTGTGATTTCATGAATATGTTACATAAAAAATATTGTTTTTTTGATTTGCCGGCCTCCTACAGAGGTGGGGTATGCCATGGCAGAAAAACTATGCCTGATAGAAAAGGTGACAGCATTTCTGGAATCAGTGCCCTCAAATTAGGTAAAAACAGTTGAAACATCTTAAGCACCATGAAAATGTTTTTATTCTTGGCCAGTGTAATTAGACCATTTTTGTTTTCTTCTGTGTACACATGCAGAATAAGTTGCTCGATAATTCCGTTTTTTTTGTGTTTATTTTTGCTTTTCTTTCAACATTTTAGACATTAGAGTGCGTGTCACTTTTCGAAATAAATTTATCGTAAAATGATCAGCCATTCCTGACCATCAATTTCCGAACAGAATAACACGCAAGTAATAATAACGTTACTTATAATGTTATATAGTAACCAATATTTTAAAGCTGTAAACATATTTGTGTAAAGGAGAGTGATCTTGGCCATTTTTTTTTTAACAATAAGCATTAAGTTTTATTTAAGATTTTAAATATTTTATCGCGGTTTTTTTTTTCTTTAAAATGTTATGGTATTTCCGGTAGAGACTATATAAGATGTTAGCGAGATTCGTCCGGTAATACAGTGCGTTCAGGGTTAATTTGAGCATCGTTTCTAATGGTGTTCGAACATGGGGTGATAAAGCATGGCCAATGGACATATATTCATTAGATGATTGTTTTCAAAGCCAAAAAATGTAAAAAAAATAACTTGCAGTGTAAAAATAATGTTTTTATGTCATGTAGTGAATTCACTACTTTATAGAAATTGTTGAGCCAAAAACAAAACCTAATTATATCACTTGCATGCTGTTCTGCACAAACACTTCAGAATCGTAGCAATTTTTTTTAATCGAACCATTGTCAAAATATGTTCAGTAAAAACATCCTCTCGCCCCACCCCCAAAATATATACTAGCATGGGTGCCCGGCGTTGCCAGGGTGTGAGGTGTATGCTGAGCAAAAAAAAACAAAACAAAAAAACGGTCAATTTTTTAAACTTTGACCCCTATTATCACCTCTTAATATTTATTGTTTTAGGGCTCAAATCAAGTTATTAAGTTAGAGCTATGTCCAAGGAACCTATATCTAAAATTTCAAGTGCTTAGATCCAAAATTATTGGAGGAGTTTGGTAGAGTTCTCAAAGATCAAATCGTTCAACTTTGACCCCTTAACAGCCAAATTTCTGGCCGAAATCCGACCACATAGATTTTTCCAAATCTCAGTACCCTGTATATCAAATTTAGAGTCTGTAGACTAAAAGTTGACAGAGTTATTGCGTGGAGAAATGTACACAGACAAACACACAGACAAACACAGAGACAGACACACAGACAGATACACAGACACGTTCACTTTTATAGATATACTAACATTTCAGCCCAGGTGTTTGGAGGTGTATGCTGAGCAAAAGCAAAAAAAAAAGGGGTTAATTGTTTTAATTTTGACCCCTATTATGACCCCTTAAAATTTATTGTTTTGGGCTCAAAGCAAGTTATTAAGTTAGATCCATGTCCAATGAACCTATATCTAAAATTTCAAGTGTGTAGACCCCAAATTGTGGGAGGAGTTTGGTAGAGTTCTCAAAGGTCAGATCGTTGAACATTGACCCCTTAGCAGCGAAATTTCTGGCCGAAAACCGATCACATCGATTTTCCCAAATCTCAGTACCCAGTATCCCAGTACTCAGTATCAAATTTTGAGTCTGTAGACTAAAAATTGACAGAATTATTGCGTAGGGAAATGTACACAGACACACAGATACACAGACAGACACACAGACACGTTCACTTTTATAGATATATATATATAGATAGATAGATTGGTTTAACAAAAATATATACGTATACATAAATATATATGGAAACAATTTTGTGTTTACTATAAACTTTTTCGCAAATATTATGCAAGTATAAATCATGTAGAATACCTGCATGAATATAATTACAGGTAATAGTTAACTAAAGATGATTATCCCATTAAAAAACCGAAGCAACTAATATGGAATTAATTAAAATGAATGTTTAAAAGAATATGCAACTTAACTAGATCGTTTGCTAGTGAATGCAATTTCACAACCAAGATATAAGAAAATTGTATTTTTTTTTAAATAAATAGAAAAGATGATTGCCTTTTTTCTGTTGTTCTTGGCCTTCGGGCCAGGTGTTCCGGCAGATACTGCAAGCAAAGACCATATGTAGGGGCAACTCCACATATAAGACCTTGGTCAATGTAGGGGCAACCCTTCGTACTAATTGTCACTATCCAGCTCCCCTACTCCCCGGGGTGCTGGTCCACATTTCCCCTTCACTCCTCACATTAAAAATCGGCCTTGTGCCTAATTTACTCGGTGGAGGAGCAAATAAATACCAACCCCACATATAAGACCTTGGTAAATGTAGGGGCAACCCTTCATACCAATTGTCACTATCCAACTCCCCTACTTCCCGGTGACTCTTCATAATTCATTGTACTTTAGTAAGAAAATAATTCATAAATTAGCTACTATGAATGACATAAAAGACCCCCCCCCCTTTTTTTTCTAAATGATCCAACAAGTATCTGGCATATTTCATATTCCAACTTTGGTGTCGGGTAACAATGTTTACCCAGTTTCCTAAAAATGTGTACCTAACCGAACTCGATAACATGCCATTATTAAATCTAAGATGGGTGTGGCCTTAAACGCGGCCAAGTCCAACCAGTGTTCGTTGCTTCAAAAAACTCGGGATTTTATGCTCTTGATTTTCGTTCCTATGTTAGGAATTTGAACTCGTTGTTATTTAAGACAACATAAATACCGACTCCCTAAGCAGGGTGTGATTCCCTATGAAAGGTGAAACCCCTACCCACCCGTCTCCCCCGAATGTTCTAAGACGTGCTTATTGATTTTGCTCTTCATCAAATTACCACCGTTTATCGGATAACAAGAATGCAACGAGTAAACAACTGTTATAAAAAAATCTCAAAAATGATTTTTTTTTTTTTTCAATTGTAAACATTTTAAGGGCAAGCAAACTTTTCTGTTAGAATTGTAACTTGTCTTCATTAGAGCCATATCCGCAATAACAGTGCATAGAATGCGTTGCGTACGAAAGGGGTTTTGTCAGTGTCAAGAGAAAGATAATATCAAATAAAAGTATGAAAAATCTATCCACACAAATATTTTTATTGACTAATTTGTTAACACAATCTATACTCCAATAATTTTTTTTTTTAATATGTTTTTGTATTAAATCCTTTTTTTCTATTTATTTGTAAAGAAACAACAACTTTGTTATATATGGGTCGTGGAATTGAATTTATCTGCAAAAGATCTAGCTAATTTGCATACTCTTTTAAACGTTCATTTTAATTAATTCCCTGTTAGTTTTTCGGTTTTCTTATGGAATGATCATCTTTAGTTAATTATTACATGTAATTATATTCATGCAGATATTCTATATGATTTATGCGTATGATTTGCGTATTATTTACGTAAAAAGCTTATAGTGAACACAAACCTCTTTCAATATATATTAATGTATGCGTATATATATATATGCTTTAAAAAAATTGCCTACCAAACTTCTCTGTCAGTTTTAGGTCTACAGACATGAAACTTTATATATAGGGCAGTCAAACCCATGCGAAACTTTATATTTTGGGTTTTAGCCAGGGAAAATTGGTGCAAAAGTGTGAAAATTAAAAAAATGGAATTTGCCAGGTAAAAGTCGAATGGCAACATTACGAATATGCATGCGTAACGTAACAGCTATTAGTTCAGGTTTTAATTTTTAGCCTTGCAGCAAACATGTTTTCATAGCTCAGGCATTAATGTCAAAGGAAAAAGTAAATCGTAAGTAAACCGTTTTGGTTTTGATTCTCGGTGGTGGTGCACAAGTCCTTTTTTTTAACTTTTTAAATCATTACTATATATTGGGTCCAATATAATATAATAAATACGAAATTTGCATTAATCAAAATATCATATTTAAGCGTATTTTACGACCGGGCAATGCCGGGCGGCCTGTATATATATATATATATATATATATATATATATATATATATATATATATATATATAAATATTTATTTATTCCCAGCTAGTAAAATATAAAGCGATTGGCAATGAATGAGAGTTAAAAAAAAAAAGAGTTTCAAGTAAGAAAAGATGTTTTGTATGTAAGGAGAAATTGAGTATATATGCTCATTTCGAGTGGTGCCGCACGAGTCTGCATAAGTCAATAGGCACGTAGATGCATGTGTATATTAGCATGATTGATTTTGTCAGTGAATTGTGTGTATGTCTCTGGTGAGTGGTGCGCATGCGCGCATGTGTGTGTGTGCTTCGCTGTGCATACAGAAGTCTGTGTGTCTTTGCTATGTTTGTCGAGGACTCTCGGCCGTCACCACCGAAACTCAAGGCCAGCTAACTGATCTATGACGTGACGTTTAAATAGTGGTTAGTATGTAATAGTTGAGGTAACCGGTAGTCTTGCAGTAGGATACTGCGTTTCTGGTTGATTTATGAAAAATTGTTTTTCGTTGCATTGGCCCAAAGTGCCCTGGAAATAATAAAAATGGAACAAAAGTGCATATAGATTTTCCCTAACGAGAAAGAACAATTTTCTATTTGGATATGTACAATTAGAAAATATAATTTTAATCCAACAAATATAACAAAGTGAGTTATGTTATTTTTTAATAACTTTAATAGCTTTTTTTTTTTCTTACAACATGCAATTTTAGTGTCCTCATTAGCCACCAACTAAGTGTGGTACATCAGTTTCGGAGGTTAAGACGGTACTACCTAGTGATACGACATCTTTCACTACCGAACAGAGTATTTTTTTGTCTTGCTTATAATGTAGTACTTGCCTTCATCTTTCATTGCATTGATGCCGGTGTGCATTTGCATATACTCCAGTGTAGAACCTGAGCCAATATATCATGTCTTCATTATTTTTATACAAAGAGGACGTTCTGATATGATATGTGAAACTATTTCTTCCCTTTCATTAAACAATCTGCACATCGAGGTTATGCAATTTTGTCTACGTACAGTTTGATGGACGTTGTGGAATTTGTTTGTTCCTGCATTGGAATTAAAATGCTCTAAGTGGATCTTTTCAGATCACCATTGATTAAGCTGTCATTATCTCTAAATTAAGTATTCTTAAAAAATATATGATGTAGTTTCTTTTGAAATACTTGTAATCCTTGCAACCTCTGACTCTTTTTTACCCAAAGTCTTAGTATCTTTTCTTTTTTAAATTTGTGAAGAAGAATCTCATCACTTTTTCACTTAATGAAAAAGAATCTCATCACCTTTTAACTTCATAAAGAAGAATCTCATCACTTTTTCACTTCATAAAAAAGAATCTCATCACTTTTTCATTTCATGAAGAAGAATCTCATCACATTTTCATTTCATGAAGAAGAATCTCATCACTTTTTCACTTCATGAAGAAGAATCTCATCACTTTTGCACTTCATGAAAAAGAATCTCATCACTTTTTCATTTAATTAAGAAGAACCTAATCACCTTTTTCAATTAATGAAGAAGAATCTCATCACTTTTTCACTTCATGAAAAAGAATCTCATCACTTTTTCACTTCATGAAAAAGAATCTCATCACCTTTTCAATTCATAAAAAAGAATCTCATCACTTTTTCACTTCATGAAAAAGAATCTCATCACTTTTTCACTTAATGAAGAAGAATCTCATCACTTTTTCATTAATGAAGAAGAATCTCATCACTTTTTCACTTCATGAAAAAGAATCTCATCACTTTTTAACTTCATGAAACAGAATCTCATCACTTTTTCACTTCATGAAAAAGAATCTCATCACTTTTTCACTTCATGAAGCAGAATCTCATCACTTTTTCACTTAATGAAAAAGAATCTCATCACTTTTTCACTTCATGAAAAAGAATCTCATCACTTTTTCATTTAATGAAGAAGAATCTCATTACCTTTTTCACTTCATGAAGAAGAATCTCATCACTTTTAACTTCATGGAAAAGAATCTCATCACGTTTTCACTTCATGAAGAAGAATCTCATCACTTTTTCACTTCATGAAGAAGAATCTTATCACTTTTTCTCTTCATGAAAAAGAATCTCATCACTTTTTCACTTCATGAAAAAGAATCTCATCACTTTTTAACTTCATGAAAAAGAATCTCATCACGTGTTCACTTCATGAAAAAGAATCTCATCACTTTTTCACTTCATGAAAAAGAATCTCATCACGTTTTCACTTCATGAAGAAGAATCTCATCACTTTTTCACTTCATAAAGAAGAATCTCATCACCTTTTCACTTCATGAAAAAGAATCTCATCATTTTTTCACTTCATGAAAAAGAATCTCATCACTTTTTCACTTCATGAAAAAGAATCTCATCACTTTTTCACTTCATGAAAAAGAATCTCATCACTTTTTCACTTCATGAAAAAGAATCTCATCACTTTTACACTTCATGAAAAAGAATCTCATCACTTTTTCAATTTATGAAGAAGAATCTCATCACTTTTTCACTTAATGAAGAAGAATCTCATCACTTTTTCACTTCATGAAGAAGAATCTCATCACTTTTTCACTTCATGAAGAAGAATCTCATCATTTTTTCACTTCATAAAGAAGAATCTAATCACTTGTTCACTTCATGAAGAAGAATCTCATCACTTTTTACCTTCATGAAGAAGAATCTCATTATTTTTCACTTCATGAAAAAGAATCTCATCACTTTTTAACTTCATTAAAAAGAATCTCATCACTTTTTAACTTCATGAAGACGAATCTCATCACTTTTTCACTTAATGAAGAAGAATCTCATCACTTTTTCTCTTCATGAAGAAGAATCTCATCACTTTTTCACTTCATGAAGAAAAATCTCATCACTTTTTCACTTAATGAAGAAGAATCTCATCACTTTCACTTCATGAAGAAGAATCTCATCACTTTTTCACTTCATGAAAAAGAATCTCATCACTTTTTCACTTCATGAAGAAGAATGTCATCACTTTTTCACTTCATGAAAAAGAATCTCATCACTTTTTCATTAATGAAGAAGAATCTCATCACTTTTTCACTTCATGAAGAAGAATGTCATCACTTTTTCACTTCATGAAAAAGAATCTCATCACTTTTTCACTTCATGAAAAAGAATCTCATCACTTTTTCACTACATGAAGACAAATCTCATAACTTTTTCACTTCATGAAGAAGAATGTCATCACCTTGTTCACTTAATAAATAAGAATCTCTTCACCTTTTCCACTTCATGAAAAAGAATCTCATCACTTTTTCACTTCATGAAGAAGAATCTCATCATTTTTCACTTTATGAAAAAGAATCTCATCACTTTTTCACTTCATAAAAAAGAATCTCATCACCTTTTCAATTCATAAAAAAAGAATCTCATCACTTTTTCACTTAATGAAAAAGAATCTCATCACGTTTTCACTTCATGAAGAAGAATCTCATCACTTTTTAACTTCATGAAAAAGAATCTCATCACTTTTTAACTTCATAAAAAAGAATCTCATCACCTTTTCAATTCATAAAAGAGAATCTCATTACCCTTTCAATTCATAAAGAAGAATCTCATCACATTTTCACTTCATGAAAAAGAATCTCATCACTTTTTCACTTCATGAAAAAGAATCTCATAACTTTTTCACTTCATGAAAAAGAATCTCATCACTTTTTCACTTAATGAAGAAGAAACTCATCACTTTTTCACTTCATAAAAAAGAATATCATCACTTGTTCACTTCATAAAAAAGAATCTCATCACCTTTTCAATTCATAAAAAAGAATCTCATCACTTTTTCACTTCATGAAGAAGAATCTCATCACTTTTTCACTTCATAACAAGAATCTCATCACTTTTTCACTTCATAAAAAAGAATCTCATCACATTCTCAATTCATTCAAAAGAATCTCATGACTTTTTCACTTCATGAAAAAAAATCTCATCACTTTTTCACTTCATGAAGAAGAATCTCAGAACTTTTTCATTTAATGAAGAAGAATCTCATCACTTTTTCACTTCATGAAGAAGAATCTCATCACTTTTGCACTTCATGAAAAAGAATCTCATCACATTTTCATTTCATTAAGAAGAATCTCATCACCTTTTTCCCTTAATGAAGAAGAATCTCATCACTTTTTCACTTCATGAAAAAGAATTTTATCACGTTTTCACTTCATGAAGAAAAATCTCATCACTTTTTCACTTCATGAAGAAGAATCTCATCACCTTTTCAATTCATAAAAAAGAATCTCATCACTTTTTCACTTCATGAAAAAGAATCTCATCACTTTTTCATTAATGAAGAAGAATCTCATTACCTTTTTCACTTCATGAAGAAGAATCTCATCACTTTTTGACTTCATGAAAAAGAATCTCATCACGTTTTCACTTCATGAAGAAGAATCTCATCACTTTTTCACTTCATGAAGAAGAATCTTATCACTTTTTCACTTTATGAAAAAAAATCTCATCACTTTTTCACTTCATGAAACAGAATCTCATCACTTTTTAACTTCATGAAAAAGAATCTCAGTACGTTTTCACTTCATGAAAAAGAATCTCATCACTTTTTCTCTTCATGAAAAAGAATCTCATCACGTTTTCACTTCATGAAGAAGAATCTCATCACTTTTTCACTTCATGAAGAAGAATCTCATCACTTTTTCACTTCATTAAAAAGAATCTCATCACTTTTTTACTGAATGAAAAAGAATCTCATCACTTTTTCACTTCATGAAAAAGAATCTCATCACTTTTTCACTTCATGAAGAAGAATCTCATCACTTTTTCACTTAAGGAAGAAGAATCTCATCACTTTTTCACTTCATGAAGAAGAATCTCATCATTTTTTCACTTAATAAAGAAGAATCTAATCACTTTTTCACTTCATGATGAAGAATCTCATCACTTTTTACCTTCATGAAGAAGAATCTCATTACTTTTTCACTTCATGAAAAAGAATCTCATCACTTTTTAACTTCATGAAAAAGAATCTCATCACTTTTTCACTTCATGAAGACGAATCTCATCACTTTTTCACTTCATGAAGACGAATCTCATCACTTTTTCACTTAATGAAGAAGAATCTCATCACTTTTTCACTTAATGAAGAAGAATCTCATCACTTTTTCACTTCATGAAGAAAAATCTCATCACTTTTTCACTTCATGAAAAAGAATCTCATCACTTTTTCACTTCATGAAGAAGAATCTCATCACTTTTTCACTTAATAAAGAAGAATCTAATCACTTTTTCACTTCATAATAAAGAATCTCATCACTTTTTCACTACATGAAAAAGAATTTCATCACTTTTTCACTTCCTGAAGAAGAATCTCATCATTTTTTTACTTCATCAAGAAGAATCTCCTCACTTTTTCACTTCATGAAAAAGAATCTCATCACTTTTTCACTTCATGAAAAAGAATCTCATCACTTTTTCACTTAATGAAGAAGAAACTCATCACTTTTTCACTTCATAAAAAAGAATATCATCACTTTTTCACTTCATAAAAAAGAATCTCAACACCTTTTCAATTCATAAAAAAGAATCTCATCACTTTTTCACTTCATGAAGAAGAATCTCATCACTTTTTCACTTCATAAAAAAGAATCTCATCACTTTTTCACGTCATAAAAAAGAATCTCATCACCTTTTCAATTCATTAAAAAGAATCTCATCACTTTTTCACTTCATGAAAAAGAATCTCATCACTTTTTCATTAATGAAGAAGAATCTCATTACTTTTTCACTTCATGAAGAAGAATCTCATCACTTTTTCACTTCATGAAGAAGAATCTCATCACTTTTTCACTTAAGGAAGAAGAATCTCATCACTTTTTCACTTCATGAAGAAGAATCTCATCATTTTTTCACTTAATAAAGAAGAATCTAATCACTTTTTCACTTCATGATGAAGAATCTCATCACTTTTTACCTTCATGAAGAAGAATCTCATTACTTTTTCACTTCATGAAAAAGAATCTCATCACTTTTTAACTTCATGAAAAAGAATCTCATCACTTTTTCACTTCATGAAGACGAATCTCATCACTTTTTCACTTCATGAAGACGAATCTCATCACTTTTTCACTTAATGAAGAAGAATCTCATCACTTTTTCACTTAATGAAGAAGAATCTCATCACTTTTTCACTTCATGAAGAAAAATCTCATCACTTTTTCACTTCATGAAAAAGAATCTCATCACTTTTTCACTTCATGAAGAAGAATCTCATCACCTTTTCACTTAATAAAGAAGAATCTAATCACTTTTTCACTTCATAATAAAGAATCTCATCACTTTTTCACTACATGAAAAAGAATTTAATCACTTTTTCACTTCCTGAAGAAGAATCTCATCATTTTTTTACTTCATCAAGAAGAATCTCCTCACTTTTTCACTTCATGAAAAAGAATCTCATCACTTTTTCACTTCATGAAAAAGAATCTCATCACTTTTTCACTTAATGAAGAAGAAACTCATCACTTTTTCACTTCATAAAAAAGAATATCATCACTTTTTCACTTCATAAAAAAGAATCTCAACACCTTTTCAATTCATAAAAAAGAATCTCATCACTTTTTCACTTCATGAAGAAGAATCTCATCACTTTTTCACTTCATAAAAAAGAATCTCATCACTTTTTCACGTCATAAAAAAGAATCTCATCACCTTTTCAATTCATTAAAAAGAATCTCATCACTTTTTCACTTCATGAAAAAGAATCTCATCACTTTTTCATTAATGAAGAAGAATCTCATTACTTTTTCACTTCATGAAGAAGAATCTCATCACTTTTTGACTTCATGAAAAAGAATCTCATCACGTTTTCACTTCATGAAGAAGAATCTCATCACTTTTTCACTTCATGAAGAAGAATCTAATCACTTTTTCACTTTATGAAAAAAAATCTCATCACTTTTTCACTTCATGAAACAGAATCTCATCACTTTTTCACTTCATGAAAAAGAATCTCAGTACGTTTTCACTTCATGAAAAAGAATCTCATCACTTTTTCTCTTCATGAAAAAGAATCTCATCACGTTTTCACTTCATGAAAAAGAATCTCATCACTTTTTCACTTCATGAAAAAGAATCTCATCACTTTTTCACTTCATGAAGAAGAATCTCATCACTTTTTCACTTAAGGAAGAAGAATCTCATCACTTTTTCACTTCATGAAGAAGAATCTAATCATTTTTTCACTTCATGAAGAAGAATCTCATCATTTTTTCACTTAATAAAGAAGAATATAATCACTTTTTCACTTCATGAAGAAGAATCTCATCACTTTTTACCTTCATGAAGAAGAATCTCATTACTTTTTCACTTCATGAAAAAGAATCTCATCACTTTTTAACTTCATGAAAAAGAATCTCATCACTTTTTCACTTCATGAAAAAGAATCTCATCACTTTTTCACTTCATGAAGACGAATCTCATCACTTTTTCACTTAATGAAGAAGAATCTCATCACTTTTTCACTTAATGAAGAAGAATCTCATCACTTTTCACTTCATGAAGAAAAATCTCATCACTTTTTCACTTCATGAAAAAGAATCTCATCACTTTTTCACTTCATGAAGAAGAATCTCATCACTTTTTCACTTAATAAAGAAGAATCTAATCACTTTTTCACTTCATAATAAAGAATCTCATCACTTTTTCACTACATGAAAAAGAATTTCATCACTTTTTCACTTCATGAAGAAGAATCTAACCATTTTTTTACTTCATCAAGAAGAATCTCCTCACTTTTTCACTTCATGAAAAAGAATCTCATCACTTTTTCACTTCATGAAAAAGAATCTCATCACTTTTTCACTTAATGAAGAAGAAACTCATCACTTTTTCACTTCATAAAAAAGAATATCATCACTTTTTCACTTCATAAAAAAGAATCTCAACACCTTTTCAATTCATAAAAAAGAATCTCATCACTTTTTCACTTTATGAAAAAAAATCTCATCACTTTTTCACTTCATGAAACAGAATCTCATCACTTTTTAACTTCATGAAAAAGAATCTCAGTACGTTTTCACTTCATGAAAAAGAATCTCATCACTTTTTCTCTTCATGAAAAAGAATCTCATCACGTTTTCACTTCATGAAGAAGAATCTCATCACTTTTTCACTTCATGAAGAAGAATCTCATCACTTTTTCACTTCATTAAAAAGAATCTCATCACTTTTTTACTGAATGAAAAAGAATCTCATCACTTTTTCACTTCATGAAAAAGAATCTCATCACTTTTTCACTTCATGAAGAAGAATCTCATCACTTTTTCACTTAAGGAAGAAGAATCTCATCACTTTTTCACTTCATGAAGAAGAATCTCATCATTTTTTCACTTAATAAAGAAGAATCTAATCACTTTTTCACTTCATGATGAAGAATCTCATCACTTTTTACCTTCATGAAGAAGAATCTCATTACTTTTTCACTTCATGAAAAAGAATCTCATCACTTTTTAACTTCATGAAAAAGAATCTCATCACTTTTTCACTTCATGAAGACGAATCTCATCACTTTTTCACTTCATGAAGACGAATCTCATCACTTTTTCACTTAATGAAGAAGAATCTCATCACTTTTTCACTTAATGAAGAAGAATCTCATCACTTTTTCACTTCATGAAGAAAAATCTCATCACTTTTTCACTTCATGAAAAAGAATCTCATCACTTTTTCACTTCATGAAGAAGAATCTCATCACTTTTTCACTTAATAAAGAAGAATCTAATCACTTTTTCACTTCATAATAAAGAATCTCATCACTTTTTCACTACATGAAAAAGAATTTCATCACTTTTTCACTTCCTGAAGAAGAATCTCATCATTTTTTTACTTCATCAAGAAGAATCTCCTCACTTTTTCACTTCATGAAAAAGAATCTCATCACTTTTTCACTTCATGAAAAAGAATCTCATCACTTTTTCACTTAATGAAGAAGAAACTCATCACTTTTTCACTTCATAAAAAAGAATATCATCACTTTTTCACTTCATAAAAAAGAATCTCAACACCTTTTCAATTCATAAAAAAGAATCTCATCACTTTTTCACTTCATGAAGAAGAATCTCATCACTTTTTCACTTCATAAAAAAGAATCTCATCACTTTTTCACGTCATAAAAAAGAATCTCATCACCTTTTCAATTCATTAAAAAGAATCTCATCACTTTTTCACTTCATGAAAAAGAATCTCATCACTTTTTCATTAATGAAGAAGAATCTCATTACTTTTTCACTTCATGAAGAAGAATCTCATCACTTTTTCACTTCATGAAGAAGAATCTCATCACTTTTTCACTTAAGGAAGAAGAATCTCATCACTTTTTCACTTCATGAAGAAGAATCTCATCATTTTTTCACTTAATAAAGAAGAATCTAATCACTTTTTCACTTCATGATGAAGAATCTCATCACTTTTTACCTTCATGAAGAAGAATCTCATTACTTTTTCACTTCATGAAAAAGAATCTCATCACTTTTTAACTTCATGAAAAAGAATCTCATCACTTTTTCACTTCATGAAGAAGAATCTCATCACTTTTTCACTTCATGAAGACGAATCTCATCACTTTTTCACTTAATGAAGAAGAATCTCATCACTTTTTCACTTAATGAAGAAGAATCTCATCACTTTTTCACTTCATGAAGAAAAATCTCATCACTTTTTCACTTCATGAAAAAGAATCTCATCACTTTTTCACTTCATGAAGAAGAATCTCATCACTTTTTCACTTAATAAAGAAGAATCTAATCACTTTTTCACTTCATAATAAAGAATCTCATCACTTTTTCACTACATGAAAAAGAATTTAATCACTTTTTCACTTCCTGAAGAAGAATCTCATCATTTTTTTACTTCATCAAGAAGAATCTCCTCACTTTTTCACTTACTGAAAAAGAATCTCATCACTTTTTCACTTCATGAAAAAGAATCTCATCACTTTTTCACTTAATGAAGAAGAAACTCATCACTTTTTCACTTCATAAAAAAGAATATCATCACTTTTTCACTTCATAAAAAAGAATCTCAACACCTTTTCAATTCATAAAAAAGAATCTCATCACTTTTTCACTTCATGAAGAAGAATCTCATCACTTTTTCACTTCATAAAAAAGAATCTCATCACTTTTTCACGTCATAAAAAAGAATCTCATCACCTTTTCAATTCATTAAAAAGAATCTCATCACTTTTTCACTTCATGAAAAAGAATCTCATCACTTTTTCATTAATGAAGAAGAATCTCATTACTTTTTCACTTCATGAAGAAGAATCTCATCACTTTTTGACTTCATGAAAAAGAATCTCATCACGTTTTCACTTCATGAAGAAGAATCTCATCACTTTTTCACTTCATGAAGAAGAATCTAATCACTTTTTCACTTTATGAAAAAAAATCTCATCACTTTTTCACTTCATGAAACAGAATCTCATCACTTTTTCACTTCATGAAAAAGAATCTCAGTACGTTTTCACTTCATGAAAAAGAATCTCATCACTTTTTCTCTTCATGAAAAAGAATCTCATCACGTTTTCACTTCATGAAAAAGAATCTCATCACTTTTTCACTTCATGAAAAAGAATCTCATCACTTTTTCACTTCATGAAGAAGAATCTCATCACTTTTTCACTTAAGGAAGAAGAATCTCATCACTTTTTCACTTCATGAAGAAGAATCTAATCATTTTTTCACTTCATGAAGAAGAATCTCATCATTTTTTCACTTAATAAAGAAGAATCTAATCACTTTTTCACTTCATGAAGAAGAATCTCATCACTTTTTACCTTCATGAAGAAGAATCTCATTACTTTTTCACTTCATGAAAAAGAATCTCATCACTTTTTAACTTCATGAAAAAGAATCTCATCACTTTTTCACTTCATGAAAAAGAATCTCATCACTTTTTCACTTCATGAAGACGAATCTCATCACTTTTTCACTTAATGAAGAAGAATCTCATCACTTTTTCACTTAATGAAGAAGAATCTCATCACTTTTCACTTCATGAAGAAAAATCTCATCACTTTTTCACTTCATGAAAAAGAATCTCATCACTTTTTCACTTCATGAAGAAGAATCTCATCACTTTTTCACTTAATAAAGAAGAATCTAATCACTTTTTCACTTCATAATAAAGAATCTCATCACTTTTTCACTACATGAAAAAGAATTTCATCACTTTTTCACTTCATGAAGAAGAATCTAACCATTTTTTTACTTCATCAAGAAGAATCTCCTCACTTTTTCACTTCATGAAAAAGAATCTCATCACTTTTTCACTTCATGAAAAAGAATCTCATCACTTTTTCACTTAATGAAGAAGAAACTCATCACTTTTTCACTTCATAAAAAAGAATATCATCACTTTTTCACTTCATAAAAAAGAATCTCAACACCTTTTCAATTCATAAAAAAGAATCTCATCACTTTTTCACTTAATGAAAAAGAATCTCATCACGTTTTCACTTAATGAAGAAGAATCTCATCACTTTTTAACTTCATGAAAAAGAATCTCATCACTTTTTAACTTCATAAAAAAGAATCTCATCACCTTTTCAATTCATAAAAGAGAATCTCATTACCCTTTCAATTCATAAAGAAGAATCTCATCACATTTTCACTTCATGAAAAAGAATCTCATCACTTTTTCACTTCATGAAAAAGAATCTCATAACTTTTTCACTTCATGAAAAAGAATCTCATCACTTTTTCACTTAATGAAGAAGAAACTCATCACTTTTTCACTTCATAAAAAAGAATATCATCACTTGTTCACTTCATAAAAAAGAATCTCATCACCTTTTCAATTCATAAAAAAGAATCTCATCACTTTTTCACTTCATGAAGAAGAATCTCATCACTTTTTCACTTCATAACAAGAATCTCATCACTTTTTCACTTCATAAAAAAGAATCTCATCACATTCTCAATTCATTCAAAAGAATCTCATGACTTTTTCACTTCATGAAAAAAAATCTCATCACTTTTTCACTTCATGAAGAAGAATCTCAGAACTTTTTCATTTAATGAAGAAGAATCTCATCACTTTTTCACTTCATGAAGAAGAATCTCATCACTTTTGCACTTCATGAAAAAGAATCTCATCACTTTTTCATTTCATTAAGAAGAATCTCATCACCTTTTTCCCTTAATGAAGAAGAATCTCATCACTTTTTCACTTCATGAAAAAGAATTTCATCACGTTTTCACTTCATGAAGAAAAATCTCATCACTTTTTCACTTCATGAAGAAGAATCTCATCACCTTTTCAATTCATAAAAAAGAATCTCATCACTTTTTCACTTCATGAAAAAGAATCTCATCACTTTTTCATTAATGAAGAAGAATCTCATTACCTTTTTCACTTCATGAAGAAGAATCTCATCACTTTTTGACTTCATGAAAAAGAATCTCATCACGTTTTCACTTCATGAAGAAGAATCTCATCACTTTTTCACTTCATGAAAAAGAATCTTATCACTTTTTCACTTTATGAAAAAAAATCTCATCACTTTTTCACTTCATGAAACAGAATCTCATCACTTTTTAACTTCATGAAAAAGAATCTCAGTACGTTTTCACTTCATGAAAAAGAATCTCATCACTTTTTCTCTTCATGAAAAAGAATCTCATCACGTTTTCACTTCATGAAGAAGAATCTCATCACTTTTTCACTTCATGAAGAAGAATCTCATCACTTTTTCACTTCATTAAAAAGAATCTCATCACTTTTTAACTTCATGAAAAAGAATCTCATCACTTTTTCACTTCATGAAGAAGAATCTCATCACTTTTTCACTTCATGAAGAAGAATCTCATCACTTTTTCACTTAAGGAAGAAGAATCTCATCACTTTTTCACTTCATGAAGAAGAATCTCATCATTTTTTCACTTAATAAAGAAGAATCTAATCACTTTTTCACTTCATGATGAAGAATCTCATCACTTTTTACCTTCATGAAGAAGAATCTCATTACTTTTTCACTTCATGAAAAAGAATCTCATCACTTTTTAACTTCATGAAAAAGAATCTCATCACTTTTTCACTTCATGAAAAAGAATCTCATCACTTTTTCACTTCATGAAGACGAATCTCATCACTTTTTCACTTAATGAAGAAGAATCTCATCACTTTTTCACTTAATGAAGAAGAATCTCATCACTTTTTCACTTCATGAAGAAAAATCTCATCACTTTTTCACTTCATGAAAAAGAATCTCATCACTTTTTCACTTCATGAAGAAGAATCTCATCACTTTTTCACTTAATAAAGAAGAATCTAATCACTTTTTCACTTCATAATAAAGAATCTCATCACTTTTTCACTACATGAAAAAGAATTTCATCACTTTTTCACTTCCTGAAGAAGAATCTCATCATTTTTTTACTTCATCAAGAAGAATCTCCTCACTTTTTCACTTCATGAAAAAGAATCTCATCACTTTTTCACTTCATGAAAAAGAATCTCATCACTTTTTCACTTAATGAAGAAGAAACTCATCACTTTTTCACTTCATAAAAAAGAATATCATCACTTTTTCACTTCATAAAAAAGAATCTCAACACCTTTTCAATTCATAAAAAAGAATCTCATCACTTTTTCACTTCATGAAGAAGAATCTCATCACTTTTTCACTTCATAAAAAAGAATCTCATCACTTTTTCACGTCATAAAAAAGAATCTCATCACCTTTTCAATTCATTAAAAAGAATCTCATCACTTTTTCACTTCATGAAAAAGAATCTCATCACTTTTTCATTAATGAAGAAGAATCTCATTACTTTTTCACTTCATGAAGAAGAATCTCATCACTTTTTGACTTCATGAAAAAGAATCTCATCACGTTTTCACTTCATGAAGAAGAATCTCATCACTTTTTCACTTCATGAAGAAGAATCTAATCACTTTTTCACTTTATGAAAAAAAATCTCATCACTTTTTCACTTCATGAAACAGAATCTCATCACTTTTTCACTTCATGAAAAAGAATCTCATCACGTTTTCACTTCATGAAAAAGAATCTCATCACTTTTTCACTTCATGAAAAAGAATCTCATCACTTTTTCACTTCATGAAGAAGAATCTCATCACTTTTTCACTTAAGGAAGAAGAATCTCATCACTTTTTCACTTCATGAAGAAGAATCTCATCATTTTTTCACTTCATGAAGAAGAATCTCATCATTTTTTCACTTAATAAAGAAGAATCTAATCACTTTTTCACTTCATGAAGAAGAATCTCATCACTTTTTACCTTCATGAAGAAGAATCTCATTACTTTTTCACTTCATGAAAAAGAATCTCATCACTTTTTAACTTCATGAAAAAGAATCTCATCACTTTTTCACTTCATGAAAAAGAATCTCATCACTTTTTCACTTCATGAAGACGAATCTCATCACTTTTTCACTTAATGAAGAAGAATCTCATCACTTTTTCACTTAATGAAGAAGAATCTCATCACTTTTCACTTCATGAAGAAAAATCTCATCACTTTTTCACTTCATGAAAAAGAATCTCATCACTTTTTCACTTCATGAAGAAGAATCTCATCACTTTTTCACTTAATAAAGAAGAATCTAATCACTTTTTCACTTCATAATAAAGAATCTCATCACTTTTTCACTACATGAAAAAGAATTTCATCACTTTTTCACTTCATGAAGAAGAATCTAACCATTTTTTTACTTCATCAAGAAGAATCTCCTCACTTTTTCACTTCATGAAAAAGAATCTCATCACTTTTTCACTTCATGAAAAAGAATCTCATCACTTTTTCACTTAATGAAGAAGAAACTCATCACTTTTTCACTTCATAAAAAAGAATATCATCACTTTTTCACTTCATAAAAAAGAATCTCAACACTTTTTCAATTCATAAAAAAGAATCTCATCACTTTTTCACTTCATGAAGAAGAATCTCATCACTTTTTCACTTCATAAAAAAGAATCTCATCACTTTTTCACGTCATAAAAAAGAATCTCATCACCTTTTCAATTCATTAAAAAGAATCTCATCACTTTTTCACTTCATGAAGAAGAATCTCATCACTTTTTCACTTCATGAAGAAGAATCTCAGAACTTTTTCATTTAATGTAGAAGAATCTCATCACTTTTTCACTTCATGAAGAAGAATCTCATCACTTTTGCACTTCATGAAAAAGAATCTCATCACTTTTTCATTTAATTAAGAAGAATCTCATCACCTTTTTCACTTAATGAAGAAGAATCTCATCACTTTTTCACTTCATGAAAAAGAATCTCATCACGTTTTCACTTCATAAAGAAGAATCTCATCACTTTTTCACTTCATGAAGAAGAATCTTATCACTTTTTAACTTCGTAAAAAAGAATCACATCACCTTTTCAATTCATAAAAAAGAATCTCATCACTTTTTCACTTCATGAAAAAGAATCTCATCACTTTTTCACTTAATGAAGAAGAATCTCATCACTTTTTCATTAATGAAGAAGAATCTCATCACTTTTTCACTTAATGAAAAAGAATCTCATCACTTTTTAACTTCATGAAAAAGAATCTCATCACTTTTTCACTTCATGAAAAAGCATCTCATGACTTGTTCACTTCATGAAGCAGAATCTCATCACTTTTTCACTTAATGAAAAAGAATCTCATCACTTTTTCACTTCATGAAAAAGAATCTCATCACTTTTTTATTTAATGAAGAACCATCTCATTACCTTTTTCACTTCATGAAGAAGAATCTCATCATTTTTTCACTTCATGAAAAAGAATCTCCTCACGTTTTCACTTCATGAAGAAGAATCTAATAACTTTTTCACTTCATGAAGAAGAATCTTATCACTTTTTCACTTCATAAAAAAGAATCTCATCACTTTTTCATTAATGAAGAAGAATCTCATCACATTTTCACTTCATGAAGAAGAATCTCATCATTTTTTCACTTAATAAAGAAGAATCTAATAACTTTTTCACTTCATGAAGAGAATCTCATCACTTTTTACCTTCATGAAGAAGACTCTCATTACTTTTTCACTTCATAAAAAAGAATCTCATCACTTTTTAACTTCATGAAAAAGAATCTCATCACTTTTTCACTTCATGAAAAAGAATCTCATCACTTTTTCCCTTCATGAAGACGAATCTCATCACTTTTTCACTCAATGAAGAAGAATCTCATCACTTTTTCACTTCATGAAGAAGAATCTCATCACTTTTTCACTTCATGAAGAAGAATCTCATCACTTTTTCGCTTAATGAAGAAGAATCTCATCACTTTTTCACTTCATGAAGAAGAATCTCATCACTTTTTCACTTCATGAAAAAGAATCTCATCACTTTTTCACTTCATGAAAAAGAATCTCATCACTTTTTCACTTCATGAAAAAGAATCTCATCACTTTTTCACATCATAAAGATGAATCTCATCATTTTTTTACTTCATGAAGAAGAATCTCATTACTTTTTTACTTAATGAAGAAGAATCTCATCACATTTTCACTTCATAAAAAAGAATCTCATCACTTTTTCACTTCATGAAGAAGAATCTCATCACTTTTTCACTTAATGAAAAAGAATCTCATCACTTTTTCACTTCATGAAAAAGAATCACATCACTTTTTCACTTAATGAAATAGAATCTCATCACTTTTTCACTTCATGAAGAAGAATCTCATCACTTTTTCACTTAATAAAGAAGAATCCAATCACTTTTTCACTTCATGAAGAAGAATCTCATCACTTTTTACCTTCATGAAGAAGAATCTCATTACTTTTTCACTTCATGAAAAAGAATCTCATCACTTTTTAACTTCATGAAAAAGAATCTCATCACTTTTTCACTTCATGACAAAGAATCTCATCACTTTTTCACTTCATGAAGACGAATCTCATCACTTTTTCACTTCATGAAGCAGAATCTCATCACTTTTTCACTTCATGAAAAAGAATCTCATCACTTTTTTATTTAATGAAAAAGAATCTCATCACTTTTTCACTTCATGAAAAAGAATCTCATCACTTTTTTATTTAATGAAGAACCATCTCATTACCTTTTTCACTTCATGAAGAAGAATCTCATCACTTTTTCACTTCATGAAAAAGAATCTCATCACGTTTTCACTTCATGAAGAAGAATCTCATCACTTTTTCACTTCATGAAGAAGAATCTTATCACTTTTTCACTTCATAAAAAAGAATCTCATCACTTTTTCATTAATGAAGAAGAATCTCATCACTTGTTCACTTCATGAAGAAGAATCTCATCATTTTTTCACTTAATAAAGAAGAATCTAATCACTTTTTCACTTCATGAAGAGAATCTCATCACTTTTTACCTTCATGAAGAAGAATCTCATTACTTTTTCACTTCATGAAAAAAAATCTCATCACTTTTTTACTTCATGAAAAAGAATCTCATCACTTTTTCACTTCATGAAGACGAATCTCATCACTTTTTCACTTCATGAAGAAGAATCTCATCACTTTTTCACTTCATGAAGAAGAATCTCATCACTTTTTCACTTCATGAAGAAGAATCTCATCACTTTTTCACTTCATGAAGAAGAATCTCATCACTTTTTCGCTTAATGAAGAAGAATCTCATCACTTTTTCACTTCATGAAGAAGAATCTCATCACTCTTTCACTTCATGAAAACGAATCTCATCACTTTTTCACTTCATGAAAAAGAATCTCATCACTTTTTCACTTCATGAAAAAGAATCTCATCACATTTTCACATCATGAAGATGAATCTCATCATTTTTTTACTTCATCAAGAAGAATCTCATCACTTTTTCACTTCATGAAGAAGAATCTCATCACATTTTCACTTCATAAAAAAGAATCTCATCATTTTTCACTTCATGAAGAAGAATCTCATCACTTTTTCACTTCATAAAAAAGAATCTCATCACTTTTTCACTTAATGAAAAAGAATCTCATCACATTTTCACTTAATGAAGAAGAATCTCATCACTTTTTCACTTCATGAAGAAGAATCTCATCACTTTTTCACTTAATAAAGAAGAATCTAATCACTTTTTCACTTCATGAAGAAGAATCTCATCACTTTTTACCTTCATGAAGAAGAATCTCATTACTTTTTCACTTCATGAAAAAGAATCTCATCACTTTTTAACTTCATGAAAAAGAATCTCATCACTTTTTCACTTCATGAAAAAGAATCTCATCACTTTTTCACTTCATGAAGACGAATCTCATCACTTTTTCACTTAATGAAGAAGAATCTCATCACTTTTTCACTGCATAAAAAAGAATCTCATCACTTTTTCACTTAATGAAAAAGAATCTTATCACTTTTTCACTTCATAAAAAAGAATCTCCTCACTTTTTCATTAATGAAGAAGAATCTCATCACTTTTTCACTTCATGAAGAAGAATCTCATCATTTTTTCACTTAATAAAGAAGAATCTAATCACTTTTTCACTTCATGAAGAGAATCTCATCACTTTTTACCTTCATGAAGAAGAATCTCATTACTTTTTCACTTCATGAAAAAAAATCTCATCACTTTTTAACTTCATGAAGACGAATCTCATCACTTTTTCACTGCATGAAAAAGAATCTCATCACTTTTTCACTTCATGAAGACGAATCTCATCACTTTTTCACTTAATGAAGAAGAATCTCATCACTTTTTCACTTCATGATGAAGAATCTCATCACTTTCTCACTTCATGAAGAAGAATCTCATCACTTTTTCGCTTAATGAAGAAAAATCTCATCACTTTTTCACTTCATGAAGAAGAATCTCATCACTTTTTCACTTCATGAAAAAGAATCTCATCACTTTTTCACTTCATGAAAAAGAATCTCATCACTTTTTCACTTCATGAAAAAGAATCTCATCACTTTTTCACTTCATGAAAAAGAATCTCATCACTTTTTCACATCATGAAGATGAATCTCATCATTTTTTTACTTCATCAAGAAGAATCTCATCACGTTTTTACTGAATGAAGAAGAATCTCATCACATTTTCACTTCATAAAAAAGAATCTCATCACTTTTTCACTTCATGAAGAAGAATCTCATCACTTTTTCACTTTATGAAGAAGAATCTCATCACTTTTTCACTGCATAAAAAAGAATCTCATCACTTTTTCACTTCATGAAACAGAATCTCATCACTTTTTCACTTAATGAAGAAGAATCTCATCACTTTTTCACTTCATAAAAAAGAATCTCATCACTTTTTCACTTCATGAAGAAGAATCTCATCACTTTTTACCTTCATGAAGAAGAATCTCATTACTTTTTCACTTAATGAAGAAGAATCTCATCACTTTTTCACTTCATGAAAAAGAATCTCATCACTTTTTCACTTCATAAAAAAGAATCTCATCACTTTTTCACTTCATGAAAAAGAATCTCATCACTTTTTCACTTAATGAAGAAGAATCTCATCACTTTTTCACTTCATAAAAAAGAATCTCATCACTTTTTCACTTAAAAAAAGCATCTCATCACCTTTTCAATTCATAAAAATGAATCTCATTACTTTTTCACTTCATGAAAAAAAATCTCATCACTTTTTCACTTAATGAAGAAGAATCTCATCACCTTTTTCACTTAATGAAGAAGAATCTCATCACTTTTTCACTTTATTAAAAATTATCTCATCACGTTTTCACTTCATGAAGAAGAATCTCATCACTTTTTCACTTCATGAAGAAGAATCTCATCACTTTTTCACTTCATGAAAAAGCATCTCATCACTTTTTCACTTACTGAAGAAGAATCTCATCACTTTTTCATTAATGAAGAAGAATCTCATCACTTTTTCACTTCATAATAAAGAATCTCATCACTTTTTAACTTCATGAAGAAGAATCTCATCACTTTTCACTTCATGAAGAAGAATCTCATCACTTTTTTACTTCATAAATAAGAATCTCATCACCTTTTCAATTCATAAAAAAGAATCTCATCACTTTTTCACTTCATGAAAAAGAATCTCATCACTTTTTCACATCATAAAAAAGAATCTAATCAGTTTTTCACTTCATAAAAAAGAATCTCATCGCTTTTTCACTTCATGAAGAATAATCTCATCACTTTTTCACTTCACGAAGAAGAATCTCATCATCTTTTCTCTTCATGAAGAAGAATGTCATCATATTTTCAGTTCATGAAGAAGAATCTCATCACCTTTTCACTTCATAAAACAGAATCTCATGACTTTTTCACTTAATGAAGAAGAATCTCATCACTTTTTCACTTCATGAAGAAGTATCTCATCACTTTTTCACAATGAATAAGAATCTTGTCTCCTTTTTACTTCATGAAGAAGAATCTCATCACCTTTTCACTTCATGAAGAAGCATCTCATCACCTTTTTACATCATGAAGAAGAATCTCATCACCTTTTCACGTCATGAAGAAGAATCTAATCACTTTCTCACTTCATGAAGAAGAATCTCATCACTTTCTCACTTCATGACAAAGAATATCATCACCTTTTCACTTCATAAAAAAGAATCTCATCATCTTTTCTCTTCATGAAGAAAAATGTCATCACTTTTTCACTTCATGAAGAAGAATCTCTTCACTTTTTCACTTCATGAAGAAGAATTTCATCACTTTTTCACTTAATGAAGAAGGATGTCATCACTGTTTCACTTCATGAAGAAGAATCTCATCACTTTTTCACTTCATGAAGAAGAATCTCATCACTTTTTCACTTCATGAAGAAGAATCTCATCACTTTTTCGCTTAATGAAGAAGAATCTCATCACTTTTTCACTTCATGAAGAAGAATCTCATCACTCTTTCACTTCATGAAAACGAATCTCATCACTTTTTCACTTCATGAAAAAGAATCTCATCACTTTTTCACTTCATGAAAAAGAATCTCATCACATTTTCACATCATGAAGATGAATCTCATCATTTTTTTACTTCATCAAGAAGAATCTCATCACTTTTTCACTTCATGAAGAAGAATCTCATCACATTTTCACTTCATAAAAAAGAATCTCATCATTTTTCACTTCATGAAGAAGAATCTCATCACTTTTTCACTTCATAAAAAAGAATCTCATCACTTTTTCACTTAATGAAAAAGAATCTCATCACTTTTTCACTTAATGAAGAAGAATCTAATCACTTTTTCACTTCATGAAGAAGAATCTCATCACTTTTTACCTTAATGAAGAAGAATCTCATTACTTTTTCACTTCATGAAAAAGAATCTCATCACTTTTTCACTTCATGAAGAAGAATCTCATCACTTTTTTACTTAATGAAGAAGAATCTAATCACTTTTTCACTTAACGAAAAAGAATCTCATCACTTTTTCACTTCATGAAAAAGAATCTCATCACTTTTTTATTTAATGAAGAACCATCTCATTACCTTTTTCACTTCATGAAGAAGAATCTCATCACTTTTTCACTTCATGAAAAAGAATCTCATCACGTTTTCACTTCATGAAGAAGAATCTCATCACTTTTTCACTTCATGAAGAAGAATCTTATCACTTTTTCACTTCATAAAAAAGAATCTCATCACTTTTTCATTAATGAAGAAGAATCTCATCACTTTTTCACTTCATGAAGAAGAATCTCATCATTTTTTCACTTAATAAAGAAGAATCTAATCACTTTTTCACTTCATGAAGAGAATCTCATCACTTTTTCACTTCATGAAGAAGAATCTCATTACTTTTTCACTTCATGAAAAAAAATCTCATCACTTTTTAACTTCATGAAGACGAATCTCATCACTTTTTCACTGCATGAAAAAGAATCTCATCACTTTTTCACTTCATGAAGACGAATCTCATCACTTTTTCACTTAATGAAGAAGAATCTCATCACTTTTTCACTTCATGATGAAGAATCTCATCACTTTCTCACTTCATGAAGAAGAATCTCATCACTTTTTCGCTTAATGAAGAAAAATCTCATCACTTTTTCACTTCATGAAGAAGAATCTCATCACTTTTTCACTTCATGAAAAAGAATCTCATCACTTTTTCACTTCATGAAAAAGAATCTCATCACTTTTTCACTTCATGAAAAAGAATCTCATCACTTTTTCACTTCATGAAAAAGAATCTCATCACTTTTTCACTTCATGAAAAAGAATCTCATCACTTTTTCACATCATGAAGATGAATCTCATCATTTTTTTACTTCATCAAGAAGAATCTCATCACGTTTTTACTGAATGAAGAAGAATCTCATCACATTTTCACTTCATAAAAAAGAATCTCATCACTTTTTCACTTCATGAAGAAGAATCTCATCACTTTTTCACTTCATGAAGAAGAATCTCATCACTTTTTCGCTTAATGAAGAAGAATCTCATCACTTTTTCACTTCATGAAGAAGAATCTCATCACTCTTTCACTTCATGAAAACGAATCTCATCACTTTTTCACTTCATGAAAAAGAATCTCATCACTTTTTCACTTCATGAAAAAGAATCTCATCACATTTTCACATCATGAAGATGAATCTCATCATTTTTTTACTTCATCAAGAAGAATCTCATCACTTTTTCACTTCATGAAGAAGAATCTCATCACATTTTCACTTCATAAAAAAGAATCTCATCATTTTTCACTTCATGAAGAAGAATCTCATCACTTTTTCACTTCATAAAAAAGAATCTCATCACTTTTTCACTTAATGAAAAAGAATCTCATCACTTTTTCACTTAATGAAGAAGAATCTCATCACTTTTTCACTTCATGAAGAAGAATCTCATCACTTTTTCACTTAATAAAGAAGAATCTAATCACTTTTTCACTTCATGAAGAAGAATCTCATCACTTTTTACCTTCATGAAGAAGAATCTCATTACTTTTTCACTTCATGAAAAAGAATCTCATCACTTTTTAACTTCATGAAAAAGAATCTCATCACTTTTTCACTTCATGAAAAAGATTCTCATCACTTTTTCACTTCATGAAGACGAATCTCATCACTTTTTCACTTAATGAAGAAGAATCTCATCACTTTTTCACTGCATAAAAAAGAATCTCATCACTTTTTCACTTAATGAAAAAGAATCTTATCACTTTTTCACTTCATAAAAAAGAATCTCCTCACTTTTTCATTAATGAAGAAGAATCTCATCACTTTTTCACTTCATGAAGAAGAATCTCATCATTTTTTCACTTAATAAAGAAGAATCTAATGACTTTTTCACTTCATGAAGAGAATCTCATCACTTTTTACCTTCATGAAGAAGAATCTCATTACTTTTTCACTTCATGAAAAAGAATCTCATCACTTTTTAACTTCATGAAAAAGAATCTCATCACTTTTTCACTTCATGAAAAAGAATCTCATCACTTTTTCACATCATGAAGATGAATCTCATCATTTTTTTACTTCATCAAGAAGAATCTCATCACGTTTTTACTGAATGAAGAAGGATGTCATCACTGTTTCACTTCATGAAGAAGAATCTCATCACTTTTTCACTTCATGAAGAAGAATCTCATCACTTTTTCACTTCATGAAGAAGAATCTCATCACTTTTTCGCTTAATGAAGAAGAATCTCATCACTTTTTCACTTCATGAAGAAGAATCTCATCACTCTTTCACTTCATGAAAACGAATCTCATCACTTTTTCACTTCATGAAAAAGAATCTCATCACTTTTTCACTTCATGAAAAAGAATCTCATCACATTTTCACATCATGAAGATTAATCTCATCATTTTTTTTCTTCATCAAGAAGAATCTCATCACTTTTTCACTTCATGAAGAAGAATCTCATCACATTTTCACTTCATAAAAAAGAATCTCATCATTTTTCACTTCATGAAGAAGAATCTCATCACTTTTTCACTTCATAAAAAAGAATCTCATCACTTTTTCACTTAATGAAAAAGAATCTCATCACTTTTTCACTTAATGAAGAAGAATCTCATCACTTTTTCACTTCATAAAAAAGAATCTCATCACTTTTTCACTTCATGAAGAATCTCATCACTTTTTCACTTCATGAAGAAGAATCTCATCACTTTTTTACTTAATGAAGAAGAATCTAATCACTTTTTCACTTAACGAAAAAGAATCTCATCACTTTTTCACTTCATGAAAAAGAATCTCATCACTTTTTTATTTAATGAAGAACCATCTCATTACCTTTTTCACTTCATGAAGAAGAATCTCATCACTTTTTCACTTCATGAAAAAGAATCTCATCACGTTTTCACTTCATGAAGAAGAATCTCATCACTTTTTCACTTCATGAAGAAGAATCTTATCACTTTTTCACTTCATAAAAAAGAATCTCATCACTTTTTCATTAATGAAGAAGAATCTCATCACTTTTTCACTTCATGAAGAAGAATCTCATCATTTTTTCACTTAATAAAGAAGAATCTAATCACTTTTTCACTTCATGAAGAGAATCTCATCACTTTTTACCTTCATGAAGAAGAATCTCATTACTTTTTCACTTCATGAAAAAAAATCTCATCACTTTTTAACTTCATGAAGACGAATCTCATCACTTTTTCACTGCATGAAAAAGAATCTCATCACTTTTTCACTTCATGAAGACGAATCTCATCACTTTTTCACTTAATGAAGAAGAATCTCATCACTTTTTCACTTCATGATGAAGAATCTCATCACTTTCTCACTTCATGAAGAAGAATCTCATCACTTTTTCGCTTAATGAAGAAAAATCTCATCACTTTTTCACTTCATGAAGAAGAATCTCATCACTTTTTCACTTCATGAAAAAGAATCTCATCACTTTTTCACTTCATGAAAAAGAATCTCATCACTTTTTCACTTCATGAAAAAGAATCTCATCACTTTTTCACTTCATGAAAAAGAATCTCATCACTTTTTCACTTCATGAAAAAGAATCTCATCACTTTTTCACATCATGAAGATGAATCTCATCATTTTTTTACTTCATCAAGAAGAATCTCATCACGTTTTTACTGAATGAAGAAGAATCTCATCACATTTTCACTTCATAAAAAAGAATCTCATCACTTTTTCACTTCATGAAGAAGAATCTCATCACTTTTTCACTGCATAAAAAAGAATCTCATCACTTTTTCACTTCATGAAGAAGAATCTCATCACTTTTTCACTTCATGAAAAAGAATCTCATCACTTTTTCACTTCATGAAGAAGAATCTCATCACTTTTTCACTTCATGAAGAAGAATCTCATCAGTTTTTCACTTCATGAAGAAGAATCTCATCACTTTTTCACTTCATAAAAAAGAATCTCATCACTTTTTCACTTCATGAAGAAGAATCTCATCACTTTTTCACTTCATGAAGAAGAATCTCATCACTTTTTCACTTCATGAAGAAGAATCTCATCACTTTTTCACTTCATAAAAAAGAATCTCATCACTTTTTCACTTCATGAAGAAGAATCTCATCACTTTTTCACTTCATGAAAAAGAATCTCATCACTTTTTCACTTCATGAAAAAGAATCTCATCACTTTTTCACTTCATAAAAAAGAATCTCATCACTTTTTCACTTCATGAAAAAGAATCTCATCACTTTTTCACTTCATGAAAAAGAATCTCATCACTTTTTCACTTCATGAAAAAGAATCTCATCACTTTTTCACTTCATGAAAAAGAATCTCATCACTTTTTCACTTCATGAAAAAGAATCTCATCACTTTTTCACTTCATGAAAAAGAATCTCATCACTTTTTCACTTCATGAAAAAGAATCTCATCACTTTTTCACTTCATGAAAAAGAATCTCATCACTTTTTCACTTCATGAAAAAGAATCTCATCACTTTTTCACGTCATAAAAAAGAATCTCATCACTTTTTCACTTCATGAAAAAGAATCTCATCACTTTTTCACTTCATGAAAAAGAATCTCATCACTTTTTCACTTCATAAAAAAGAATCTCATCACTTTTTCACTTCATGAAAAAGAATCTCATCACTTTTTCACTTCATGAAAAAGAATCTCATCACTTTTTCACTTCATGAAAAAGAATCTCATCACTTTTTCACTTCATGAAGAAGAATCTCATCACTTTTTCACTTCATAAAAAAGAATCTCATCACTTTTTCACTTCATGAAGAAGAATCTCATCACTTTTTCACTTCATGAAGAAGAATCTCATCACTTTTTCACTTCATGAAAAAGAATCTCATCAGTTTTTCACTTAATGAAAAAGAATCTCATCACTTTTTCACTTCATGAAGAATCTCATCACTTTTTCACTTCATGAAGAAGAATCTCATCACTTTTTTACTTAATGAAGAAGAATCTAATCACTTTTTCACTTAACGAAAAAGAATCTCATCACATTTTCACTTCATAAAAAAGAATCTCATCACTTTTTCACTTCATGAAGAAGAATCTCATCACTTTTTCACTTCATGAAAAAGAATCTCATCACTTTTTCACTTCATGAAGAAGAATCTCATCACTTTTTCACTTCATGAAGAAGAATCTCATCAGTTTTTACCTTCATGAAGAAGAATCTCATTACTTTTTCACTTAATGAAGAAGAATCTCATCACTTTTTCACTTCATGAAGAAGAATCTCATCACTTTTTTACTTAATGAAGAAGAATCTAATCACTTTTTCACTTAACGAAAAAGAATCTCATCACATTTTCACTTCATAAAAAAGAATCTCATCACTTTTTCACTTCATGAAAAAGAATCTCATCACTTTTTCACTTCATGAAAAAGAATCTCATCACTTTTTCACTTAATGAAGAAGAATCTCATCACTGTTTCACTTAATGAAAAAGAATCTCATCACTTTTTCACTTCATAAAAAAGAATCTCATCACTTTTTCACTTCATGAAGAAGAATCTCATCACATTTTCACTTCATAAAAAAGAATCTCATCACTTTTTCACTTCATGAAAAAGAATCTCATCACTTTTTCACTTAATGAAGAAGAATCTCATCACTGTTTCACTTAATGAAAAAGAATCTCATCACTTTTTCACTTCATGAAGAAGAATCTCATCACATTTTCACTTCATAAAAAAGAATCTCATCACATTTTCACTTCATGAAAAAGAATCTCATCACTTTTTCACTTCATGAAAAAGAATCTCATCACTTTTTCACTTCATAAAAAAGAATCTCATCACTTTTTCACTTAATGAAGAAGAATCTCATCACTGTTTCACTTAATGAAAAAGAATCTCATCACATTTTCACTTCATAAAAAAGAATCTCATCACTTTTTCACTTCATGAAGAAGAATCTCATCACATTTTCACTTCATAAAAAAGAATCTCATCACTTTTTCACTTAATGAAGAAGAATCTCATCAGTTTTTCACTTAATGAAAAAGAATCTCATCACTTTTTCACTTCATGAAGAAGAATCTCATCACTTTTTCACTTCATGAAGGAGAATCTCATCACTTTTTCACTTAATAAAGAAGAATCTCATCACTTTTTCACTTCATGAAGAAGAATCTCATCACTTTTTACCTTCATGAAGAAGAATCTCATTACTTTTTCACTTAATGAAGAAGAATCTCATCACTTTTTCACTTCATGAAAAAGAATCTCATCACTTTTTCACTTCATAAAAAAGAATCTCATCACTTTTTCACTTCATGAAAAAGAATCTCATCACTTTTTCACTTAATGAAGAAGAATCTCATCACTTTTTCACTTCATAAAAAAGAATCTCATCACTTTTTCACTTAAAAAAAGCATCTCATCACCTTTTCAATTCATAAAAATGAATCTCATTACTTTTTCACTTCATGAAAAAAAATCTCATCACTTTTTCACTTAATGAAGAAGAATCTCATCACCTTTTTCACTTAATGAAGAAGAATCTCATCACTTTTTCACTTTATTAAAAATTATCTCATCACGTTTTCACTTCATGAAGAAGAATCTCATCACTTTTTCACTTCATGAAGAAGAATCTCATCACTTTTTCACTTCATGAAAAAGCATCTCATCACTTTTTCACTTACTGAAGAAGAATCTCATCACTTTTTCATTAATGAAGAAGAATCTCATCACTTTTTCACTTCATAATAAAGAATCTCATCACTTTTTAACTTCATGAAGAAGAATCTCATCACTTTTCACTTCATGAAGAAGAATCTCATCACTTTTTGACTTCATAAATAAGAATCTCATCACCTTTTCAATTCATAAAAAAGAATCTCATCACTTTTTCACTTCATGAAAAAGAATCTCATCACTTTTTCACATCATAAAAAAGAATCTAATCAGTTTTTCACTTCATAAAAAAGAGTCTCATCACTTTTTCACTTCATGAAGAAGAATCTCATCACTTTTTCACTTCACGAAGAAGAATCTCATCATCTTTTCTCTTCATGAAGAAGAATGTCATCATATTTTCAGTTCATGAAGAAGAATCTCATCACCTTTTCACTTCATAAAAAAGAATCTCATGACTTTTTCACTTAATGAAGAAGAATCTCATCACTTTTTCACTTCATGAAGAAGTATCTCATCACTTTTTCACAATGAAGAAGAATCTTGTCTCCTTTTTACTTCATGAAGAAGAATCTCATCACCTTTTCACTTCATGAAGAAGCATCTCATCACCTTTTTACATCATGAAGAAGAATCTCATCACCTTTTCACGTCATGAAGAAGAATCTAATCACTTTCTCACTTCATGAAGAAGAATCTCATCACTTTCTCACTTCATGACAAAGAATATCATCACCTTTTCACTTCATAAAAAAGAATCTCATCATCTTTTCTCTTCATGAAGAAAAATGTCATCACTTTTTCACTTCATGAAGAAGAATCTCTTCACTTTTTCACTTCATGAAGAAGAATTTCATCACTTTTTCACTTAATGAAGAAGGATGTCATCACTGTTTCACTTCATGAAGAAGAATCTCATCAACTTTTCACTTCATTAAAAAGAATCTCATCACTTTTTCACTTCATGAAAAAGAATCTCATCAACTTTTCACTTCATGAAAAAGAATCTCATCACTTTTTCACTTCATTAAAAAGAATCTCATCATCTTTTCTCTTCATGAAGAAGAATCTCATCACATTTGCAGTTCATAAAGAAGAATCTCATCATCTTTTCAGTTCATAAACAAGAATCTCATCACTTTTTCACTTAATGAAGAAGAATCTCATCACTTTTTCACTTAATGAAGAAGAATCTCATCACTTTTTCGCAATGAAGAAGAATCTTATCACCTTTGTACTTCATGAAGAAGAATCTCATCACCTTTTCTCTTCATGACGAAGAATCTCATCACCTTTTCACTTCATGAAGAAGAATCTCATCACCTTTTCACGTCATTAAGAAGAATCTAATCACTTTCTCACTTCATGAAGAAGAATCTCATCACTTTCTCACTTCATGACAAAGAATATCATCACCTTTTCACTTCATAAAAAAGAATCTCATCATCTTTTCTCTTCATGAAGAAGAATCTCATCACTTTTTCACTTCATGAAAAAGAATCTCATCACTTTTTCACTTCATGAAGAAGAATCTCATCACTTTTTCACTTCATTAAGAAGAATCTCATCACTTTTTCACTTCATGAAGAAGAATCTCATCACTTTTTCACTTCATAAAAAAGAATCTCATCACTTTTTCACTACATGAAGAAGAATCTCATCACTTTTTCACTTAATGAAGAAGAATCTCATCACTTTTTCAGTTTATTAAGAAGAATCTCATCACATTTTCAGTTCATAAAAAAGAATCTCATCACTTTTTCACTTAATAAAGAAGAATCTCATCACTTTTTCACTTCATGAAGAAGAATCTCATCACTTTTTCACAATGAAGAAGAATCTTATCACCTTTTCACTTCATGAAGAAGAATCTCATCACCTTTTCACTTCATGACGAAGAATCTCATCACCTTTTCACTTCATGAAGAAAAATCTCATCACCTTTTCACGTTATGAAGAAGAATCTTATCACTTTTTCAATTAATGAAGAAGAATCTCATCACTTTTTCACTTCATGAAGAAGAATCTCATCACTTTTTCCCTTCATGAAGAAGAATCTTATCACTTTTCACTTAATGAAGAAGAATCTCATCCACTGTTCACTTCATGAAGAAGAATCTCATCACCGTTTCACTTCATGAAGAAGAATCTCATCACATTTTCACTTCATGAAGAAGAATCTCATCACTTTTTCACTTCATGTTGAAGTATCTCATCACCTTTTCACTTCATAAAAAAGAATATCATCATCTTTTCTCTTCATGAAGAAGAATCTCATCACTTTTTCACTTCATGAAGAAGAATCTCATCACTTTTTCACTTCATGAATAAGAATCTCATCACTTTTTCACTTCATAAAAAAGAATCTCATCACATTTTCACTTCATGAAGAAGAATCTCATCACTTTTTCACTTCTTGAAGAAGAATCCCATCACTGTTTCACTTCATGAAGAAGAATCTCATCACTTTTTCACTTCATAAAAAAGAATCTCATCACTTTTTCACTTCATGAAGAAGAATCTCATCACTTTTTCACTTCATGAAGAAGAATCTCATCACTTTTTCACTTCATAAAAAAGAATCTCATCACTTTTTCACTTCATGAAGAAGAATCTCATCACCTTTTCACGTCATAAAAAAGAATCTCATCATCTTTTCACTTCATGAAGAAGAATCTCATCACTTTTTCACTTAATGAAAAAGAATCTCATCATCTTTTCACTTCATGAAGAAGAATCTCATCACTTTTTCACTTCATGAAGAAGAATCTCATCACTTTTTCACTTCATGAAAAAGAATCTCATCACTTTTTCACTTCATGAAGAAGAATCTCATCACTTTTTCACTTCATGAAGAAGAATCTCATCACTTTTTCACTTCATGAAGAAGAATCTCATCACTTTTTCACTTCATGAAGAAGAATCTTATCACTTTTTCACTTCATGAAGAAGAATCTTATCACTTTTTCACTTCATGAATAAGAATCTCATCACTTTTTCACTTCATGAAGAAGAATCTCATCACTTTTTCACTTCATGAAGAAGAATCTCATCACGTTTTCACTTCATGAATAAGAATCTCATCACTTTTTCACTTCATGAATAAGAATCTCATCACTTTTTCACTTCATAAAAAAGAATCTCATCACTTTTTCACTTCATGAAGAAGAATCTCATCACTTTTTCACTTCATGTTGAAGTATCTCATCACCTTTTCACTTCATAAAAAAGAATATCATCATCTTTTCTCTTCATGAAGAAGAATCTCATCACTTTTTCACTTCATGAAGAAGAATCTCATCACTTTTTCACTTCATGAAGAAGAATCTCATCACTTTTTCACTTCTTGAAGAAGAATCCCATCACTGTTTCACTTCATGAAGAAGAATCTCATCACTTTTTCACTTCTTGAAGAAGAATCCCATCACTGTTTCACTTCATGAAGAAGAATCTCATCACTTTTTCACTTCATAAAAAAGAATCTCATCACTTTTTCACTTCTTGAAGAAGAATCCCATCACTGTTTCACTTCATGAAGAAAAATCTCATCACTTTTTCACTTCATAAAAAAGAATCTCATCACTTTTTCACTTCATGAAGAAGAATCTCATCACTTTTTCACTTCATAAAAAAGAATCTCATCACTTTTTCACTTCATGAAGAAGAATCTCATCACCTTTTCACGTCATAAAAAAGAATCTCATCATCTTTTCACTTCATGAAGAAGAATCTCATCACTTTTTCACTTAATGAAAAAGAATCTCATCATCTTTTCACTTCATGAAGAAGAATCTC
This sequence comes from Euprymna scolopes, assembly GCF_053919585.1. Classification (NCBI taxonomy): domain Eukaryota; kingdom Metazoa; phylum Mollusca; class Cephalopoda; order Sepiida; family Sepiolidae; genus Euprymna; species Euprymna scolopes. The sequence continues at coordinate 67,399,833 of NC_136491.1, forward strand.
ATCATGTTTTCCCTTCATAAAAAGAATCATCACTTTTTCAAAAATACGTTTTGTCAGACACGGTTCCTCTATATTTACCACATCTTCAACACTAAGTAAGCATCGATCACTTTCTTTTCTGGTTTGGTACAATCGATCTACATATTTTTTTAGCAATAATGCTATAAATCGGAAAGATTTTACATGTTTTTCTGTCAAAGCATTTCCATTCATCTACATTCCAGTCAACTATATCAAATCATAGCTACTGCTCTGGCATTGATGGCATATATTGTATTTTGACTGTTGAGGTTCAGTTCAAGAGTAACCCTTAATCTTCTCCTTTACTTGGTTTTGACCTGTTTTTTCATTTCCATGTTCCTAATCTTATCAGTTTTCAGTACTCCCAAGTATTTGTAGCCTCTATCGCTGAGTGGACGAGTTTATCTCTTTTTATCACAAAAATTGTACATTTCGTGATGCCAAATTCCATCCGTATGTCCTTACTAATCAACCTGATTGTATCCATTAAGGCATAAAGTTAGTTTTCATTTTTTCCAAAAGCTTTAAGGTCATCCATGAATAATATGTGGGTGACTGTATGAAGTTCTTTTCTACGTTCATATTCTGCTTTTATGTTTCGTACTCGAAATCAAATTAATGACAGAAGGCAAAAGGGGGAAAGACTATCGTCCTGGAAAATCCCTGTCTTGATTTTTACTTTGCCTGATGCAACATTTTCTGAAGTTAAATTGATTTCCCAATTCTTCATCTTATCCTTTATAGATGTTCGGATGTTGCAAGGCTATTCCAAAAATTTCGAAGCATTTGAGTATCCGTCATTGGGACATTATATCAAATGCCTTCTTATAATCTACCCAGCCCCTTTGCTTGTAGTTTCATAGGATCATTTTATCCATCCTTATTATAAGTAGTAGTAGTAGTAGTAGTAATAGTCATTAGGAATTCTCACACAGGTTATCATCAGAGATTGTTCATTGATAACAATTGGTGGTGTCCCCTGGAGTCTGGGTGACAACAAGCCTTCCTATATTTTCAGTACTCTACACCTCTTTTAATGAACTTTGCAAATGAATTTGCATCATTGCAACAGCCGCTTTTTAATGACTTCTCGCTGACAATTACCAGTGGTCTTCACTGGAATTTAAGTGGTACTAAGCCTCCCCAACGTCCCAGTTCTCTTTGCGTTTGTCCAGTGGAGGTCTGGTCAACGCTCTCTCCTTGGTCTTTCCATCCTCTTTGACCCTTCTCGGTTATTTGGTATTACACTTTAGGGGAGGCGGTAATGGGACAATGGGAAGAGATGAGTGATGGGGATGTAGAACGTGTAGCTATGCAGCTTCAGTGTTCTTCGTTTCCTTTACCTCTATTCTTGTGTCATTTTTTTTTTTTTTGTTCGTGTGTTATTTATTCTGTTTTTATTAGCTTTCTTCGTTAGTCAAAAGTCGGATTTTGTTAACGACCGCAGAATCACGACAATAGAAACAAAGATAATGCCGGTAAAAATTGGGTGTGGTCAAAATAGTTGGTAACTCTGAGGAATGTAGTTTCCCATTCTCTTCTTTCTCCTTTTATTATACAATTGGGTGGATTGTGTTCCCGCCTTTATTTAACACAATCTAAATATTCTATTATTATTTTATCGTTTTACTGTTGTTACTGTTGGCGTTATTGTGTGTGTGTGTGTGTGTGTGTGTGTGTGTGTGTGTGTGTGTGTGTGTGTGTGTGTGTGTGTGTGTGTGATCTTTACTAATGAGCATATTTTGAAGGCGTAACTTGTTTTTGTTTTTTTTTTCATCCATCGAGTAATATTTACTATTTAGCCATTCCTACGAGTAGAAATAAAAATTTTATTTTACGATATTTCTACTAAGCTTCACCGTTTTCGGTTTTATGAAGTAACCATCTATCTTTGCCGATAAGTAACGGCATAGAATATATTGATGTGCACCTTCCAAGAAGTGCATACCTTTTAATAAAGTGATTGTTAGTCGCTAATCTTAACGAAACACGAATGTTGGACATGGCGATATGTGTGTGTGTGTGTGTGTGTGTGTGTGTGTGTGTGTGTGTGTGTGTGTGTGTGTTGAACAGATTTATTTGACATGTTTTAACAATTTACCAAAGAAACGGGAAATTTATTTTTATTACGGTCGAATCTCAAACGTTCTCTATGTGCTGAGCGAACGCTTACTGTTTAATTACTAGAAGCGAGGCTTCATTATCTAAATAAGATATGATCTCTGCTCTCTCTCTCTCTCTCTCTCTCTCTCTCTCTCTCTCTCTCTCTCTCTCTATCCCTCTCGCTCTTTCTCTCTCTCTCTCTCTCTCTCTCCCTTTCTTACACTCTATCGCTCTCTATCTCTATCTCTTCCTATCTTACTCTCTCTCTCTCCCTTCCCCTCGTTCTAACTTTCTCTCTCCTTTTGTGATAACGGTGCAGACAGTCAGGGAAATAAGCGGTCACGGTTAGTATGTGCCTGCTGTAAGGAAACAGCGGCACGTAAACTTAGGACCATTTGAGCATAAGGCGAGGGTGCTGTTGGGACTCCCAAATGACTGAATGAAAGAAGACGGATTTGAGAGTTTCGTTTTGGACGCCGCATAGTTCGAATAGGTTTTGTTGATGGTGAAAAAAGTACTACTGCTACTTATGCGAAGAACCAACAACTTTGTCGTTAATCTGCGTGTTTTTTCAGCTCAAGATATTTATGTGGCTGAAATAGGAATTAATTATCTAAATACATTTTCAGTCACATAAACTATAAATGGATCGTCCACTCTCATTTCAACTACACTATAATCATCACCCATTATTTTCGTTAAACTTATCTTTTAGTGTCTTAGTAGTCTTTATTTTCATCAAGTTTATTTAATCATTGGGCGAAATCTGTTTTATAACTTTGCGACGAACAATTACCGATACAGAAATTTTGTAAAAACTAATTGGTTCATTTAACAATAACATGTCTAAGCTCGAATTGTTAGTGTTGCTGTTGTACTGCAGTTGAATGGCAGATTTATGGACTAAAAGAGAAATTGTTTTAAAAAGAAGACGGGAAACACACACAGATCGCATTGTTTAATAATTCGTAAATTATCCTGAAAAAAAACCCCGCATTGTCCGTGGTGAATAGGTTGTCCTGAAAAATGCAGTAATGGCAATAAACTAATCGAGTTAATGGCTGAATGAAGTTGCAGGGAAGACAACTGAAACAGCTGATTGAGTCAACGGTTTAAATAGTGGAGTAGGTCAACAATCAAGCGAAGTCGCAAGAGTAGTCGATCTAAAGAACGGCCTGTTTCTAATTGTTGTTTGTTTTGATTTTGGATTTTTCTTATATGATTTCTTTTTTTGTTTTTCATATATTTAGGAAGAATTGTATTTTTTTAGCACATTCTTTTCACGCATTTTATTTTATTAGAACCTTTTTAGATTGAAGAACTACTAGAAACTGACATATTCTGTAGTTTCGAAAAACATTTAAAGAATCAGCATAAAAAGTTGAGACAGGCTCGAAGGTGCAGTAAACTGCAAGCTAAATGCACCCAACGGGATAGACACTGACAGATGTAACATGCGACCGAGAAAAGAGGGGTGGTGGGACGGACGATAGGCGTAGAAAAAAAAACCCAGTTGTAAACAAAAAAATAAAAAGGAAAAAAAAGGTAGATAGGGCCAGAATGGTAAAGGATACTTCTTTTGGCCAAGAAAGCGGTAAACGCTAATTGACTATCACAGCCCGGTGCCGATCGCCAAATACGCGAGTGGAAGGAAGAGTACCAATGAAATTCCAATTTACAAAGCGACCATTGTTGGCTGCTCCCTGGTAGGTAAGTAGCCTCTATTGAAAAGACACGTGGCCTTTGTGGAGTTGGATTTGGTTCATTTTTATGATCCCTCAAAGTTAATTGAATGAGACCATTCTGGTTTTAATGGCCCATCAAATTCCATTAGGCACACACCGGCTGAGATTGAGGGTCCGCCTATTCTACTCGATTGCCAACAGAAGAAGAAAAAATAGTCCCTTTTTGGGGCATAGGCCGCCTGGTGAAGATTTGAGTGACAGCGGTTCTGGCATCCTGATTGGCTAAAGGGCCGAATGAGAGAAAAAAAAGAAGACGATCAGGAAGAAGATATAGCTCCCGCCCCCACAATATAAGCAGCGAGTTTTGAGCGCAAGACACAGAGAGAGAGAGAGAGAGAGAGAGAGAGAGAGAGAGAGAGAGAGAGAGAGAGAGATCTGCTCCCCTGGGCTCGAACGAGCGAAAAAGCCGACGGCCTCATCGATTGACCCTGTCACGTAGCTATTTAGTTTTTATCGAAAAAGAAAGAACTTTGCAGTTAACAAACGGCCAGTCCCTAACTTAATAGTGAATTACGAAACGACGATTGTAAACTTTTATGAATAACAAGGAATTTTGCATAAGAAAAAAAAAAACAAATATCGATTGTCTTTTTTAATTTGTTTTGCATGATTGCAGAAACGCTCGACGAGTCTCTTTCAGGTACTGGCCGCTGACATTCTCATCAAGGAGACACGGAGACCAACGATCGGGGAGCGTTCCACCACTAGACGACACGCGGGTGACGTAAGTGTCACAAGTGATATATAGTGCTTTATTGTAGAATATGGCCTCGTTTTTTTATAAAAGGATTAGGGGTAGGAACGGATGCCATAGAGGTCACAACAAAGAATACATGAAATGAACAACGTTGGAAGTATGTAGATTCTGACTCCATATAATTAAAGACAGACGAATATTGAAGGTTGAGAACCGATTTTATTTACTACTAACAACTTGTATTAGAAGAGGCAAAGTGTTCGTAGGATAGAATGTGATTTAACGAAGAATGGATTGTCCGATCGAGATATTTGACATTTTGTATAATACAGAAGGTTTGCAGGTATGTACGATTTAACAAGGAATGAATGTTCGTAAAATGTTTGTAGGTATGTATGAATTGACAAGGAATGAAGGTTCGTAAAATGTTTGTAAGTATGTATGAATTGACAAGGAATAAAGGTTCGTAAAATGTTTGTAGGTGTGTATAAATTGACGAGGAATGAATGTTCGTAAACGTAACTTATCTTTTGGACGATGGATGTGGGAGGGGTAGGCCGATCATCCTGCTGTCGGTGATGTGTGTTCTGGCTTGTAACTGGAAAGCGGGTGACTTCTTTCATCAGCAGCTAGTAGCCCGGCGTCTTCGTCTTCTTTTTCTTCCTCCCTCCTCTGGTTCCCTAAAATCACTCGTTTTATGGTGGCAAACCGGCTCCCAGTGACTGTGATATTTGAGGTGTTTATTTTAGGCGCGGAGCTCTGCCATTGGTCGATAACTATTTTGTGGTTATCTTTTTTTTTCTTTCCAAGCGGAAGCAATGCGTGGAGCCATGACGATTTTTCATTTTGTCTCTCATGGTGGATCCGTTAACATCCGGTTCGCTGCTAATTTTCATCATGTTCCCACAAGAATTATACCGATTCCCGATGATCGTCGGTGTCCGAACGTTTATGTCGTTTTTTACTTTGTTTTTCTTTTGTTTGTTTGTTTGTTTGTTTGTTTGTTTGTTTGTTTTGTTTTTTTGGGGGGGGTGAATCATTTCTCTACATTCCCTGAGGTCTTGCCAAGAGGAAGGGACAAGTTCATAATATCATATTATTATTCCCTAAATATGGATATATGCTCTTCGTTCTTTTTTTTATATTTTCATTCCATTTAAACAGCCGTCCAATACATTACCCAACAGTGATTATTGACAATGCATCATTGTGTGACGCAAGGATTTACTTTTTTCATTTTACCAAATTGAATTTTACGATTTTTTTGTCTGTGAGCTTTTATTATGAAATGATATATAATATATAATATATAATACAATACTAATTACTTACTATATAATACAATACTAATTACTTACTATATAATACAATACTAATTACTTACTATATAATACAAAGCTAATTATTTACTATATAATACAATACTGATTACTTACTATATAATACAATACTAATTACTTACTATATAATACAATATTAATTACTTACTATATAATACAATACTAATTACTTACTATATAATACAATACTAATTACTTACTATATAATACAATAATAATTACCTTTTATTCCATAGGATTTTGTCATGCACGTCATTATCCGTGATCACTCACTGATAATGGCAGATAGCCTAGAGCCAGAGTGACAATGAATTTTCCTAGATTTCCAGTACTCTCCATTTTTGTCGATAATCATTTCTCACACCAGCCGTTTACCACTGAGTTTACTCTTGAATTTGAGTGACAGGATCTCAGTACTCTCCATGCTTTTTCGTGCCTGATAATGTTATTTCTTCTTGATTTTTTCCATCCTCTCAAGCATTTCCTAGTCATGTCCTGCGGTATTGTACAAGATAAGACATCACTCAAAGAAAGAATAGCAACGTCTATCCATACAAAATAATTAAGTTTTGTTAAGATAATGTGAAATTAGTGTTCGTAAAAAATGTGAATACAAAGGGTGCAAGAACATCTGATAATAGAGGTTTTATGAGAAATTAAGTACACATATTTGTTTCGGCCAACGCTATATGCATTCATGTTTGTGTGAATGAATAAGCATGAACACACGAGTGTGTATATTAGGGTGCGTTTGTTTTGTTAGTGTGTGTGTGTGTGTGTGTGTGTGTGTGTTTATTTCGACTGGTGCCATATGCGTTTGCGTGTGTCCATGCTCCATCGCTGCAATATTACATCACTGTGCCCGTTTTACAAGTTTTTGAATGGAATGTGCTATGATGAACTCATTGTACTTGTACCTCTCAACGTACATGCCCCCCCGCCAAACCGGCTCAGTAACAAAATTCGCGCCTTCACTATAAAGGTCCCTAGATGCCGGAAAGCTATCTACTCTTGAAGCTTTTTCTTTCAAACTGCAAGACTATGGAATTTTCTCCTTGTTTCCTGCTTCCCTAACTATACTGAAATGCAGAATTTTAAATGTAATGTAAACAAGCATTTCGCTCATCTCCTTACATAGTGCCTCGTAAATATGGATCCAAATAGTAGCCCCTTGCGTCCAAATCGCAATAGTTAGTGGTGAACACAAGTAAAAAGATATGGACTGCGAAATATGAATTCGTTAAGCAGCGTGTATGTATAGGCTGATGCTTTGTTTAGTAGTCTACGGAAGTTTCTCGTTCGTCTGTTGAAGCCCTTCAGCCTATAGGCTAAGCTTTTAAGTGCGTATCTACGTGTGTCGGGTAGAAACAAAAAAATACTGGAATAAAGAAAGAAAAAAGGGGTTGTCTTTTAGTTTTATGGTATGCATTAGAATTCGCAGTGAATATGTCCTGTATTTGAATCGGTTGAAGGAAACTGTTAACAAGAGTTTTTTTTCCAATTAAAAATCGATGCATAACAACAATAGTCACTGCCGCTGCTTCTTCTAACACTGTTAGTGCTACTTCGATTTTCTCTTTTTGTAGTCAGCTTATAACATATATATATATATATATATATATATATATACATATATATATATATATATATATATATATATATATATATTACAATAGAAAAATGCGGGCATGAAAAGTAATATGGTTAAGCTTAAACATGGAAAAGAAAAAGACAAGATATTCTAGTAAGAAATACAATAAACGTATAACTTAAAATATTGCAGCATTAAGAATTGAATTGTTAAATTGAATTGTTAAATTGAATTGAAAAAACAAAATCTTAATGCTGCAATATTTTAAGTTATAAATTAATTATATGTTTTACTAGAATATATTGTCCTTTTCTTTTCCATGTTAAAGCCATATTACTTTTCATGCTCGAATTTTTCTATTGTAATCCATGATTTTTCCAGACTTCCAGTAAATTCACTTGCTCTTTGTTTGATTTCAGTCTTATTTTTTTGCCCCATAAACATGACACGCACATATGTAAAACAATGCACGGCACTCGTCTGCTTTCACTGTAGCAACACTAGTCGCTGAGGCGACGTGGTTGCTACGGAAACCAGTCATAAAAAACGTCGCTCACTACCTTACGAATTTTTAGGATTTTGAACATCAGTAGATTCATAAGAACTTTTGTCTTACTGAACGAAAATTGAACATTTTTTATCACAATATAGCTGAGAAGGTGATCTATAAACTGTTATAATTGTTTGAAATTTGATCGAAAAATGAGTGAACAGTGAAGCTTTAAAGCAGTTCTAAATGACTAAAACTGTCACTTAAACATATATTAAAACACTACCGTGTTTGAACGATATATATATATATATATATATATATATATATATATATATATATATATATATATATATATATATATATTGTGAGTGTATGTGATGTGTCATTCATAATTTATTTGTATGTACTAAATAACCTTTTATTTCATTTGAACTTTGCTATGATTGTTCAATCTCACCTGTTTAAGTAGATTGTTTCATGCGATTTCTATTAATATGTCCCCTGTTTCTTTACTGCCTACCTTTGTACAATACCAAAACTCATTCTGATTCGAATTTTTCCAAGTCTTTTTTTTCTAAGATTTTCGGAATCGTTCCAAGTACTCCTACAATTATTGGTATTGTTTTAGCTTTCTTTGTTTCATATTCTCTTCAATGCATTGTTCTGCCTCCTTGAATTTTAATCTGTTATTTTCAAAATCTATTATTTGATATGCTTGTCTCATTTTTCCGTATGTTCAAAATGCATTGGTTTTCTTGGTTCCCTTCTCAGTCTTTTTTTGTTATTTTTATTTTTTTTTTTTTTTTCAGCTGCATGTAATGCGGTTTATAGTTCCGTATTTTTTGTTCTTTGAACAGACATTTGTTGTTTACATGGATTTTGGTTATCTCGTCATTTTTTTTCCGGATGGCGCTAAGTTGTACAACTTGTACACTGAAAAGACAAGAATAGTTAACTGATCCAATGAGAGAGGAAAATTGATGGTCTTCACTGCTTTACTGACTCAAAGTTTGAGAAGTAAAGGAGAATTTCAATTAAACACTCGGATATCAATGCATATTGCATCTCATATAGAAATCAAGAGTTAGCCCCCCCCCCCCAAAAAAAAGTGCTCCTTAATTTATGAGATCTAACTTATGGGACATTTTTTTTTTTTTAATACGATTAAAAAGGGGCCTGGCAGCTTTACTGGGGAAGAGAGTCGAAGGTTCTTTGCATAGCATCTCGATTTCAAGAAATGGCGTTTCTTTCTGAAATTTTATATTCATTCACATTTATTGACAACAATGTCAATTTACTAACGGGAAATAATCCAGTTTTATTTCTTCAGAATTAACTCCCTTAAAATTGATTTTGTTAGCATTAATGCTGAAAGTGTATTATGAAAATAATTTAACAATTTTTTATTTAAAATTTTTTTTTAAATTATTGAAATATATATTTTCTTTTTGTTTTTTAATTAAAATGTGGGATGCAAGTCTAAAGTTTAGCCTAATAAAAAAGAAAGAAAGAAAAATCTTTATGGTGTACGTACCCGTCACATGAAAATCTATTCCAAAAATCATCTAAATTGATCAAGTATTCTTTTTTATGTGTTTTTAATAGCCCCTATACCCACACTCAACTGATGAAGCATGGAGAACAAGAAAAGAGGCTCAGACACCATGAGATGAGGAAAGATTTGGAAAGCCTCGACATCGGTGACAGTGTTTGAGTCCAGCCACCCAATCTCTACACAAAGAGAGTGGAGGGAAGCGACAGTCCAAAAACGAATGACTGGTAGGTCATAATGAAGTAGAGGCAAGAGACAGACAACTATGCCACCGAAACAGGCGATTCCTGCGCAAAATGCCCGAGTCAAACACTCCTTCCCAGGACACTATCAGATTACATGCGCAGTTAATGCTCACCCTTAATCCCAAGCACAACTTGACAAATTCATACCACAAAGACAAAGGATTGCACAGAAAAACGAGTCAGCTGAAGAAAGCAGTTATGAAAGAAATGACGGCCAACAGCTGACATCGCATTCAGGACGCGTTATTCGAAAACCTGCACGTTATAACGAATGAACAATCCATCCTTCTCCACATGGCCACGCCATTCAAACCCTCTCCCTACCCCTCAACCTAAGAAGAAAACAAAAGGAACAACACCCTCCTTGACGGCGAGGTGGGGATGATGCGTGTAACCAAACCCCCACTACTGCCCTCTTTAGATAATTATCGTACAAAAGATTACTTTTACTGTAAGATGGCCGCTCAGTGATGTAGCTGTTTCACTTACCTCTGTGTCGTTCTCATTCCAATACTAACCTAATAAAGAAACGTTAATTCTGAAGTTTAACTGATTGTGCTAAGGAAGTTCGAATTGAATTGTTTTCTCTAACAATTCAGAAGTTTAACTAATTGTTCTTAGAGGGGTAATTATTTTACTTCGAGATTTGTTCATTTTTTTTCATACGATAATTTGGGGCGCTAAACTATTCGAGAAATTACAATTTCTCGAATAATTTAGCGTCAAAGAGAGATAAGACTATTTTTCTAATAAAAATATTTTCCCTTTGTTTTTTATTATTATTTTTTTATTTTTTGTTTTGTTTTTCAACTACTTTATTTTTATAACAAAGTTAATAACAAAAATATAAGCGTTAACATTACAAAAACGCAGGAAAATGTAACGATAATTGCTGGGAATTGTAAAAAGTTTTTTTCTTTCTTTTTTTTTGGGGGGGGGGCTTTGTAATGTCAAGTTAATGTTTTGGTAACAAATTAATAATAATGTTATAATAAATAGTTGGAAAAAACATTTTTTCTTACAAAATTCCAATATCGTTGCATTTTACATTTATATTAGTGTTATAAACTTTGTTACATTTAATAAATTAATTTTAAAAAAAAACATTTTGTCTGAAAAAAAAATAGTCGTATCTTTCTTTTCTTACAATTCCTCGGATGTTTTGGCGTCCCAAATTATCGTATGAAAAACTGAACGAATTTCTTAATAAAATAGTTACCTCCCTTAGAACAAACAATTATACTTCCGAATTACCAGAGGAAACAACACAATTCGAACTATCGCGATCAAAATCAGCCTTGTAATATCTACAATATATTATTATATTGCAAAAAAAATCGTAAAAAAAAATTATTTTCTTTATAAAAACAACTACTCGATAAATTTACGCGATGTTTTTAATATGAAATTTTCGTTTATTAATGGGCCCGTACATCATAAAGATCTGTATTTTTTAATAATTAGGTTGAACTCTGGGCTTGTACCGAATGTAACCCATTAAATCTATTATACTAGTTACGTTTATTAACTTTTAAAGCATTAAAATGAAAACTTAGCAAACTTCCTTTTACACGCTTAAAGTGCTAATGTTGATAATTGCTATTTATAAAACGCACACACTCCGAATGAAAATATTAATATAAAGTTCAGGGATAGGATCAGAAGTTTATTTGTTTCTTTCATTTTCCCGGACAACGCTAGTTTGTAAAAAATTAAAGAAGTCACTCATCTCTCACTATCTATTTCTCGTGTCCATCTCACTCTGTGTTTGCTCACCCACTCTCTAATATTCCGTAATATTTCTCAGAGCATTTACATAAAGAGTGACTCTTTTTTCAGTGCTGCAATCTAATTTACATATGCATGTTTGTACACACCACAAACACATATGTAAATTAAATGGCAAAATAATAAGTCGTTTTGCTTTTATATTATTCAGCAAGATAATATGAAAGTAAATATGTTTATTTTTCTAGTTTTGCAGGAAGAATGTCTGAACAGATATATCATAGTTTATGAATTTTGGAATGACATCAAAGGAATGATTGTGCCCCAACGGGTCATGGGTATCGCAATAATGTTGTTTTATCGACGCTTGGTAACAGAGACATCATTATATAATTAACTGGGCTGGGTGCCTGGTGTTGCCCGGGTGTTTGGAGGTGTGTGTTCGGCTAAATTGTCATGAAGGAACGATTTTTACTACCCCTCCCTGTAGAAAAGTGCCCAGTTGAGGATGAAGGAATCAATGTTTTTAGCCAATTTTTCGCGTCTGAATGGTCGAGCTTAAAAATGATACCGATCTTGTGAAAATCCATCGCTTTTGTGGAAAGTTTTAGGCATACATACATACATTCATACATACATTTAAGCAGATTTTTGTCCTTTATATTATAGACTAGCGGGGACGCCCGGTGTTGCCCGGGTGTTTGGAGGTGTAAAAGAAAAAAACGTTCTGATCTAGGTAGGTAGGTTCGAACTTGAACCCTTGAGGACAATAGCCTCATAACTTACCGTCACGCTACGCGAGCAGAGAACTGAGAATGGAAGACATTAAACGATTAAAGAGTTAATTGACAGGTGCGTAAATTTAATGAAGTCAAATATCACGCCATAGGGAATGAAATGCACTTAACTTTGGCTGCAAGCCAGTTTCTGTGTATGTTGTTTGTTTCGCCCAAGATGTTGGGGAAAACCAGCTCCCCATAAAATGGGAAGTGTCCAAATGAATAGCAATTGTCTGATATACGGGTGTTTTCTCCGCATTGATCAAACCTCATTGCTTTTCTGGACGTCTCTGCACGGAAGGCCGATAACTCGACTTTGCTTTCACAGTTTCGCTGTTTTATATGGAAAAGCCAAAGCAACATGCGGAGAGTAAAAAATATCGCGAAATTAAAGATACACACGAGTTCGTTTCGTAAATCTTAGTTATTATAATCTAGGCAGCATATAAAAAGTTCTACGAAACAGTAACCGGCCCGAGCGCCCCCTTAAAAATGCCTTTGTCGGACATACACAAAAAATGCACACACATTCAAACATACACACATTTTCGCTTTTATATTATAGAAGAAGATGATTTATTTAGCATATATATATATATATATATATATATATATATATATATATATATATATATATATATATATATAAAGAGGACACATGCGGACAAGTACAATCGTCCTGTTTTTCTCAACTCCATTTATTGTGTATATGAAAATAACTCCATGATATTACTACATCCCCCTGTTGAGATCGGAATTAGCGATCTGTAGAGAGCGTGTTCAATATTTCGTAGAGGCTGTTGTTTGGAAGGTCGTAGGTGGCCACTTGTTGAGATATGCGTTTTGCATGTTCCACAAAACCATCAACAATAAAGACCAAGTTTCCTGAGTACATTTAAAGAATTAAAAGAGAGGAGTTACAATATATACAAATAAGAAGTTTTATTTAACTTGAAATATGTAAGAACAATAAGGGAGTATATATATATATATATATATATATATATATATATATATATATATATATATATATATATATATATATATATGAGAGAGAGAGAGAGAGAGAAATAAATACCTGTTCACATATACTTTTCCATGATAAAGCTAGAACCCAGAATTAGATAGAATCGAGCAATTGCATCGACAACGGACAACACCAGACAAAAAGTGGGTTTCGATGTACTGCATCTCATCAGTGACGTGCTCCGACATAGGCGCGAACCCAGGTCGTTGCACGCATGAAGTGTGCAATACTTCTAAATGTTTTTCCTGTATTTATTTTATCTAAGATTTTCGTGATCATAGTGATATTTTTATCTATATTTTTCACTTGTGTCTACAACAGAGAAGTACCATAAATATTAATTATTTCAAAAGAAACCGATGACAGACACTGACAGGATCCAGACAGCGCCAACAAAATTACAGAAACTTTGTCCAGAGCATTTAAAATCTTTTAATAACCAAGTGTGAACTTCCTAAGCGAATACATGCAAAAAAGCTTACAAAGGGAATAAGAAAGTTAACTCTTAAATGTTTACTTTGTTTTCAGTAATGTGCAAGTAAAAGAAATAAATTACACTCTGAAAATCAATATTAAATCTGGGAATGAAAAATCGTGGCATAATTTTATGTTGTAAATGGAAGGCTTCTAATTAATAAATAAATTCGTACTTGTTTAATTGTTTTTAATTGGCAAGAAAAAATTTAAAGAATCGTTTTGGAATTGGAATTTTTTTCTGATTCCGATTATGATTCTGATTTCCCAAAAGTTTTAATTTTTCCGATTCTGATTGATCATCCCAACACATAAATATATATACAGGGTGGCGCAAACCTCACGCATTGGTTTGCTTAGGTGATAAAAGCTTGAACATTTACATTAATTTATTACTTATAAAAAATACATTTATCTGGTATTTTTTTACATTAGTTTTTTAAAATTATATCCTTTAAACGGCCGCCAATTTCGGCTTCACAACGGCGGGCATTTTCCATTACACTTTTTAAAATAACAGGTTCTAGTTTTCAGATTTCATGTCTGATGTTGTTTTGAAGTTCTTGAATTGTTCTTGGGTTCTTCACATAAACCCTTTCTTTAAGATAAACCCAAAGGAAAATGTCAAAGGCTATCAAATCCGGTAAACATGAAGGTCAGTTAAAATCAGAAAATCTGCTAATTAAACGTTTGCCAAACAATCTCCTTAGGAGCGCCTTACTTTGATGGTCAGTGTGAACAGTCGTTCCATCTTGTTGGAATCACATTTCCCGATTGTCCTGAATAGCTGGCCTTAAACAGTTTTCAATCATTTGTTGATAGTACTGTGCAGTTATCGTCATCACAACCCCTTCTTCGTCTTCGAAGAAATAAGAAGCTATCACTCTTTCCTAGGTTAAACCACACCATACGGTATATTTTATTGGATGCAATTCATGCTGATGAATGGCTCCTGGGGTTTCAATTGCTCATATTCAGCAGTTTTGCTTATTCACGAACCTGTTCAGATGAAAATGGGAATCGCTTATTGTCAGCTTATGAATGAACTCTGTGGATTGTAATGCTTATACCATTTGGATTTTGTATGGAAACAGGTGCAATTCCCTCAGAGTGGCCCGTCTTCTAGTTCATGAAAGATCAGTGACTGAGCCCTGCTGCCAAAACCGTTTTACAAAACGATCAATTGTGCTCTGATTGGAAACACGTCTGACATTATAATGCTGACAATAGACTCTTTGAGTCAAGATTATGGAACAACAATTTTCGAAATAAAATTCAATAATTTTGGTTCTTGATTAGTGCTAAATTTTTTCATGATCAATTGTCAATGTTTTATCTGCAAAATTCTGAAAAAAAATAGAAAAGTTATTAAATGTTGAAGTTATTACTGATTCAAAATAATGTGTGACTTATGGCAAGAGAAAAATAAAAATAAAAAATGACAATATAAAAATATATGCATATAAATTTAATTGTTGATTCAATAAGGAGAATTATTATTCAATTAAGGGTGTAGAATTCATATGCTCTTAGGTATTTTGAAGCTTAACGTTATCACATTAATCACTGTAGTTCTCCTATCTCCCTCCCTCCACATTTGCAATGTTTTACCCTCTTCTTCTCACATCCATTATTTCGTTCCTAATGTTGTGTATCGCTAGACGTCACATCTTTAATATGTTACCTAGCATCTTTTCTCCTCTTCTGATGAGAAGCATTAGGCCTCAAAATACCTAGGTATAAAAAACATATTCATCCTACACCCCTAATTGATGTAATTCTCCCTTTTGAATCAACGGCTAAATTTACATGCATTAGTATATATTTTTATATATTTTTCTCTTTTATATAAACTCCACCTCAATTGTTGAGATTTGCATTATCCCAATAAGTCTTTTTTAAATAATTTCTCCAATTCTTTTTAACATATACCTCATTTGATTCGCCTTTTATTCCCCTATAATTTTACCTCTTTATATTTGACTTTTAATTGAAGTATCCTAGTGTTCACGTCAATTTAAAAAATCAACTTCAAATCGAGAAGGTAAAAAGAAATACCGCAGCAAGAAATAAGCTTAAAACCAGCTTAAAATATCCCCCTTTTAGGCAACAAAGCATCTCTAATCGGAATTCTTGTTATTCCAGGTTATACAACGTGACATTTAGTTCATATGCCTCGACTTTCTCTTATTGATCTTATTGATCATCAGGCTCTCATTAATCTCCACCTGTCTAGTTTATCCAATTGAGAAATCGGCTACAGATTGAAATGTGATGAGAAAACGGTACGAATGACTGTGCAAAGGCACCAGAACAGCAGTAGTGTTCGTGATGCCCCTAAAGCTGGTCGTCCAAGAGTTACTTCCTACAGGGAAGACTAAATCCAACAATCTTATTAAAAAGTACTCTCTTTCTACAGGGAAGAATAGATTGAAGGAACTTAATTTGCAAGGCTGTCTTTCAAGATGCAAGGCAATGATTTCTGTAAAGACCAGAAAGTGCCATCTGACTTCATCAGATGCAATGAAGATCATGACTCTTCATATTCGTCAAAAATGATTTTTAGCAACGAAAGCAAGTTCAATAGACTAGGCACTGATGGTAGGTAGTACGTCTGTTGAACAAAGGACGAAAACTTTATTCCTAGGTGCGCAGTTTCAATGTTACAAGGTGGTGGAGGTTCAGTTTTGGTGAGGGTATTATTAGTGCCAATGTTCCAGGGCCTATAGTTTGCTTGCAAATTAATTCGACCAAGTACATTAATATGTTGACTGAGCATTTTCTACCCTACTTTGGCCAGAATTTGGATGATAATCCCATCCCATCTTCCCATGTTCTAAAGTTAAATTTAAATAACAATTTTCTATTGTGCAGAGTTTCTTTTTGCGTTCTCAATTAGAAGTTGATTTTTTAAATTGGCGTGAACACTGGGATACTTCAATTAAAAGTCAAATATGAACAGGTAAAATTATAGGGGAATAAAAGGCAAATCAAATGAGATATAGGTTATTTAAACAGTTAGATTAAATTTAGCTTAAATTTGTGGTTTTTGAAAAAATTACAAGTGCTGACTTTCTTTTTGGTGCCACTATATATATATATATATATATATATATATATATATATATATATATATATATATATATATATATGGCTTAACGTTCACAGGGAACATGAATTGGAGCAGATACATCGATAGCATTGCCAAGGCTGCTGCAAAGAAGGTGGGCTCTCTCTACCATGCTAGAAATACATACACCTGAAAGTATCCTGTTCATTTACAAGGTCACCATTCACCCATGTATGCAGTATTGTTGTCACATATGGGCTGGTACGTCTGCTACTAGTCTCTCACTTCTGGTCAAGGTTCAAAAGAGAGTCGTTAAACTGATATGTCCTGAACTGAGTTTATATTTTGGTGTAGTCTTCGATAAATGAGGCCATTTTCTTTCTCTTTATTTTCTTGTTTGCCAACTTCTTTTCCCTCCTCATCTACTGCTGTTGACATGTTCCCTTGGACAGCTTTTCATCAACAGATTTTTCTGGGTATAATAAAAATGTTCAGGGAAGGACCAACCCAGAAAGCGATGAATCTTTTGTTCCCTTTAAAAAACTCCTTGCCCCCCCACTTCTTCATACACTTAAAAATATATCTGAAATATTTTTCTCAAGCGCTTTCAGCTAAAATAGATTTGAATGAAATGGTATTTCCTAATGCTCGTGTGGGGGGAGGGAATTAAATTGGCCTTTAATATTCTAACTTGCTTACTAGTCATATGTGACACCTCCCCACTAAAAGAATGAAAAAAGATTGCTTGTAATTCTTTTACAAAATACTGGGAAATGGTTTAATATTCTAATTTGCCTATTTCTAATCTCATCATCATCATCATCATCATCATCATCATCATCATCATCGGCGGTCACTTGTGTCCGAGTAAGACTGTCCTCCGTTGTGGCTTCTGTGGGTCCTCAGGTGAGCATAGGGCCCAATCCTAGACCCAATTTGTCTTGTGCAATTTGGGCAGATAAAGGTAGTGGTGGTGGGGTGGGGTTGGGTGTGTCTGGTTAATAATCTGTCCTTTCTGTGCTTGCGTTTATCCTCAGCAGCTTGATTTAGGTCACTACTATAAAGCGCAGCACCTTTGTGGACAGCGCTTCTCCATGCCAACCTGTTCCCAGCCACGTCCTCCCATGTCTCAAGGTCCATGTGAAACCGCTTTAGATTTGCTTTGATGTTGTCCTTATACCTCATCTTTTGGCCACCCTGGGCACGCTTTCCCTCAACAAGCTGAGAGTAGAAAATCTGTTTTGGGAGGCGGAGATCCGGCATTCGGACAACATGACCAGTCCATCTGAGCTGGCGTTGAGCAACAGTAGCGGTGATAGTGGGAATGTCAGCCTCACTCAGGACGCTGGTGTTGGTGCGTCGGTCCTTCCAACTAATTCTGAGGATTTTTCGGAGGCATCTTTGGTGGTACGTCTCCAGGGTTTTTACGTGCCTCCTGTATGTGGTCCAGGTCTCCGATCCATAGAGAAGAGTGGGCAGCAAGACAGCTTTATATACCATGATTTTGGTCTTTGCCAGAAGGTCACGGTTCTCAAATACTCTCTTCCTTAGCCTTGAGAAAGCCCCACTGGCACAGCTAATCTATGTTTTTACTAAAAGGAATCCTATTCGGTCATATCTGGCATGAGATAAGTGGTCGGTACAGACTTGTCAGTGCCTCAGATATGTTGGATATCAAGGAATAGACAACCTCCACCTTAATTGCCTTCTGTTTTTCAATGTAGAAAAGTTGGAGGTTGTGGTCGGTGTATATAATGGTAAGTTGATGTAACAATGATAAATATACATCAAAGTGCTGTAGACTGAGGATAGGGGCTACGGTCGCCTTCACTGCAGTAGAGTAGTCCTTCTAACATGCATTGAATTTTCGAGAGAAATAACTGACATGGTGATCAATATCAGTTGTATCGGCTTGAATAAGGACTGAACTAATGCCATGGTCACTGGCTTCAACAGCTAAATGTAAAGTTTGATAAATTCAGGAGCTCTCAGGATAGGATTAGAGCATAACAGCGATCTGATCTGTTCAAAAGATTTTTGGCAAGAAGGGGTCCAAATAAATTTGGACTTTTTAGACAAAAGTCGGGTGAGGGGTGACACAACATCAGAAAAATTCCAGCAAAACTTTCGATAGTAGCCTACCATACTGAGGAATCATTTCAGGCTTCTAACACTGGTCGGGTCAGTAGTCTAATATGCTTTGGATCTTGCCATCTATAGGGGATATCTTTCTGTATCCAATAGTATGACCCTGATAGGTTACATCGATTTTCCCAAATTCACTTTTTGAAAAGTGGATAATAAGGTTAGCCTGTAAGAACCAGTCGAACAATTTTGATGTGATATGGTCGAGCCAATTGTCGTTATATATGACAATGCCGTCAATGTAGGTTTCCATGTAAGGTAAATCCTTCAAACAATTGTTCATCATCCCTTGGAATGTAGCTTGGAATTTTTCATATCAAACGGCATAACCCAATATTGATAAAGCCTTTGCATACTCGGTGAGGAGTACACACCAGTATCCTTTTAACTTGATGCACATTGCCCTGCCTACTCTATCAATCCTCGGAATAGGATAGGAATTTATCAAGCTGACGAAATGCACTTTAAAGTCATCTGTATAAAACTGGATTAAGCCGTAGATGACCAGCTATTTGGGCTCAATTCTATAATTCCATGGTCGAGCATGTACTCTTGGTATATCACTTCCGCCTTTTGTGGATTGATACGATAGGGACGCTGTACGATGGGGATAGTATTTTCAACATCCACGTCGTATTGAATGATGATTATTTGTTTAGGCGTATCTGGGAACAACTTGTCGAAATTCCAAATGTCATCTCTTCTTTCTTCTTGTGAGGTCGGCCAGAATTTCTGAATTCTGCAATCTCATAAGGTGGTTAGATTTTCCTACAGATTCTTCAGAGATATTTGTCTGGCTGTGCCCATAGTCATATCTAGTAGTAGTCAAGACACAGTTCCCCTCTTATCTTTTGTGGTAAAGCTTCATCGTATTTATGTGGCACATCTGTGTCGCTTTGCAGCAATCTTGCATTTTTATAACATAATTGAGATCACTAACTTTTTGCACAATCTCATACAGACTGTGGAATCTGGCTTTTAGAGGTTGACCAAGTATGAATAACAAAACTAAGATCTTGTCACCTTACTTCAAATGTTCAAGGGATGGTGACCTGATCATACTGCCTCTTCATCTTGCCTTGGATTGATTTGAGCTTTTCTTGAGCAACCTCACTCATTTTCTGCAATTATGTCTGGAAATGTGATACATAGTCGGGCAGAGATTTATCCTCATGACTCTCTTGCATTCATTTATCCTTCAGTAGAAACATAGTAGGGCCATGCACCAAATGACCAAAAACAATCTCAAATGGGCTCTTGGATAGAATTACATGTAGCAAACCTTAAACGCAAGGGATTTTATATAATGGTCGAAGCAATATGTCCGCACTATGTTTTTCAAGCGCAAATGAAAGTTTTATAGGACTTTCTGGGATTGGGGATGATATGCACTGGATTTTATGGTGAGGATACACAGATTGCTCATGGCTTGCAGGAACACTTTGGACATTTGCAATTTTTCAAGTCAGTATCTTCATAAGGGAAATCAGATTGATGCACACATAATTGTTAATACATTGTGTATCAAATTATTAATGAGTTTACATTTTTTAAATTATTTCAGGAACTAGTGAATAAAAATCCATGAAACTTTGAGAAAGTGCTTACAATACTATTCAGCTACTTCAGTCATAAAATATAATTATTTAAAGCAGTATTAGCGAAACTATGGCAGAAGATACGAGTTTATGTTGATTTCAGTGTGTTCAGTTATTAGCGAGGTTGAGAAAAAAACACAATACACCCATAACTTGTTTATTGAAATAATTTTCAAACATAAAATGAACTAGGAAAAATGCTTAGAACACAATAACTACATAGAAATTTCTACGTTGGCATAATTAGTAGGGGATATGAGATCCTTTTTTATAAATGACTTGTAAAAGACGTTGGTCCACAGAATTAGTCAAATTTGTGATTTTGTCAACAGTTATTCCTCGCGATACCTCTTGAAGAGCGTCCCACAACATCTTTGCTCTTAAATTGGCGTCTACTTGCATACAGGTGTCTCTTCATGATACTCCAAAGGTTCTCAATTGGGTTCAAATCTGGTGAATTCGCAAGCCACTCCATCTTCCGTAACCCAGAGAACCCCAGTTGTTGCAAATACTCTTTGCTTTTGTTTGTTGCATGCGAGGGAGCATTATCCTGCATAAAAATAATGGTTCTTCTGAATGTCAACCTTTGCTTCTTCAGCCATGGTTCAAAGTGCTCCTTCAGAAAAGCTATGTAAGCATTTGGCGTCATTTCTACGCCTTCTGGGATTCTCCATGGGCCAACTAAAGTACCTCCGATAATCCCAGTTCAAATCATTATCCCACTACCACCTTGTTGGCACCTTAAACGCTGATGACGACGTCGTTCATCTAGGACCCACCCATTGCTCCAGCAATCTGGGCCATCAAGAGTGACACACACTTCATTCGTGAACAAAACTTTGGAAAAATCCGTTTTCATGTTGTCCTCTGGCCATTTCAATCCGTTTTGTATGTGATGTTGCTTTAATGGAGGCTTTGTCACAAGCTTAACAGACTTTGCTACTTCTTTCAGAAGGCGAGTTTGAGTACTTTTTTAGACATTCTTCAATCTGGCTTATTCAAAGACTTCTCGACTTGTCTGCCCAAGGTTCTTAACAATTTCACGTTTAATTTGGAGTAGAGAACGGCATGAAACAACTCTAGATTTACTTTTACCAGCTCTCTTATGTACCTTTGTAGGGTTCTTGACAAAGTTCTTCATAGTTTGATGGTACCTTCCTATCATTTTCGATATTTCGAAGGTAGTTTTACCTTTTGCTAGCTGTTCCGTAATAGTACTCAAACCACCTTTACGGCCTATTTTATTAATGAAACAAACTGCCTTGTTAATAATTTGGCACACCTCAAATGCCGGGGATTCAGCAATTACGATGGCAAGTTGTTTACATTGTGTGGAACAGTACAAAATTTTGTAGTACACGCAGCTAAGCATTGCCAACATTTCTGAAGCTTTTGATACGAAACTACTGGCAAGTTTCTGAAACTGGTAAAAAAAATGTCATCTCATTAATAATTTTAAACGCAGTGTATGTGTTCATTCCCATGTTTAATATTTGGAAGTAGGCCAACACAACAACGAGGATCCAGCAGAATGGTTTCTCAAATGCAGGAACTGGATGGAGGATGCAATTGGGGATTCACTGATTTGACATGTATGGCAAGTTTTACAGTATTTCACCACACCCATACAAATTTATGGCCAATAGAAGTGTTTGGTAATCCAGTCATTCAGATACTCGTATGGCCACCCATGAGTGTCTTATGGGCTGTCCTTAATACTTCCTCCCTGTATCCAAAAGGTAAGACCAACTCGTGTATGGTTGACCAGTCCTCAAAGGCAGATGGATGTGAGGGTCTCCACTTTCTCACCAATGTACCATCTTTGACAAAATACACGAATGGCATTTTGTTCAGCTCCTTATCGTCCAGTGCTTCTCTGAAAAACGGGGTAATATTAGCGTTTTTTCTCTGCTCATGGGCGATTGATGTCTATGAGATTGAACTTGTTCTTCCCTACTGCTGGGATGTTTGTTTGGGGTGGTGGGTGGGTCTCTTTAAGTATAGGACCATAAGTGCTTATGACGTCATAACATTTCAAAATAAGCATTTTAAACAGTTTTAATTTAATACGCTTATATGACTTGCAAAAAGAGAGACGTGAAAAAGTTGACGCCTACAGAATAAATATTTTGTTCTAATTTTTACACATGCATCTGGGGCATTGCCATTTAAGATGGTACCAGTTTCGTGCCGGTCCGATGTGGATGACAAAAGTTTTTAGCAAACATACACACACTAACACACAGACATCTCTTCTTTATATATTAGATACTAGCATGGAAACCTGGCGTTGCCCAGGTCGACATGAAATTTCTTTTGGACAGAGCTGCTCTACTAAGGATATTGAGTACTTTCATCGTGGGCAACGTCGATACTCCCACAACAGTTTCAAAAATAAATGAGCAGGTAAAAACACGAAAATGTAATCATTCAAAAAAAAGAAGTACATGACAACCTCCCCAGTAGATATTTCGGCAGAAGGGATACGAAGAGAAGAAGCTATTCTCTGGATATTGAGCATTATTGTTGTCCGTGTGTTTGAAAAATATTACCCCCTCAAAAAAATAAATGAATCAAAACAACTTTTCTTTCAATCAAAATAGCAGGAAGTGCCTGTGCAACCATAAAAAAGAAAATGAGCCACGGTAGCCAGGCTTGAACGTGAAACACAAAAGAGAGGAAGAAAGCAAAAGTTACGCGCAAGCACTTTAGCCCACATGGCCACGAATGCTTATGACGTCATGACGTTGCAAAATAAGCTTTTTAAGCATAGTTTTAGTTAATTACGTGTGCATGACTTGCAAAAACAGCGACGCAAAAACGGGACCTCCCTTCCAAAATGTGATCCAGTTGACCACCACAGAATTGATTTTTTTTTTCACATATTATGCATCCGAGACATTATTCTTTCAGATGGTATCAGTTTCGACCTGGTCAGATGCGGATGACAAAAGGTTTTAGCAGAGATACAAACAAACACACAAAAAGACAGGTGAGACTTATATAATACATTGGAGAATCTTATATTTTTGTCAATGTGGGGAAATTGATTCTTACTGGCCAAGACAACGAATCAACAAGCAATATTCATCCTCAGTCATCAAATTTGTTATGTTCATTTAAGTGACAAACTTTCAAAAAGTTCCTCTTTAATAAATCATTTGCAACAGGTGGTTGTACTTTATCTTCAACTTCAATGGTTCATAATTTCTAACAAACAAATAACAAATCTAACAAATAACACTAAGTCATCTTTTTTTTCCATTCTTTTTTTTTCTAATGACCAAAGTTATTATGGATTCTTTATTGATGCAAAAGTTTTTGCCATTTTTTTTTTCCTTTCTGCACATTCTTAAATTACAGCACCATTATTTCCTATGACAAGTAGCAAAACAAATAAGAATAACAAGTTTTCTAAGTTTTCAAAACGTCCTCCTTATCTGTGACTTATCAAATTGCTGAATCATTAGTCATCGACAGATTCTAAAAACCAACAAAGAAATTTTCCATCATCTAAACTCTGTTCACTTTGAGATAATGAGGACATGTATGCAAATAGGATTTCTTCATTTGAAATTTGTAGAAAAAAAATCGATTTTAGTTTATTATCTTCTAAAAATACGATACTGGTACAGTTGCAACTTGTGCTGAAACTGACTTTCCGTTGAATTCTTCCGGCTGTTTATGTAAATAACTAGAAAATATACTGAAACTAATGTTAAAATTTATGTTTTTATATTTATTTAAAGTTAGAGGTCAGCGTGAAAAACCAATAGATTTTTACATTTCTTTAGTCCTCCGAGAAACTGAATCGCATGTCCTTTAGATTCTTGAAATTCATTATCGATTTAATCAATTGTCGTAACTTGTCTGCTGCAACCTGTTTTGCTAAGCACGTCAGCGTGGGTAACAAACTATACCAGCATCGAAAATACAATAAGAATGGTTAGTTTCTTAATTCTTTTTACAAATAAAATACATCAACAAAAAACAAAGAACTAAAAACTTACTTTTAAAATACTAGCACGGATATCTGGCGTTGCCTGGGGCCACAAAAAAACAAAAACAAATAGAAGCAATGACGTTGCGCTTGGACACACCTGCTATACGTAGGATATTGAGCACTTGTAAATTTTACGGCAGTTTTACCCCGTCCCCATCAGATTATAGAGAAGGTTTTTGGGGTGTTTTTAACTATTCTGTATTTGAATGTACCAATATACCAAAAATACGGTAAAAAAATGAATTCAACTAAACTGCAGAAGTACTAAACTGATAAAAACACGAAAATGTAATCGCCTTAAAAAAGCAAAATCTGCATTTTTAAGGGATAGCAGTAGAGCCCTCACCACCACCATTAATTATTTAAATGCTTTGTTTTTTAAAGCAGGAATAAACGCACATTGGATATTTTTTTTAAATACCTCTTCCTTCAAAAAAAAATATATATTATCAACTAAATTAACCCACCCATCACATACAAAATAAAATTTCGGTATTTACGGCTTTGTTTTATTTGTTTAGTATTAACTTTGTATTTATTTTAGCATGCTTCGCAAACTGCAGAAGTTTTTCTTTAACAATAATGAACGTTTTTAAGTATCCAAACATTTTATAGTCTTAAAAAGTAATAAAAAAAAATTCAAACTAATGACGTCAGCTGGGATAAAAACTAAAATTTCAAGGTCTTCAGTCTATTATGACTGTGCAGTCACACACACACACACACACACACACACACACACACACACACACACGTGCGCAAATAAACGAACCTTCTTTCAATTTTTCCCGCGCATTTTGTACAAAAAAATAGGGTTTTGTCAGCAACGGCACAAGTTCAAATACGCCTACACACTTTTCTCAAAACAACAAAAGTAAAATGAACATATTTTTGGCGGACGCAGTTGAAGACAGTATCATGTGACACAAGTAACCAATGAAAAAATTAAGAAGATTGATTTCTAATGCTTTTCCAAAAGCCAAAATATCAGCAGGAGTAATCGTGTTCTGGAGCCGACCAAAAATGTATAAAACGTATCAAACAGTCTTCTATGAAAAGTTCAGCTATTTTTTTTTTTTTTTTTTTTTTTACTTTCTTCTCGCTTCGACAACACAACGAGAACATGCCTCTCGTGTTCACAACATCGTCGCTGCCAACACCGCCAACACCATGATTACACACGCCACGCGGACACTCAAAAATCACTTATGCACACACGCATTCATTTCGCACATTTTTTAAATTAATAACAGCAAATCATTTTCTTCACGAATTACTTTCCTCATGGGACTTTTTAAGTAAGGCGAATTTCGCCAGATGAACACAAACTTAAAAATAATCTCATTATTTTCACACAGGACTTTAATCTTCAAAACTCATTAATTGCACGCAGGACTTTCATCTAACATTTTAATCATAATGACTTTGAAAGAACTTTCACCAATTGGACCTTTGCTTATTTACCTTATTGTTTTTGTTAAAAAAATAAATGCGGTGCATTTAAATCAGAAGGAGGTGTCGTTTTGTTTCATTCCTTTTTTTATTATTTTGTTTGGGGCAAGGAAATCTAATTTTACTTAAACTTCTGCGCCCCTACATGACCTAACTAGAACGATCATGAGAAGACGCTAGAAATTAATCTAGTTAAAGGAAGGAAAGTTTAAAACAACTACGCATGCGCAGATTATAAAGATACAATTATACCTGCTTCTTCCCTGTCAGATTCTGAATCAGTTCTATGCCAAGAAATTAACTAATTTTTCTCAATGTTAGATATTATTTGCCCTATTCAATTGGTGCTTAGACAATAAATAACATTATTTTACATTTTAGATATTATCCATCCGGGGCCACACCAATCAAGAATATACAAACTTTGTGCTTAGACAATAAATAACATTATTTTACATTTTAGATATTATCCATCCGGGGCCACACCAATCAAGAATATACAAACTTTGTGCTTAGACAATAAATAACATTATTTTACATTTTAGATATTATCCATCCGGGGCCACACCAATCAAGAATATACAAACTTTGTGCTTAGACAATAAATAACATTATTTTACATTTTAGATATTATCCATCCGGGGCCACACCAATCAAGAATATACAAACTTTGTGCTTAGACAATAAATAACATTATTTTACATTTTAGATATTATCCATCCGGGGCCACACCAATCAAGAATATACAAACTTTGTGCTTAGACAATAAATAACATTATTTTACATTTTAGATATTATCCATCCGGGGCCACACCAATCAAGAATATACAAACTTTGTGCTTAGACAATAAATAACATTATTTTACATTTTAGATATTATCCATCCGGGGCCACACCAATCAAGAATATACAAACTTTGTGCTTAGACAATAAATAACATTATTTTACATTTTAGATATTATCCATCCGGGGCCACACCAATCAAGAATATACAAACTTTGTGCTTAGACAATAAATAACATTATTTTACATTTTAGATATTATCCATCCGGGGCCACACCAATCAAGAATATACAAACTTTGTGGCTGTATGTTTTGTAGGGTTTTTTATTTTACTTTTATCTGGACATACAAACGCACATAAACACAAGCAACTGTTGTTTATATAATAGACTAGCACAGCCACCTGGCATTGCCCATGCAATATATAGCAAATAGAAGAAATGAAGTTGCATTTGAACACACCTACTATTCTTAGAATATTGAGCAACCAACAAAACACAGTGACATCGTTTGTAAAATGGATAACAGAATGTATTTGTGCTTACAAGTAATGCATTGAATATGTTAAAGTATTTTTTATATGAAAAGATAGACTGGCCAGGATGTTGACAGAATTTATCTGTTTTGGTGAGGAGACTAACCATATGTCACACAACTGGACGAAGTAGGACGATGTTATCACTTCATTAAATGGAAAAAGAGAAAGATAAGGTTCCTATTTACAATGCCTCCCCACGGGACAGAGTTAGACACCAGGGTCGTTTTTTCTCCTCCACTGACAGAGAATAAGAAATTGAAGGTTTGGTAAACATGTTGTCATCTTAATATTCAGACCAAAAAGGTAGAAAAGGGGAAGTAAGCTTCTGATTCACATTTATGAGCATGCAGCTAAATCAATGATTGATCTTGAACTTCACACGTTAGGGAAAAAAAATACCAAAAAACCGATTTCCAAACAAAATGAGCGGCATGTAACCATTTTCTATTACATTGAATTTTCATCTTAAACTTAAAGAATCAAATCAAATTCTGATCAGGAAAAAAAAACTCTACCATGAAAATTGTTTGTTGCTTTTTTATCAGTACATCAAGTTCGTCCGCTCTTACTTTTGTTCAGCTATTTGAACTGTTACTTCACAAACTGATGGGCAGAATATTTTTTTTTTTTTGATGGGTGTATGCCAGCCTTACTACATTCACTGATATCATAATTGCTGTGTCATACTTAAGAGATATTCACGCAGTAATAGATGTTCTTATACATTTACGTGTTCACTGTTTAAACATGACGCCTGCGGTTCTGGACCTTTTGAAACTAAGGTAGCTTGTTAGTTGTCTAAGTGAGTCCTGTTAACCTTTTTTAATTATTTTTTTGGTAATAGAATTCCTACCTGACGCCATCTCTCCACTTTTATTTTGGTCTTGACCTTCCCAATTGTTTCTTATCTTAGGACACTATCAACTATCAAACACAATATGATTTTGAAATGTTTGAACTGTGCGTAGGTAACGCGAGAATAACGTCAAGAACGAGCATGAAAAAGAAAAGAAACAAACAACACACTGAAGTTGGAGTCTACCTCGCCTCCAAGCTAAGAAAGCTAAGAAACTTTTCTGTTCGTAACTTTTGCAGCCAACTAATCTAAAAGCACTAACATGTCTAGTTTTTATTTTTTATTTTTCCTTATTATAGGTTTGACTTTAATCCTGAATATTTGTCTAGTTTTCTTATCTTTCTCCTAAATCTTTTTTATCAAAAATACTATTATTAACCAATACTTTTTCTTATATTTAAAACGAAAAAAAAAAAATAAAAAGTCTCCCATGAAATTGAACATTTCCCAAATTATATTTGCATATTATCTGAACTCAAAAACACGCGGCTTTTTTGTATTTTTTATTTTATTTTTATTTTTTCTGCATTACTTCTAGCTAAAGTTAATACATAACCTTAAAGGTATTACTTCTTAACCAGCTTTTTAAACGCGTTAAAAATAACCAGACTTTTTCAATTTGATAAAAGTTCCATTATAGCATATTTATTATGGGGTGGAGCTGGAACTGTTTAATATCCCAGCTCGACCTAGATAAAGACAAAAAGTATTCATGCATTAACATGGGAGGGAAGACTATCTTCAAGTACTATTCTAAGCCGTGAATGGGGCAACAGACTTATACTAAGTGGATATTAATAAGTCGTTCTCACCTTTTTTTAAATTTTATTTTAGTCTATTTATTTATTTATTTTCAATGGAGAGTAGATAATGCATGCGGATGTGCTATCGGCAGCTCCAGTAACTCTCACTTCTCCTTTTTTGTCCTTCTCATTTCCAATGAGTAATTTTTCTGACAAAGGGTGAAGAAAAAGCTGCTTTCCAGGTCGGTAGTACTTTGTAAAGAGCAGCCTGAGATGTCGGAAAATTTCTGTTTCTATGTCTATCCTTGTGGTCATGTCACTAGTAAGGGTGCTGGAGGTAAACGTTTCATATGGGCTGACGTTACCCGCCTGATAGTCAGGGACCCGAACCTAAGGAAGCTGTCCTATCAGCAGGTGCAAAGTACTGGGGCTGCTGTATTGCCATTTGGTGAATACCATACAGTAGTTTCTGGTACGGCTTCTCGATGCCATACTAGTGGGTAATTGTTACGGCTTTACCTTCTCATGTGCCACAAAAAAAAATTCTTGTCTTTTTCTCTCTTATTTTCCCTCTCTGTCCTGCTCCAACCAAGTCACCGACCTACTCCACAAACCCCAAAACCTCAATCATGACAAATCTCCAAAAAAGAAACACGAATAAACCTAGAACCCTATCCACGAACGTAGACCCCTACTACCAGGTCTCCTTCTCCAGCATCAGGGGTCTATGTTCCAACCTTCCAGAAGTTGAAATACAATTACAGGAGACGAAATCGGACATATTCTTTCTAAGTGAAACTGGCATAGGGCCAACCACTTCTCTAGATGAATTCATAATTAAAAGATACTCTAACTTAACGTCTAAATATGACCCCCAAGATCGCCATGGGCATGGAATATGTGCCTACATCAAATATGGCTTTCCATGTGGTAGGGATATCTCCAGAGAAGACCCTAATTTACCTTATATGTGCTTTCGGGTTGCACTAGCTTACACCACTGCATTTATATTTGCTTCTATCGCCCCCACAACAGTGGGGTTACTAGCTTTTAAGAGCATATCTCATTTTAACGGTTAATTAAAAAAAAAGTCTTTTGGGACGCTGATATTAAAGCTAAAAGTCTTCTCAAATCAGTTTGCACTCTGGAGACGAATGCGTGTTCGAAATAAGTGTATTTTAATTTTTATGTTTAATTTCAAATATTAATAACTACATTCTATTTCAGTACTTAATTTATATTTTTATCTCCTGATTGTTTTATTTAATGATAGCGTTTTCTCGTCATAAATGTTTATTATATCTACCAAGTTGATCTTAAGGATAGCATACTCAACCATTTTATATTTCTTTCAGACCCCCCCCCACTCAATTTCTGTTTTTTTTTGTTTTTTTTCATTTTATGTTGAATTTACTTATAACGGCACTAGTTGAATTTCAGGAGACCCCCCCCCCTCACTGTTCTCCTGTATCGCAATTTCTTAAACGCCACTCGCAAAAATTCAGAAAGCGATCACGTTTTTGTTTTAACGGTTAATTAAAAAAAAAAGTCTTTTGGGACGCTGATATTAAAGCTAAAAGTCTTCTCAAATCAGTTTGCACTCTGGAGAAGAATGCATGTTCAAGATAAGTGTATTTTAATTTTTATGTTTAATTTCTAATATTAATAACTACATTCTATTTCAGTATTTAATTTATATTTTTATCTCCTGATTGTTTTATTTAATGATAGCGTTTTCTCGTCATAAATGTTTATTATATCTACCATGTTGATTGCATGAACAGATTAGGAAATTGTATTCATTGTTAATTCGTGAGAGGTGAATCTATCACCATACGTTCCCTTTAAAAAAACCCGCCAGTTGGACTTTTATTAAGTACAATACTTAATAGATTTTTTTTTTTAAAGGAGAGTAGAGAACGTTTTGTGGAAGCGTTGTTGGCAGCTCCCGTTACTCTCGCTTCTCTTTATTTGTCACTCAGTCCTCATTTTTTTAATGAGTGATTTTTCTGACAAAGGGAGAAGAAAAAGTTGTATTCTAAGTTGGCAGTATTTTGCATGAACAGTCGACAGAGATGGCGGAAATTTCTGTTCTATGTCTATCCTTGTAGCCATGTCACTAGTAAGGGTGCTGGAGGTAAACGTTTTATCTGGGCTGATGTTATCCGCCTGATAGTCAGGGACCCGAACCTTGGATTAACCACTAAGGAGGCTGTCCTATCAGCAGGCGCAAAGTACTGGGGCTGCTGTATTGCCATTTGGTGAATGGATTCTGGACCATGCAGTAGTCTCTGGTGGGGCCTCTCGATGCCATACTAGTGGGTAATTGTTACGGCTTTACCTTATCATGTGCTACAAAAAAAAAAAAAATTCTTTGTTACTTTTCTCTCTTTGTTTCCCCTCTCTGTCCTGCTCTAAGCAAGTCTGACGACCTAGTCCACAAACTCCAAAATTCCATCATGACAAGTTTCAATAAAAAATACACGATTAAACCCGGATCTGAAACTACCATGTCTCCTTCTCCAACATCAGGGGTCTACGTTCTAACCTTCCAGAGGTTGAAGCCCAATTACAGGAGACTATTTATTTTTAAGCAAAACTGGAATTGGACAGACTATTTCCCTAAATGAGTTCGTAATTAAAGGATACTCTAACCTAACTCCCAAATCTGACCCACAAGATCGCCATGGGCATGGAATATGTGCCTATATAAAAGATGGCTTTCCATGTGGTAGGGACATCTCCAGAAAAGATTCTAACTTACCCTATATGTGCTTCCGAGTAGCACTAGCTCACACTACGGCATTAATATTTACTCTCTATCGCCCCCATAACAGCGGAGTTACTATCTTTAAAAGCATATCTGAGAAAATTGACCAAGTTCTATCAGCATATCCTTCAGCTAACATTCACGTATGTGGAGACTTCAATGTTCATAATGTGGAATGGTTGACCCACTCAAACAAGACCGATGATGAGGGGAGATTCTGTCATGATTTCTTCATTGCTTATGACCTCACTCAGATTGTTCACGAACCCACCCGTGTGCCCGACAATGACAGCCAGTATGCAAGTCTCCTAGACCTTTTTCTCACAACTTGCCTTGAACTATGTTCAGTTTCCGTTCTGTCTCCTCTTGGATCTTCCGACCACTCAGTTGTATCAATTAAGATGTAATAAGTCCTCAGACGTACCTCTCTATCATACAGTATATCGATACACTATGGCTGACTGGGATAGTTTCTGTACATTTATATCGGATCTTCCTCTGCGTTCAGTGTTTAAAAAGGATGTGTCGTCTATAGTATCAGACCTGACAGAATGGTTAATTGTAGGTATAGACAATTTCATACCCTCGAAAAAGTTTCAGCAAAAACCTAACAGCCAGCCATGGTTTTCTCCAGAATGTGCTGCTGCTATTGCGCACAGAAATCACTTTTTCCACTGCCTCCAATGTAATAGATGTATGGAAACTAAAGCCGCTTTCAGGACTGCCAGCAACCATTGTAAGAAAGTAATAAAGAACGCAAGAGAGTTGTATGCTCAGTCCGTCAAGTCCAAAGTAGCTGAGCAGCGGCTTGGTTCCCACCAGTTTTGGCAAATTGCAAACAGAATCGTGAACAGAAGCGTGTGCTCTATCCCAACTATCATCAATGGACCTGAGTTAATCTCGTCAGCATCAGACAAAGCCAAACTCTTTACCAAGAACTTTGCAGCTAATTCTACCCTTTGCGACAATGGCTGCCAACCCCCAATATTTACTCCTGTATCAGAAAACACACTGTGATATACAAATATCTGTATGTGATGTTGCCAAGCTAATCAAGAACCTTGATTCCAGTAAAGCAACCGGCCCTGACGGTATTCCAATTATAGTACTCAAAAAACTTCAACCAGAACTAGCACCCATACTTACAAAACTGTTTAAACGTTGTCTTAAGGAAAATTGCTTCCCATCACCCTGGAAAAACTCATCAGTATGCCCTGTATTTAAGAATTCAGGTGATCGTTCATCCCCCTCTCAGTACAGGCCAATAAGTCTCCTGTGCGTCATGAGTAAGTTGCTGGAATCTGTGTTAAATAGAGAAGTAATCAACCATCTCAGCAAAAATAACCTTCTTAGTGACACACAATATGGTTTCCATTCTGCTAGATCTACAGCAGATGTGCTTACAGTTATATCTCATAGGATTAGCGAATCTCTCGACAGAGGCAACCTTTCTAGGGCAATTGCTCTTGACATATCAAAGGCCTTTGATAGGGTATGGCATAAAGGTTTACTTCACAAGATCTCCAGCTATGGTATAGCTGGAAATGTCTTCTCAATTATTAAATCATTTCTCTCTGATAGGTTCATAAGAGTAGTAGTTGATGGGCAAAAATCAGAAGCTCACAGTATAAATGCTGGAGTCCCTCAGGGGTCCATCCTGGGCCCAACTCTCTTCCTGATCTACATTAATGATCTTCCAAATCACATCCTTACATCATTCGTAGACATTTTTGCTGACGACACTACCATCTATGGTAGCACATCTAAGAGAGTAAACGACCAAGGTCTCTCCGATTTTCTCTCCTCTGATCTTGATCATGTTGTACAATGGGGAAAGGAGTGGCTGGTTACTTTTAATGCATCTAAAACCAAGCTTCTATCTTTACATCATCAACGCTCTGATCCCCATCTGGCATCAATTAAAATGAATGGCTCTCGTCTTGGGGAGGCCTCAAGTTTTGACAAGCTTCTGGGCTTGACCTTTACTCCTAATTTTAAATGGAATACGTACATCAAATCTGTTGCCAAGGCCGCTGGAAAAATGATCAGATCCTTCTATCGATCCAGTAGATATCTCACTGCTGATGCAATTCTCTATCTATATAAGAGCCAGATACGTCCAAGGATGTAATACTGTTGCCACATATGGGCAGGAGTTGCTAGAAAAGACTTGTCCTGCCTTGATAGGGTTCAAAATAGACTTTGTGGCCTGGTGGGAGATGTCCTTTTCTCTTCGCTGCAATCTCTATCTCACAGAAGAGATGTTACGAGTTTGTCTCTGCTTTATCGTTACTTTCATGGAAAGTGTTCAACTGAGCTTCAATCTATGGTCCCCCCTCGCCAAACTTTCACAAGAAACACTAGACTAGCTGAAAACATTATCAATAATTTTCCCCACTCTTTATCTGTGCCTAAACCTAAACATAGATTCCATGATCAAAGCTTCTTTCTTAGAACTGCACGCCTGTAGAATTGTCTTCCGTTTTCCTGCTTTCCAGCTTTCTATAATATGGTTGTCTTCAAGTCCAACGTGAACAAGTTTCTGATGAGCCGTTCCACTTAAGTTAACAAATTTACCGAACTTCCATTACTATCGATTACTATATTGTCCATTTGACTACTCTACACTCTTTAACCCTTATCCTTGAGTGGCCTATCGGCCTTGATAAGTGGTGACGCTTATATAAAAAAAAAAAAAATCTGAGAAAATTGACCACATCCTGTCTGCTCATCCTTCGGCTAACATTCACATTTGCGGTGACTTCAATGTCCATAATGTGAAATGGCTGACTCACTCAAATAAAACTGATGACGAGGGGATGTTTTGTCATGATTTTGCCATTGCCTATGACCTCACTCAGATTGTTCACGAACCCACCCATGTGCCCGATACACTCGGTCAATATGCAAGCCTTCTAGACCTTTTCCTCACAACTTCCCCTGAGCTGTGTTCATGTTCTGTTCTATCTCCTCTAGGATCCTCCGACCACTCTGTTGTAGCAGTTAAGATAAAAATGAAATGTAATAAGTCTTCAGACGTACCTCTCCACCGTACTGTATATCGATACTCTATGGCTGACTGGGATAGCTTCTGTACATTCATATCTGACCTACCTCTGCATTCCATGTTTAAAAAGGATGTGTCCTCTATAGTATCAGACCTGACCAAATGGTTAATTGTAGGTATAGACCGATTCATACCATCGAAAAAATTCCAACAAAAACCTAACAGCCAGCCATGGTTCTTCCCTGAATGTGCTGCTGCCATCGCGTACAGAAATCACTTTTTCCACAGCTACCAACGTAATAGATGTACTGAGACTAAAGCTGCTTTCAGGACTGCCCGCAACTACTGTAAAATAGTAATAAAACATGCAAGAGAGCTATATGCTCAGTCTGTTAAATCCAAAGTAGCTGAGCAGCGGCTTGGTTCCCACTAGTTTTGGCAAATAGCAAACAGGATCTTGAACAGAAGCGTGTGTACTATTCCAACTATTATCAATGGACCTGAGTTAATCTCGTCAGCATCAGACAAGGCCAGACTATTTGCCAAGAACTTTGCAGCTAATTCTACCCTATGCGACAATGACTATCAACTCCCTGTATTTCCTCCTATAACAGACAACACGCTATGCAACATACAAATATCTGTGCATGAGTTTGCCAAGCTAATCAAGAACCTTGATTCCAGTAAAGCCACTGGCCCTAATGGCATTCCAGTTATAGTGCTGAAAAAGCTCCAACCAGAACTTGCCCCCATACTTACAAAACTGTTTAAGCGTTGCCTTAAGGAGAAGTGCTTCCCAACACCCTGGAAAACCTCATCAGTATGCCCTGTATTTAAGAATTCAGGTGAAAAGTCATCTCCCTCTCCAGTACAGACCAATAAGTCTCCTGTGTGTCATGAGTAAGTTGTTGGAATCTACAATAAATAGAGAAGTAGTCAACCACGTCAACAGAAACAACCTTCTTAGTGACATGCAATATGGTTTCCGCTCTGCAAGATCTACAGCAGATGTGCTAAAGGTTATATCTCATAGGATTAGTGATAGGATTTCCAGGGCAATTGCTCTTGACATATTGAAGGCCTTCGATAAGGTATGGCATAAGGGCCTACTTCACAAGATTTCCAGCTACGGTATTACTGGAAATGTTTTCTCAATCATTAAATCATTTCTCTCTGATAGGTTCATAAGAGTAGTGGTTGATGGGCAGAAATCAGAGGCCCACAGTATTAATGCTGGAGTCCCCCAGGGGTCCATCCTGGGTCCAACTCTCTTCCTGATCTACATCAATGATCTCCCAAAACACATACTTAAATCATTCGTTGACATCTATGCTGATGACACGACCATCTATGGCAACACATCA
The DNA here is from genome assembly GCF_053919585.1 of Euprymna scolopes. Lineage (NCBI taxonomy): Eukaryota > Metazoa > Mollusca > Cephalopoda > Sepiida > Sepiolidae > Euprymna > Euprymna scolopes. The sequence goes on from NC_136491.1 coordinate 67,435,957, forward strand.
AAGGCTGTAAATAACAAAGTTCTCTCTAATTCTCTCTCCTCTGATCTTGAGCATGTGGTACAATGGGGGAAGAGGTGGCTGGTCACTTTTAATGCATCCAAAACCAAGCTTCTATCTTTACATCATCAACGCTCTGATCCCCATCTGGCATTAATTGAAATGAATGGCTCTCGTCTTGGGGAAGCTCAATGTTTTGACAAGCTTCTGGGTTTGACCTTTCCTCCTCATATGAAATGGAACACGTACATCAAATCTGTTGCCAGGGACACTGGGAAAATGGTGGGATTCTTCTACCGTTCCAGAAGATATCTCACTACTAATGCAATTCTCTATCTGTATAAAAGCCAAGTACGTCCAAGGATGGAGTACTGCTGCCACATCTGGGCAGGAGCTGCTAAAAACAGCCTATCCTGCCTTGACAAAGTACAAAATAGACTTCGTGGTTTAGTGGGGGATGCCCTTTTCTCTTCCCTGCAGCCTCTCTCCCACAGAAGAGACGTTTCGAGCCTGTCTTTGTTTTATCATTATTTCCATGGCAGGTGCTCGTCTGAGCTCCAATCCCTCATCCCCCCTTGCCAATCTTTCATGAGAAACACCCGTCTGGCTTAAACTACTGTCAATAATTTTCCCCACTCTTTATCTGTGCCTAAATCCAAACGTAAATTCCATGAGCAAAGCTCCTTTCTTAGAACTGCACGCCAGTGGAACTCTCTGCCGCTTGACTGTTTCCCACCTGACTACAACTTGGACGTCTTCAAGTCCAACATGAACAAACTCCTGACAAACCGCCCCTTAAGTAAGACACTCTATCAAAACCCCCAATACTAATGATTACTACAATACTATCTCATTGATTACTGTACATGCAATAACCCTTATCCCTGAGTGGCCGTCGGGCCTTGATAAGTGGTGATTCCCATGTAAAAGAAAAAAAAAATTTGTGATAAATTTCAAACAAGTAAAATATTTGTTTATTTTTTAATATTACGTTGTGATTTGGTTTCAAGTGCACTTGATGCATATTTTATTTTATACAATATGATTTTATTTTCTTCCACTCCCATTTATAGAACGTGCTTGTTTTTTATTCTCAACAAACCAGAAAACTGTGAGGAGTCTATTTTGAGGAAGGGTTACCAACTCTTTTTTTTTTTTTGTCTCATTCCCGTTTTTATTCTAATGAGCCTAATTTGTAAAATCTCACTCGTTTAATTTTTGCAAATAAATAATTCAAAGTGTAGTATCTGTTCTTACCCATGTTACTGCACCCCAAAACAGTTTTATGTCATCTGCATATTTAAGTACTGTGCCACTTAAGTGGGCATTTATAAAAAGAATGGAGTTAGCGAAAAAAGGAGTTCATTATGGCACACAGTGAGTGAAAAATGTGGTCTTGAAACTTCTTTTCAACAAAGAATGAAGAATTTCAATCAATTAAAAAGATCATTTTCCATGCAGAGAATTTTGCACCAAGTCTTTTGTGTGACACAGAATTAAAATTCTTAGCAATGTCAAAGTAAACAACATCTTCAGAGTTATGTCCTCAAGAAACTTGAGAAGCTGATTACGAAAACTGAAGTTATGAATAAATCTGAATTCTGAAAGTGATATGAGGCTATGAGAGCTCCAAAAGTTCTACAGTGTTTCTCTGACACAGAATTCCATCAGTTTAACAATGTTTTAATTATATGGTAACTAGCGTTTGATGATTAACTCTTTGACTAGAGGCTCATCATCTTCAATGAATGTGCACCAACAACAGGGCAGACTCACTTGCACTGATCACATCAAGCAGCGCAGACTCGCTCACATCACTAATTCCGTGAATGGTGTGCACACACTTGCACGATCACTTCAACCAGCAGATTCGCTTAAAAATCACTCACAAACACTAATTTTGTAGGACTGCTTACAAAAAGACTCACCTGGTAAAAATGGTCCACTGCAACTAACATGACATACTTGCTTGTAAAAGAAATAAACACGACCAATTTTGCAAATGTGCTTTTAAAACTTGGACCAGCTTTATAAGTTCGTTTTGAACACCTTTGTCTATTAAATTGCAAATAACTTGCAAAAGCATAAACACATATGCATACATGCATATGTGTTTATGTCCAATTTCTCTGTATGGTTTTCCAATTGATATATTCGATTGTTTAGAAGGAGGGCATTATCCTAAGGTGTTTAAAATCGGTATTTCCATGGTAGCAAACCAGATATTCTTAATTGTGATGACCTTCATTTCTTATTTCTGGTTGACTCATGGAGGGTGTCAACTTAATAAAGTATAAATTCAACAACAACAAAAATAGAAAAATACCTGCATGTCACCCTACAAAGGCAGAGGTGGACATTAGTTCGGTTTTTAATGCAAGGAAAACTCAAGCTTGAAAAAAACAGGTCTACTCTAGATTGAGACAGACATTAAAATTGCCTCAATCTAGAAGTATTTCTCCTTTATTGACCTGATGACAGAAAAGAGAGACTGTGCTATCAAAACAGATACTATACTTTGCCACAAGCCAAAAAGTTTCTCCAAAGTTGTTAAATGTTACAAAATTTATCGATTAAAAGTGTGCATTCTATAAATATTTTTCTATTTTATTTGTACATAAATAGTGAATATTGCAAGTAATTTCTCTTCATCTGGAAAATTCCTAAATTTACTGTTGTGAATAAGTGAAGAAAATTTTTACCCGTGGACGGTATTTCTTTTCAGCTTGATACCTGCAATAAAGAAAAAAGAATAGGAACAAAACCAACTTGAAAGAAATGATTTTTATGAAAGTGAAAATCCTGATAGGAAAAAGTCTGTAATCTATTGGCTGCCAAGAAGAGTTGTCCATTTTCCTTACAAGTGAAATCCTTGTATCGTAACATTTTCGAAAGGGCGGATAAGGGAGAGACGGAAAGAGAGAGAAAGAGAGAGAGAAAGAGAGAGAGAGAGAGAGAAGAGAGAGAGAGAGAGAGAGAGAGAGAGAGAGAGAGAAAGGGGATTTACTTACTGAAGTCAATTCAAAGTTCATATAAATCCTTTTTAGAATGTGTATTAGTATCTTTTTTTTATTATTCTGCGTCCTCTTTAGAATAATCCTTGTTTTAAATGGTAATCCTTTCTTCAATAAAACTGTGTTTGCTTTTTTTTTTGCCAAAGTTTTTTGCAGGAGGTATTTTAATGCACCCAACAACAACACATCCAAGTGATCCTGGCTAAGGTAACGCCGACCAAATGACGAATAATCATTTTTTAATCTTCTCCTCATAGAAGAAAGTCCGAAACAGGCTTTCTGGTAACTTAGAAACTGCCACAACGAATTCTGTGTTTTCTCTTTATCCTTGGATAATTAATATCTTCATAATTCGTCGCATATTTCCAACTATTTTAATGTCTAATTAAGACAGGGAAGCTGTTTCCCTCACAATTTTCCTGGTTTCAAATCCGCCTGAAACTCGTTCCAACATGTCAGGTAAATTTGACAGAGAGGTCCTTTATCTTTCAGAGGTAAATCAGCAATTCCTTTCTTTTCAACTATTTTAATGTCTAGTTAAGAATGAGAAGCTATTCATGAAGTTTTCAAGTCTCTTTTTCCTTGCCTGAAATCTCGACATAATATGTCAAATAACTTGGACATCTTTAATCAGTTTTATCGGTAAAACAACCTATCAGCATCGCTCCTTTCTTCGTGGAATAGAATCAGCAACTGATATTTCTCTTTCAAAAATGTCCCACGTGGAAAATTTAGATGTACAAAGAGAGGCTCGCTCAATCAGTTAGCAGAATGGAATCATGTGACGTAGAAGAGGAGGAGAAAGAACGAGACAAAGAGAGGGGGGAGGAAGAAGAAAAAAATAGTGAAAATAGTTTTTCACACTCTCCCAAAAAGAAAAGAAAAAAGAGAAAATCCTCAAAAAACAAATCAGACAAATATTGGATTTCTTTCAGTTGATGATTTAATAGACTTTACAGGTCTAGATCTAACATTTTCCCTTTCAAGCAGCGAAAATTATCTGCCTCATCATCGTCATCATCATCATCAGAAGAAGAAGAAGAAGAAGCCTGATATGAGTGGGCTATCAAAAACTCCATAGGGCACAAAATCTTCAGAGAATGTTCCTGAGTGCTGCCATGACTCTTTCGTATCAAGGCAGATCAAACCATGCCATCCAATCCAGAGGTTAGGTTAACCACCCTTCCCAGCGACCAATAAGGATGCAGCTTTATGGGATTTTTTATTAAAACAACATCTCCCAACTGTATAGTATTTTCAAAATCAGACTAAAAATAATCCTGAGACAATTCTCTTAAACTTCAAAAATATTACTCATACCACAGCCTATTAAAACAATTCAGGAATTCATCTTTATTCCAAACTCTCTACAAGATCTTCCCTGCTAAGGGGATTATCCTAGAAACAATCATTTTCCAAATTCAAAAACACAGAGTTCTTATGGAAAGGACGCACAAATGCATTTGGGGTAATCACCTCCAAACATGAATTATCAGAGCAAAGATAAGTCATGGGCTAATCATTAACAGATCCCTGTATATCTGACAAAACTATTAAGAGTTTGAAATAATTCAACTTCTTACATCCTATAATCTTGAAACCATACCAAGCCGAATACAAAGGTATTGTCTGGTATTTAATTAGATGAATATCAAAACTTCCCTTAAATTTATCAAAGAAATAAACTTGTTTAACAATATCGAAACTTGCAACAAAGGGCAGCGCATTATCTGAATAAATGTGAGATGGAACTTCATAGACATTGAAAAATCTCACAAATGCTAAAACCACAGACTGAGTGGTCATATCAGACAAAAGTTCCAAGTGTATAGCTCTCACACTAAAACAAGTGAAGATATACATTTTTTATTTTTATTTTACTTCATCACCCTCATGCACCCACAAATGACCAGTAAAATCAATCCCGGTATGCAGGAAGGGTTTTACAAGATTAATACAATGTTTAGGTAAATTTGTAACCTTGGGATATTTAAAGGAAAAAGAGTTGTATTTTTTGCAAATGACACAATTAGATATTACCGTTTTAATAGCTTGTCTAGCTTTGGGTATCCAAAATCCCCAAATGCTGAATTTGCTAAGGGTAGCAGCAATTCCCAGGTGTTTATACTTAACATGATAATCCATTATCATTAAACAGGTAACATGCCAAGACTTAAGAAGCAGAATAGGATGAAGGACGTCGTCAGAAAAATAAGTAGATTTATCAATTCAACCTCACAATTGAATTGATCCCTCTTTTTCCAAAACCAAATTAAATTTAGAAACCAAAGGGAGGATCTCACCACCATTAGATTCTAATAAATAATCCTTTCCTGAGTTTGCATCATTCTGAGCAAATACAATCTTGTCTTAAGACCAGAGTCGATATCAACACCTTAACTTTGATATAATCAGAAAACTACTGTTAAAATTCCAACAAGCTTATTCAACAAAGAGAATATCTACTTCGATTATAGAACTACCTTGAATAATAGATTCACAATCAATCAACATCTTACTAGCAGTATTAAGGCAATTCAAATTATAATTAGGCCAGGCCAGATTATCTCCCCCTCATCCATTCCGGTCCAAATAACCATCGCTCGAAACCTGTTTTACATTTGTTCAAGGATATATATCTTGTGATAAGCTCAGCAGAATTATCTCTTATGTTGATATATTTAAACTTTACAGTAAAACCTTTATCACAAAAACTTTGGACCATCGTTTTTATGTCCATTAAATAGTTACGAGTGAACTAACATTTTGTGTTGATAGAGTCCTATAAGACCCAAGACAAGACTATTTGGGCATCAACTGCGATAATCCCAGAATCGAGCATTTTTAAAGGAAATATTTTCACCAAAAACGGAAATATGCTTTATACACAAATGCAAAGCTAACAGCTCCAAGGTAGGCAAAATCCTCTTAACAGGAGGTACCACTTTTGCTTTAGCAAATATCAACCTGGCTTCAGCAGACTGATATAAATTACCGCTATTCCATCAGCCAGGTTTGCGGCATCACAAAAACTATCAAGGTGGCCAAAGAATCAGAATCCACTGAAAATCGGTCAAATGCAAAATCACCAATATTGATTAAATTCTTATACAACTTATTCAAAATATCAGGAATGATACTTTTAACTTCCACAATTTAATAAGGATTCTACCTTTAATAGTAACAGCAAAAGTCAATCCAAGGGGATAAAAGACAGGAATTCAGAGACAAAATATCTCTTTTAGAAGATACAAATCTTCCCTCAATACAAGGACTTACTTGCATTTTATGTGTATAGGGCTTGTATAAATAACCCAACACTTTCTCCACGTGTGAACCGTGAGAAGAAAGGTTGTCATCTTGCAACATGCGTTTAGCAAGCATATCATTGTTGCTACAGTAATTCTTCAACAAAAATCCAGTCTCTCCCATGACGGAAACAGCATCCAAATACAACTGCAACAGAATATTGGCAGATTTAGTTGTTTTATCAAATTGTCCACGTAAAAGTTGCCAAGTAGCATCTCCTTGCAAGGACTAGGAGGATATTTTCCCACATGATACCGAATTATGTAACTCAGTATGAAAGGACTTGACACAAACCCAAATATCAGAATATTGTGTCTAAAATATATCAACTCATCATCCAGCTTTAAAAAGAAGCAGGATTGATTTTTATCACATTCATCATTCAATCGAATCATCAGAAAGGCTTTTCGGATATCAGCCAGTAGAACATATGGGTCCATCCAGAACCAAAAAAGTCATTTCAGTGTACATATCAGTGTACAGATTAACACCTCAATCTACGTAATTATTTAATAAAGGCTTTCCACCGGTTCTCAATTGAACCAGTCTGATCTTGGTGGTATATTGCAAATCTTGTTTGAGGACAGGTCGATGAGGAGTCCCTAGGTAGTTGCCAAAATCAGGAGGATTAACGAGAATTCTCTCAATTATTCCTTCTCTTTCCTGGTCTAAGAAGACCTGACAATAATCATCATATAACCCTGTTCAGTCAGCTTCTTTTATACATGATTCAAGACTGACAACAAAACCTGATTATTAGAAGGCACCGATTTCAATTTATCATCATTCCAAGGTAAACTAACATAACTGTTATTTACGAAGCGGATTGAGAAACAGAAAGATTCTATCTTATGTTTATCAAAATCACTGAATTCTTTCTCAACAATACTGATAGTTTCCAAATTATAGTTTTTTTACAGTTCTTTCACCGAAAACTCCTCAAAACAACTCAATCGATCTGTACATACCGACTTAGAATCCAGTACAAAGTATACATGCGTGAAGTCGCAAGCAGAATGTTTATTAATGACTTGGGCATAATTTAACCCCAGCTTTTCTGTTTTGTTTATGGCTTGAGGAGACATAAAATCTGATATGTACCCCAAATAGGACAATTCCTTGAGGAAACTCCCACACCTGGCCTTCCCTAAAAGTATTTAGGTTCTTAGATCCCAGAAATCAAAGCAAATCCACACCTAATAGACCATACACTGGCAACGTGTCATTTCTCAATTCAGAGAAATTAGCTGCCAATTTGACATTTTGATTCATTAGATCACCGATCACAGAATCCATCAACCTGAAAAGAAAGGTCCATGCAATCATCCACCAAAAATCGCACAAAATGATAGGAATCTGAAAATCTCACTCGAAGGTTTACTTCAAGTGTTTTATTTCTTTCCCCCGAAATAGTTTTGATGAAGAATTTACAATCTCTCATGGGAACATTAAGACTTGAAAATCTATCTAACATTTCACTAGATAAATAAGACCGTTCACTGCCAGTGTCGATTAGGCAGTTGGAGGACACTTTCACCAGATCCAGTGTTGACTGTAACCGCGATTACAAGAAGTAGTGACGAGCTGTTCAAATGCCAACAAGCATTAGAAGCTGTCTTGCAGAGCCCTCTCTTGTTACACAGCCAACACATGCCAAATATTATTTAATTGGAATTCATTATTGAGATGAGTATTATTTAATGAATTTATTTATTATGGCCGAAACGTTGTGAAACAACAACTAAGAAAGATGAGGATAATAAATAAATAACATGCTAAATTCTTTATTATTACAGTAACAGGTATTTTCTTTATGAAATGGACTCGTGCATTTACTACATGACCCAATCTCCTTGCACCTTCTCAGCCAATCTGCATGAAAAGGAAAGGATTTACACAAATAACATTTGTGATTATTGTTTCTGCAAAAATTATACTTATAAACAACCTTAGAAGGCTTAACATAGAAGTTTTCCAGGGGAGAAAGTTCCTTAACTTAGACGAATGCTTAAACTTCAAAGAAAATGTTTACTTAGGAATGCTTACCACTTCCGGAGGGAGTCATGTTTTGATATATACTGAGTATGTGGTTGGACATCCTTTTTTTTTTCTCTTTAAGTAAATAATTTTTTGGATGTATACTTTACTTTCCTGATGTATGCTACACCCATTCATCTATGTTTTTAGAATTGCGTTTCATGCTTAAAACCCTTTAGCAATCATTTGCAAGTCTCTGTAGAGTGAGATTAGTTCACTTTCAAGTTTTGCTAGTACTTTTTGTCGGTTGCGTGACACTGCTGTCCGAACTTTCACTTTCTGGTCACCACTTGACGCGTCTTCTCTCCACTCCAAAACGAACTTCTGCAACTTTAGCTTTTCTCTCCCCGAATCCGACTTTTCTCTTCTACAAATACAACTTCTCTGCTCGCAATCTAACTTCAGAATGCCTTCCTTCCCCAAATCACTCCTCTTTTATCTCCAATCAGGAGCATCTCATTTGCATACCTCGTGGTCACCCTGTAGGCATATAAAGAAACAGGGCAGCCATTTTTGTTTCTTTCTTCTTCATTATGAACACGAGGTAAGCCACACAACAACGCGGTCGGTCGTTCTTGTTTCTTTTTTCTTCATTTACACCACACGCCCCCCTGATCTTCGAGATCAATAGGATACTTCGTAATCCTCCATCCAAGCAGGCCGCCTCCTCTCACGTCGAGGCCTCTGGGGGACAACTTCTCGGGGTTAACGTTTTCAGGTTCACTACAACGCGGGCCTAAGTCAGGTTGAGCAGCATCATTTGCTTCTCGGTGGCCCTCGATTTCCTCTTCTTCACTGCCCTCACTGCATACCGGCAATGTCACGCGACGCAGGTCTAAGATATGCCGGGGAACGCCATTAACCATCACATTGTTCTTCGACTGCAATCCTGTTATGACCCCTCTTTTCCAACGAGTGGTACACTGTGCATTGGGGGGTTTCACCCACACCTCTTCACCTACTTTGATAGTGGCTTCTTCACTCTCAATTCCTGCTGTTTTGTTGCACGGATGCCGCCACTTATATGTGAAAACGGCCCTATAAGGCACAGTTGTCTCATCTTGTTTGGTCTTCGGCGAGATGTTATACCAAAACACCGCCTCTATGGGTGATACGTTGCTTTTTTCCGCAGCGGCTTTAATGGTGCGATGATTCCTCTCCACTATTCCGTTGCCACTCAGCCGATACACTGCTCTGAAAAATTGCCTTACTCCCCACTTATCGCACACGCCTTTAAAGGCTTCTGATCGGAAAGCGGGGCCATTGTCCATTAAGAGTTCCTCAACCGGCCCTCTCTCCAAAAATATCTCCTCGATGACCCCTCCGATCGCCCATGCAGCTTCTGCCCTGATCTCTCTCCAGATGGCAAACCTTCCCGGTCCACAGTCGACCATCGACAGATACAATTTGTGGCGATAGTGTGTCACATCAATGGCCAATCGCTTCCAGTCCTCCGCAACGTGTAGCTCTCCTGCTTCGTGTCTGGACGGTCCAGGGTCAATTGATTGGCACTCTCGACAGTTCTCCACCACCTCCCTAACCTCCTCCTCGGTGGTCTCCGGGTAAACCTCTCTGGCTAGGAATAACGTTCGTTCTCGACCAAAGTGGTGCATTTCGTGTGACTCTTTGACTTCTTCCCCTGCACAGCATACCGAGGAGACCTCCTTTCCCTCCTGCAGCCAGGCCTTCTTCACGCGTGTCATTGAACGCCTTGTTTTTTTCTGACGGGACCAACACAACAGATACTCTCAACTGGAATTCCGCTATCAGGTCGGTGAGCGCTCCGAGTCTGCGCTTGATCAGCATTTCCGCAGCACCCCTGGTCTTAACTCTCTTATCGCCAGTTACTGCCGACCGAATCCACGACGCTACCGTTGCCGAATCGGTTTTGACTTCAATTATTTTCAATCCCCATTTCAGGGCCAGATTGATTCCTTTTATAGCGGCATCTAGTTCTGCTACGTTGATATGGGAGAAGTCGTTGTTTTTTCTTAGCCACGCCGCATCCTCCACAGTTACACCTCCTATCTCTAGTACGACGCCCAACGCCAGGTTACTGGCATCGCACCAAACCACACCTGCATCTTCGCCGCTGACATACCATTTCCCTTTCACTGGGTCCTCATTCCTCACTCTCGCAATGACTTCTTGCAGCATGTTCATGACCTCCTTCGTCACACGGCCCTCCCAGCCATCAGTGCCTGTTTGTCGTTTAATGAAGCTGCATGCTATCCTAAGCCAGCCAGCGATAGGATAGTGCCCGACCAGCCTCCCGCAGACTGAGAAGAGTTCTCGCCTCGTCGGCTCAGATCCGACTTCGGGTATTGCAGTCCCTCGTTCGAAGACAAGGCTTTCTTTTCCATCTCGCCTTAGTTTCAACCCCAGCACCGCTCCTCCATCTAGGGCCTCCGCCGGTTTTGCAGTTAACCCATACTTCTCGACATAGCTTCTTACTTTCTCTGCTGTCACCTCCGCCTCCTCCACCAGGATGTCGTCAATGTACGAACTAGTGGCCTCCTCCACTGTACAGTCTTTGCTCAGCACTGTCTTCAGCACAGCAGTCATAATTTGGGGGGCTGAACTCAGCCCAAAGCCTGACCTCGTCAGACAATACACCCGCCCCTTGTACCGGACCAGTTGGTACTGCCAGAGTTTTTCATCTACATGGATCTGCAGATATGCCGATTTCAGATCGACAATCTTAGTGGCCCGCCCCATTCTTCTCCATTTCCTCATGACCTCCTCACATACGTCGATCCCCGTTCCAGTGTGGCAGGCTACGTGTCTGTTCAATTCCCTAAAATCCAGCACAGGCCTAATCTTGTTTTTGGTAGGCTGAACAACCGCCAGTAGTGGCAACACTCCTTTTTCTTCCCCTGTCCACGGTTTCAGAATTCCTTCTTTTATCCACCTCTCCACTTCTTCCTCGAATCCTTTTCTTATTTCTCCTCGCAGGGTGTTTTCGTAGCAGCCCACCTTATTCTGTAGTTCTGGGGGCCCGGAGATCCATTTCCATTCCACCGTCCACCTCACGCCATCAAACTTCGCCAGGAAATCTTTGTCCTCAATGCAGCAAACCTCCAGTTTTGGGGTTCTGACGGTTCTATCACCTTCCACTCCTGCCATCCCCACTGCGCCGAGACGTCCAAACGTCACTTGGCCCCCTCTTAACGTAGCGCCCCCCAGTCGGTTAATTGCACTCATACCTATAATCACGTCGACACCACCGACCAGATGATTCAACACTAGGGCTTGCAGGCCAATGGGCACCCCTTGCACCATTACTTCCGCTGTCGTCTCTCCTAGGCATTTCACATCCCTGCCATCCATGGTCCTAATAATCCTGGTTCCGCTCCATGACCTCGCGACATTCCTTGCTAACAACGTTGTAGTGTAGCCTGTGTCGACAAGGGCTATGGCTCTCTTCCCATTGACTACCACCGGTAACCGAGGCAATGTTCCATCATGCGCCATTTCCACACAGAAGGGGTAACCACTGGCGCAATAGCTCCCCTTCACTCGTTTCCCTGGTCCCGTGCAGCAACACAATAGCGGCTAATATGCTCCACTTGTCCATATCGGTAGCACGTGATCCCCGGTCTCGGCTCTTTGCAGTCCTTGATCAGATGAGGACCCTGGCACCGGAAACACTTGATGGCAGGTCTCCCCTCCTGTCGCCTCGCTGGCTGCCTCTCATTCAAGTGAGGCCTCATGCACATATTTCCACTCACAGCTGCAGCCACGATTGGGCTTTTAACATTTTTCACTAGGACTCTGGCGTGGACCAAGAGATCGTTCACTTCCATAGAATGGATCCCCGTGATTCTCTGCATGTTCGCAGAGATGTCCTCTGGGAAGCCGTTCACTAGGTACAGCTTTACCGTCATCTCCAGGCTCCTCCCCACATAACCAACCAACCCTGCCAGTCTCCTGATCTCTGCCGCAAAGACGTCAATGGACTCGCCGGTCCACCTCAAACTTGACAGCTTGCCAAGTGCTTCAAATGGGCCCTCAGCGAAGGCCAATTTCAGCCTTTGCTCCACTAAGGCAAGGTCTTCCTTGTCTTCATCTCGCATCTGCTGGTAAATCGTGAGGGCTTCCCCCTCTAAGTATAGCGGCAGCAGGGTGACCACATCTTCTATCTTTTGCAGCTTCGCCACCATTTTTAATTTCTCCAGCCACTTAATCAGGTCACCCTCCCCAGTAAAGGGTCTCAATATCTGAGTGCTCAGTCTCCACTCAGCCATGTTAATTTGCTTGATGTGCCGAAATAGCTTGTCGGTTGCGTGACACTGCTGTCCGAACTTTCACTTTCTGGTCACCACTTGACGCATCTTCTCTCCACTCCAAAACGAACTTCTGCAACTTTAGCTTTTCTCTCCCCGAATCCGACTTTTCTCTTCTACAAATACAACTTCTCTGCTCGCAATCTAACTTCAGAATGCCTTCCTTCCCCTGATCACTCCTCTTTTATCTCCAATCAGGAGCATCTCATTTGCATACCTCGTGGTCACCCTGTAGGCATATAAAGAAACAGGGCAGCCATTTTTGTTTCTTTCTTCTTCATTATGAACACGAGGTAAGCCACACAAAAACGCGGTCGGTCGTTCTTGTTTCTTTTTTCTTCATTTACACCACATTTGTCAAATTTTAGCAGTCTTCACCAACACTAGTCCTTGAGTGAAAATAAGACATTCAAAATCATCTGCCGATAATTCTGCTAATGTAGTTTCAGTACTTGTTTATGATTGATACGAATGCTAAATAATTTTCGTAGCCAAATTAAAACATGTTTACTTATTTGGGAACAGTGAAGTATTGCTGCTGAAAAGTTTGATAATAACTACGGGGTTTCTACAAACTCCAAATCTATGATTATTTTTAGGTAGAATATAGTCTCTGAATCTGCTGTGTTTGTAGTTCCTAACTTTTGTAAAAGTAATCAAACTTTTTTTGCAATCAACATTGACAAGTTCTTTATTTTAAAAAAAAAGGAAGGTATTGAATGTTTTGTTATCATTGGGAAAATAGGTAAAGGTTTTTATAGTGTTGCACAAAAACACTGTGTTTCTCTCAATAGGCTGTTTATTTTTCAGATTTCTTAGAATTCTTAGTTTTTCTGTAGTTGCTCTTCCATTTTTTTGTTGCTCCTGTTGACGTTATTCTATGTTTTTGTATTGTTGGATCAACCTTTCTTCAGTTTTCTGTTGTTGAATGCGCTGCTTTTGTAGTTCTTATTGTTTTTGGAACCACCTTTTTTGTTTTCTGCTGGTGATCAATTTGAGCTTTCATCATCTGAGCTCCTCCATCCTCCATCTACAGATTTTTTTTATTTTTACAACAACATTTACTTACTTGAAAAAAAAAAAACTTTATTTTCCTTTTTGACTAATAGCCACTGCAATTTTATTAATTATAGCTTAATGCTCTATGTTGAACAAAGTTTACTTTCTTTTCTCTGAGGGGGAGAAAAAACTATCTGCTTCGAGAAAATCTTACAAATTTATCATCTTAGTTTTAATTGAAATGTTTTTCAAGTACAATTTTGAGAACTTTTTTATCTGGTGTCCAACAAAAGCGATTTCTTTTTAAAGTTTAGGAAAGGTATATTTGTATTTACAACGGGACAAAATACATAGAGAACAAGAGTTGTAGCACTTAATGCCAATATGGCATACTACAAGTGACATCGCTTGGCATGTTTATACCGTTAGGAGAGTTCATATATTGAGTATGGGTAAGTCCCCACAACACTCTGAGGTATTTTTAAAGAACGAGACAAAAGACTATCTTGTTAGTTGTGTATGTCACTTCATTATCAGATATTTTCGATGTTAGTAAAAATACTAGATTATCTTTTTTGTTTGATGTTGGTAGTAATGCTATGGTGTAGGTATCCCTTTTATGAATTTGAGTTCCTTGTCACTAGATTTATTATGGCCTGAAAAAAATCACTGAGAAAGACTCAGACACAGATATAGTTTAGAAAAGTTATTTATATTTACAACAAAACTAAATACATAGAGAACCAGAGGTGTAGTACGTAATACCAGTATGGCATATTACGAGTGACCCTCTATAGTGGTAACTCTCAGTATCTTTATACTGTTAGGAGAATTCATATATTGGATATGGGTGAGTCCCCACAATAGATTCCTAATTTTATTGAACAATGGCTGAGAAATAACTCTAGCAATGAAAATGTATTTAAGAAGTAAAACAACATTTAAACACAGCTCTAAAAATAATGAGTACAATCAAAATAAAATATCAGCTACAGGACACCAATAATTATAATAAATTTGAAAATAGAAGAAAAGGAAATATAATCTGGTATACACCACCTTATAATCAGTTGATAAAAACTAAATTTAGCAAAAATTATCCTAAATCTCATCAAAAACACTTTTCAGTAACCAATCCTTTGCACAAAATATTTAACAAAAATAACCTAAAACTGTGCTATGGTGACTGTGAAAATTATAATTAAAGCCTGTGAAAACAAAATACTAAATGAGAGCAGTAGAGAAAAAAATAAGAAAATGTGTAAAAAAGTGACCAATATATTAACAATAAAAAGAAATAATAAATCCTAATAATCGTAAATAGAAATAAGAAAGTTAATATCAAACAGGAAAGCTGTAACTGTACATGTATGCAGAATAAATGTCTAATGGAAAGCATTATCAAGCTACAATATTAGTTGAAGAAGTAGTACATGAGTATTGTTAAGTTGTCTCCCTTTACATTGGCATTAATATGCATATAATTTGTTAAGTTATCTCCCTTATAAAAAGGCAGAGTTAACGAACTTTTCTTTTCAATATGGCGTCATAATGTTTATGTGTTTGTTAACCGTTAAACTCTAATCGTGAGTGTGTTGCATATTTATTCAATTAATGTATTAGCTGCCGTAATAAATTATATATATAGTGTTTATATATATACCGTCGGTGTTGGATTATTTTACTGGTTTTTCATGGTAGCAGAGCGTAGTTGCGAGCGAAAATGATCTACAGAACAATAATTGAAGTTTTTTTTAACGAACGACCACAAAGAGGAAATCGCCGTTAACTACAAAAATCCTCCCCCTAGATTTGATGAGAACGACTACCCATGTTGGAAAAATGAAATAAAGATTTGGACAATGATGATGGATTTACCAAAGAACGAACAGGCATTGGCTGTTAGCCTTTCACTTAACAGAAATGCAAAACGGGCAGCTATGGGAATTGAAGTGGAAGAACTCAACACAGACGAAGGTATGTCGAATCTTATTAATGTATTAGACAATTTGTTTTTAAAGGATTCTCTAGACTCTATGTACGAGGCTTACCAAAACTTTGATGAATTCCAGCGGCCTGAAAACATGAGTATCTCTGAATATATTATAGAATTCGACCAGAGATATCTCAAAAGTACCAAGTTTGAAATGACTTTGCCGGATGCCGTCCTAGCTTTTAAACTATTAGATAAGTCAGGCCTGGATTATCAAAGCGCCAACTCGCATTGACAGCGTGTGCTTTGTCAGAATTGAAATATAAAAACATGAAGTTCGCATTTAAACGTATATTTGGAGAATCAAATGTTATACCTTCTAATGAGGAGCCTATTGTAAAGCAGGAAACCGCTTTATATGCAACAACATCAAGGAAACAAAAATCCTGTAACTTTCCTAGATCAGATACGGGAAAATCTAATAGATTTAGAAACGGGAACCCTACTAACTAGTTACTAAATGTTCTATTTGCCAGAGCGTTTTGCATTAGTGGAGAGAGTGCCCCCACAAAAGTGAAGCTGTTAGGTTAACCGAAACAGACGAATTGGAGCATAAAGAAACAGAAATGGAAGAGTGTAACATCACACTTCTCTCACACGATGAATATTCTCCAAGTAAAATTTTTTTAGTTGAATCATTGAACATGGCAGTGATTGACACAGCTTGTACTCGGACCGTTTGTGGCCAAAGATGGTTGGATGAATATAAAAAGAATATTAACCAAGAAGATATTATTAATAAGGGAAGTAATAGACCCTTCCGATTTGGCGACGGAAAAATTATAAACTCCTCTACCCAGGTAACTCTACCGGCGATAATAGGTTCCGCTAGGTGTAATATAAGTGCTGAGGTAATTCAAGCTGATATTCCTCTGCTTTTGAGTAAAGCTTCGTTGAATAGGGCTGGAGCTGTTCTGGATCTTAATTCAGACAAAGCTGTCATGTTTGGGAAGCCAGTGGACCTACAATTCACATCTAGTGGAGATTACTGTGTAGATATTCTTGGTAGTGGTCATCATACAAGAAACTCCCATTCCGATGTGCTAATTGTTGATAACATGACCAATAAAGAAAAAATAAAAAGTTTAGAAAAACTGCACAGGCAGTTTGGACATGCCTCAGCTGAGAAATTAAAACTGCTATTAAAGTCTGCTGGCTCAGATGTTGTGGAGGTCACTAAAATTTTGGAAAAAATTGTAGCCA
The DNA here is from genome assembly GCF_053919585.1 of Euprymna scolopes. NCBI lineage: Eukaryota > Metazoa > Mollusca > Cephalopoda > Sepiida > Sepiolidae > Euprymna > Euprymna scolopes. The sequence continues at coordinate 67,452,795 of NC_136491.1, forward strand.
ATTGTGAAATATGTAGGAAGTATAGAAAACCTGCACCAAGACCAGTTGTTGGTTTTTCCTTAGCTAATGACTACAACCATATTGTAGCCATGGATCTTCATCAACTCGAACCTAACCTATGGTATTTGCATATCATAGATGAATTTTCCCGATTCAGTGCGGGTTGCATCACTAACACTAAACAGTCATCTAAAATTGTAAAAAAATTCATTCAATGCTGGATTAGTATCCATGGAGCACCTAAACGAATGTTCAGTGATCTGGGAGGTGAGTTCGACAATGCTGAAATGAAAGATATGGCTGAAAATTTTAACATAGACATCTCTACCACTGCTGCATATTCACCCTGGAGTAATGGTCTATTGGAACGACACAATCAGATACTAACTGAAATATTATTGAAGTTGAGGTCCGGCTACACTCTGGATTGGGAAACGGCACTAAATTAGGCCATTATGGCAAAGAATTCGTTACAAAACGTACATGGATATAGCCCTTATCAGATAGTTTTTGGAAGAAATCCAAACATTCCCACGATCCTTATTGATAAATCACCTGCACTAGAAGGGACCACCACAAGTGAAGTTGTAAAAAAACAACATAAATGGATTGCATGCTGCAAGACAGGCTTTTATCAAAGCCGAATCATCTGAGAAAATTAGGAGGGCCTTAAGGAAACAAACGTGCCCCACACCTGATCTCTGCTCACCGGGGATAAAGTTTATTACAAAAGACCAGACAATCAAGAATGGAAGGGTCCAGGTGTTGTCATTGGTCAGGATGGTCCTGTGGTATTTGTCAGACACGGTGGAATGCTTGTGAGAGTACATAAATGCAGATTGCGTTTGTGTAACTCACTACTTGCGGATGCAAACTCTAATGAAATTTCAGTAGCATCAAAACCCTCTGATAGCCAGGACTATAATTATGAAAAATCTGATGAGGAATATACTGAAACAGCTGAGGTTGGGACAAAAAAAGACCCGCAACCCGATCTTATAGCCAAGATAAAGCCTAGTAACATCATCACATACAACCAAAGGGAAGCAATGGGCAAATACAGGCGGAAATAATAAGTTGGGCTGGAAAAGCCACCGGCAGAATCAAACATTGGTTTAATGTGAAAATCCAAAGGCCAGTAAACTTGGAGAATGAAGAGATGTTGGTAGATTTAAGTAAAGTCACGGATCTTAATGTGGCAGAACCACTGATAGGACCCACAGAAGGAGACACTATAATTATGGTGGCAGGTAGAGAATTCGATGAGGCCAAGAAAAGAACTTGACAGCTGGAAACAAAACAATGATTTTACTGAAATAGATGATGCAGGACAGAAATGCATATCTACGCACTGGGTGTGTAGTTTAAAAAACACACCTAATGGGGTTATGCAAAAAGCAAGGCTGGTCGCTAGAGATTTTGAAGAACCCAAGAATGACATTCAAAAGGATTCACCAACCTGTGCTCATGAATCCTTAAGACTTATTATGGCATTAACAGCCCAAAATCAATGGAGTCTACACTCCATAAACATAAAAACTGCCTTTTTGCAGGGTCACACTATGGATAGGGAAGTATACATCAGACCACCCAAAGAAGCTTTCAGTGACAAGATATGGCGGCTAAATAAGTGCGTCTATGGACTGAGTGATGCTTCTCTGCAGTGGTATAATAAAGTGAAATCAGTTATGATTGAAAATGGCGGTGTAATGTCCCAAATGGACCCTACAGTTTTCTACTGTATTAGTAAATCTGGTAACCTAGCGGGAGTTTTGGCGTGTCATGTAGATGACTTCATTTGGTCAGGGGACCAGATATTCAACAATACCATCAGCAAAATACGCAGTGCATTTAAAATTGGAAAAGAGGATAGTAAGGCCTTCAAATACTGTGGAATTGAGCTTAATTGCTACGGTCCAGAAATATTAATAAACCAAAACAAATATACCGACAGTATATCATCCATTCCAATAGATTGTTCAAGGACCATGGAAAAAGAATCACCGCTAACAGAAATTGAGATAAATTCACTCAGATCCAAGCCAACCGGACTTATTATTTGATGGCTGTAGTCTAGTGACTAATATTAACCATAGCACCATAAAGGACCTGATAACTGCCAACAAGATTATTGGAAAAGCTAAGGCATCCAAGCTATCATTGAAGTATCAACATCTTGGTGACAATGATCAGTTACGTTTGATGATATTTAGTGATGCCGCTTTGAGAAATCTTCCTGATGGTGGAAGTCAGGGGGGTTATGTCATATTCCTCACTGGGACATCTGGGAAAGTCTCACCAATCTAGTGGAACTCAAAGAAAATCAGACGGATTGTCCACAGTACCTTAGCTGCAGAAACAATTTCAATGTCTGAAGCTATTGATATGGCTCTCTTCATCTCCACCCTGTTTGGTGAATTGACAACAGGAAGAACAAATCCCAAGAGTCTACCTATAAGATGTGTCACTGATTGTAAATCTCTCTATGAAGCGGTCAAATCAACAAAATCTCTCAAAGAAAAACGATTACGATTGAAATCAGTGGTATTAAGGAACTTGTGGAAAATGGACAGATTGAAGAGTTCCAAAGGCAAGAGACAGGAAGACAATTGGCAGACTGCCTCACTAAACGGGGTGCATCCCCTTGGTTATTGAGAAGCGTCTTACAACAAGGCAGTTTGAATGATTGAAATTAAAAAACAAAAAAGAAAAAAAAACTTTTAAAGATGAATTTGTTAAGTTGTCTCCCTTTACATTGGCATTAATATGCATATAATTTGTTAAGTTATCTCCCTTATAAAAAGGCAGAGTTAACGAACTTTTCTTTTCAATATGGCGTCGTAATGTTTATGTGTTTGTTAACCGTTAAACTCTAATCGTGAGTGCGTTGCATATTTATTCAATTAATGTATTAGCTGCCATAATAAATTATATATATAGTGTTTATATATATACCGTCAGAGTTGAATTATTTTACTGGTTTTTCAGTATGACTTCCCTAAGTTTAAAACCAGATAATTCAACCATAAAAGCACATTAGATAACAAAAAATGCTGAATAAAAATTTATTACTGGGGAATAAAAGAAAGTGAAACAAATAAGAAAATTTCATCAATATTATGCCATGTTTTTCATCCATGTGGGGAAAAATGAACAAAAAAAAGTCACATAACATCATCTTTGTGAGCATGTGGATGAAAATAATAAAAACCAAATAAACAAAAAAACAACGCTGAACATTTAAAAGCAATGCCGCAAAACAATACTCTCAAATCACCAGAACAAACAAATCAAATTTGAATTATTAATAGCAACTAATATTTTTCTTTGTTCATGTGTACAGAAAAAGTTTCATTTTTATATTTTCGCAAAATTCAGTAATTTCATTTTTTGTAGATTTTCTCAATTTTGATATGGTTGATGCAACAGTATTCTTTTTTTGTTTCGGTTCTCTGAAAAAAGGAGGGTGGACCTGTAAATTCACCCTTGTCCATTTGTCTGTTCGTCTGTCTGCACTTTTCTCAATAACTACACCTTGGAATTTTTTGAAATTTTGCACAAACATTAAACATGATATGAGTAAAAAAGTAACAGAACGGATTTTCCGGTAAAACTCCGGTTGCCCCCCTCCCCCCAGGGGTGCCTTTCAGGTTAAAATGGCTAAATTGACACTTTTGTGTTTATTACAAAAAAATTTATATCTTGGATTTTTATAAAACTTTCTAAAAAGTTGCAACTAACTGATTTCTATATAATTTTGTGTGTCTATACTTTGCAATAACTCTTGGATGTGCCCCAGGGGTTCTTTTAGGGCTAATAAAAACACTTCATTTTGGCGACTATTTTACCATATTTGTCCAAAATTTTCTGTGTATGTCTAATTAGCAGTTTTGCATGGTGTTAAACTCAAATTTCAATATGTTAAGGCCTTGGGGACTTTTGGAGCTAAATGAGAGGGGGGGGCAAATGATAGGCTTAATCATTTCTTTTTTTGCATAGTGCAGAACTCAAATTTATGTATGTTAAGGCATAAAATTGCACCGTTTGTTCATTTCACCAGGATTTGATGTCCCCTGGGAACTTTTGGGGTTAGCTGAGGGGTAAATGCAAATGCTGAACTTAGTCATTTTTTTATGACTCGTTCGCTGTGGACTCAAGGGGGACCATCATGCTTCGATTGTTTCTTCTTTGAAATAATAAAGAATTTGTCTGGTCTTTTGAAAACTTTAGCATTGTAACATGGTTGAAGTGATGTTTTTTCTTGTGTCTTAACAATATATTGAGATGAAGAAGTAAATAAGTTAAAAGCAAAATGTACCTGCATTGTTGAAAGAAAGAAACTTTTATCAGTTGTTTCAAAGACCAAAATTTAAAGATAAAGATTTTAACATTCTTCTTTTTGCTGATGGCATTAAGATAATTGTTCCCAAAAGTGACTACTTGAAGATTTCCATAAACGTTTACATCATGTCTATGAGATTTATCTCTTTATTTCTCAATGTCAACAAAGACAACCACCTGTCAGTCAGTTTTTCACCAATATGGCATTTGACTAATAACCTGACCACTTGATTTTGGCTAAGACAACACAGTCCAGGGACTTGGATGTTCTAGTTGATTCTTCCTTTACTCTCACTGCTCATTGGATTCAAACATTATTCCACAAGGAATTCAAGGCTAACACTAATAGTTAAGCAGTCATGAGTAATCAGAAAAAAATCAACAGTTGAGAGAAAGAAAAACAAACAATAACTTGATTTTTATGAAAATTAACAGATGGGATACACTTTTGAAAAGTAAACTTATTTCATGTACTCTCACCACTACACCACCACCACCACCACCACCACCACTACCACCACAGATGTGTTTATTGAATAAATACAGTGTTGATGCTGAATTCAAACACAAATGTTGGTAATGCAAATTTGCAAAATATCAGAAAATTTGATGTAGATTTGTGTTTTATCTCTAAATTTTTATTTCTAGAATAAGAAGGGAATATAAAACCAGAAAAAAAGAGTCAAAATTGTTTATTTTCTAAAAATAATATCCAAATATAAAACTGAAGTGCTATTTTTCTAACAATTTTCATATTTTGTAATAATCTTATTAAACTCTTCCCAAACCGCCTCATTTTGGAAACAAACAGTGCCTCCTGCACGATACATCTGGTGCTCCTGAAATAAAAAATAAAAACGAATAAAAATATGTAAAACTTTTAGTCCAAAAAGATTTTGATCATATCTGAATATATATATATATTTATAATATATCCTAGTAAGAAAGTGCATCTTTGTTTTGGTATTATTCTCAAAGCTTAAACTTTATCCCAACAAAAATATCTTAAGAAAAGATTAAAAAATTACAAAAACAGACACACAAAACAGGTATTTTAAGTTACAGATGATATTTTTTTTTAATTATTGTCACTCCAGACAAGACATATTGCCACTGGAACCTAAATTAGGGGCAAGATTCATTCGAGCATCCTCATTCGGGAATTATGCAACAAGATATTTGTTCACATTATATTTAAATTTCTGCATGATGGTACAGTTAAGGAAACAAGGAGCAAGGAAGCAATTCCAAAGGAAAGTAGTTCAAGAAAAGAAGCTTTTAGAGTAGAAAGCTTTTCAGCATGTAAATGGAGTGGAATTTTGCTGATTGTCAGGTTGACCGAGGGTATTACGCTAATAGCTGTAATGAAGACAAAACACTCCAAAAAACATCAAATTTTAAACTCCAATGCTCTCTCTCTCTCTCACTCTCTCTCTCTCTCTCTCTCTCTCTCTCTCTCTCTCTCTCTCTCTCTCAGCTGTCCAAAATTCAATTCATTGTTTTTCACTAATTCTTAAAATTATTAATGTAATTGTTCTCTACATATGCCAATTAATGCTACTATATAAAAAATTTGCAACTATGAACAAAAGTTTGTTTGTTTGGGGGTTTTTTTTTTCAGTAAAAAATGAGTGCTTGATATGAGAAACAACCTTCATTTTTGACTTTGTTGTTACAGTAAGTAATATTTTATTCTTTTTAATTTTTACATTAAGTAATATTTTATTCTTTTTAATTTTTACAGTAAGTAATATTTTATTCTTTTTAATTTTTACAGTAATATTTTATTCTTTTTAATTTTTACAGTAAGTAATATTTTATTCTTTTTAATTTTTACAGTAAGTAATATTTTATTCTTTTTAATTTTTACAGTAAGTAATATTTTATTCTTTTTAATTTTTACAGTAAGTAATATTTTATTCTTTTTAATTTTTACAGTAAGTAATATTTTATTCTTTTTAATTTTTACAGTAAGTAATATTTTATTCTTTTTAATTTTTACAGTAAGTAATATTTTATTCTTTTTAATTTTTACAGTAAGTAATATTTTATTCTTTTTAATTTTTACAGTAAGTAATATTTTATTCTTTTTAATTTTTACAGTAAGTAATATTTTATTCTTTTTAATTTTTACAGTAAGTAATATTTTATTCTTTTTAATTTTTACAGTAAGTAATATTTTATTCTTTTTAATTTTTACAGTAAGTAATATTTTATTCTTTTTAATTTTTACAGTAAGTAATATTTTATTCTTTTTAATTTTTACAGTAAGTAATATTTTATTCTTTTTAATTTTTACAGTAATATTTTATTCTTTTTAATTTTTACAGTAAGTAATATTTTATTCTTTTTAATTTTTACAGTAAGTAATATTTTATTCTTTTTAATTTTTACAGTAAGTAATATTTTATTCTTTTTAATTTTTACAGTAAGTAATATTTTATTCTTTTTAATTTTTACAGTAAGTAATATTTTATTCTTTTTAATTTTCAACCAACAATGTTAATCAGAAAGGATTTATGCTTTGTGATCTTTTGATTTTAACAAAATTGCTTCATTGCTTTTATGATTGAATTTGCATAAAATTATGTATTCAGCTGTGTTTTTCATATTACTGTTCATATGAATATCAAATTATATGTAGAAAAATGAGCTGAATTTTCCAGGTAATCTCTGAATTTATCTTCTAAGAGGAACTAAAATCTCCCAGACAACAAATCTGAAGCAAACATGTAAAATTCCTATTATTATTAGATTTTGCTCAAAAGTTAGAATTAATGGTTATACAAACGCATAAAATAATGGTGACCCGCAGGAAAACAATAGTTTGCCATTTAGGAGGATTCAAAATGCTTTCTTGGTAAAAACTGAACTTTGTCACAAACATGTAAAATGATGCTTATTAAATGTGTGGTTGATTTTATTCAAGTATTGGTAACTCTCAGCAAAAATTACAATTTCTTCCAATTCTATAAAAAGATCTTCCACAAAATTCACAAAAATAAATTGTAATCAATATCACATAAATATAAATATATAAAGAAGAGTCCATTTAATTGTCATAGTTAGATTGCTAAAACATTGCATCTGACAAATCGAGATAATTTTACATAATACTTTATCTGTTACACCACAGGTCCTTGCAGACAGATGTCCACAAGGATCCGTGGCATAATGGATAAGTTAAATTCAATTCTAAGTAACACTCTGTTCATCCTCATTGCAGGTGATACTTAGAATACAAGTGCAAATTACTGAAGATTTCTACCCAATTATGGCTGATAGAATGAGAGCATGAGACCTCCATGAATCAAATAAAAGGTTCCGTTCGAAAATCCATGCAGATTCCTGAGTTTGACATTGGCTGAAACATTGCAAGAATAATGCTCAAGATGAGAGCAGCAGATTGAATAATCCAAATTACGAAATCTCATCTGAAAATCTGACAAACATAATATGGTGCGTATTTATTCAGATCTTTTTATTTACATTATGTCTTTATGTTTTAAGAATGAATTTTGAATACTTATTATATATATACTTATATATATATTATATATAATTTAGTTGTTTACAATTTCCTTATTCCCTGATAGAAATAATATAAACCTACATGCATATATGGATTGCTACAGTCTTCTTAAACAAAAGAATTATTTCATGTATAATCTTTAATAATTAATAAACAAATAAACAATGATATTTGTATAGTTATTTAATTCATTAAAATTAACATTTGCAAAAGGAGATAAAGACAACAGACAATTTGAAGAATGGTAGCCATCTTGATCTTGATTTTTTTTATACTTGCTCGACCAGATATTGTGTGTATGTGTATAAATACATATATTAACTATTGATTACTAAATAATTGATTTAAAAAAAAACTTCATTTAAAACTAAAATGTCATGAATATATTTCAGTTTGAACATCAGATTTAATAAAAAAAAATCTACAAGAATGAGATATAGTGAAATGAGAGTTTCAATTTGTTTATAAAACCATATTAGTTTATATCACTAGAGAGATGTTTTGGGATGTTCAAGGTAATTTGTTCATCAATTACCTTAAGCATTATTGATACACTTGAAAAAGAAATTGCCAAATATACAATCACAAACAAATAGCTCTCTCTCACCAAGAAAATGCACCAAATTACAAGTTGATCACAACAATGTCAAAAGTACATCAATTTCACTTTGAATTACTACCACACTCATCTTATTCACCAGATGTGGCCCCTAGTGATTACTGGTTATTTGCAGACCTAAAAATGCTCCAGAGAAAGAGATTTGAAGAAGTGATATAAAAAATTAAAATATCAAAATGACATTGAAATGTTAGAGAAGGATACTATTGATGAATAAAGTTGAATTTTGCCTATAAGTTGTTTTATTAGTTAGGTTTGAGACTTATTATGTTAAAATAGATATATTTATGTATGAAAAGAAGTCACTGAGTTACGTACCTGGGTAGCAACATAGGTTCCATGGACAGAGATATCAAAATTTGTATCTCAAAAGTATGGGATGCATTAGGGAAGCTGCAGTCAGTATGGACTTCAAGGTTAACTGACAAATTGAAAAGGCAGTTCTTCAGAGCAGTGGTGGAATCTGTCCTTGTTTACGGTACTACAACCTGAACACTCGCCAAAAGATTGGAAAAAAGCTAGACGTCATGTACACCCATATGCTGTGAACAGTGTTAAATATATCTTGGCAAGATGTCTACGGTTTGCCAGTCGCTGCCAAAGGAGCAATCAAGAGCTGGTGAGAAATACATTGTTGTGGACTCCACAACATGGGTGCACGAGCATAAGATTCACGTACATCCAACAAATTGCACATTTGCCAACTTGTGATTCTGAAGATCTGAGGCAGCTGATGGAAGACAGAGAAATCTGGAGAAAGAGAGTCACATTGGGCCGGGCAAGGAGTCCGACCAGATAGATAGATAGATGGCTAGATTCTGTCAAACATTTGATAAAGCCTTTTCCACTACACATACATATAGACTCTGGATTTGATAAACTACTGCCAATTTGTAATAATAAAGAAGTCAATTTTACTCAAGCCATTGTACAGTGTTGACTTGCTTTACAATGCTCTTGATATCATTAGAACTCACAAAAAGATGATGATAAGAATTGGATATCTACCCGATTCATAAATGATATCATTCTTCATTATAATTATGACACTGAACTTTATATAGGAATACATTTTATTTGTACTGAAAAGGAATTAAAATAGCTAAGAATCGATTTTTATAGATTTTTATAATTTGGTAGATTTGCATTTCATTGATAATTTAAAAAACAAAAAACAATGAAATTCATCTTGTCTAAATGGCATCCTCACTACCACTTGACAAGTGGGAAACGAAACTTCATACATGCTGTAAGAAGTAAACCAATGATTCTTGCATTTTTGGGGTTTTGGTTGGCAAGTGGACCAATCACTCAGCAGCAGACCTCTCTATTTACAACAAAGGAAAATCGTACATGCGTTCGCTACAACTTACTTGTCTGTTGATGTCTCCAATGCACACCCATTTATTTTCACTTTGATAAGTGATGGCCCATTTCGAATGGTCTCTTGTTTCTTTGAAACTCATTTTAATTTGATTCTCAGAAGGCATATTTATATATTTCACATTGTACACCTGTGATAAAAAAAGAAAATTTCACAGATTAGCATTATTTTAAATGTCATAAACTATAAGAAATTTTCAAAAATATTTACATATTTTTCTTTAAAAAAACAAAATAACATTTTGTATTTTTATTGATTTTTTTTTTTTCCAGAAAATACTGGTAGATTTTTCAATGCATTAAAAGGTTTTCCTTGACCTTAGGGAATAATCAAAAGTCACAGGCAACAAGGTCTAGACTATAGAGAGGGTGAGAAACTGTGTCTAAGGATGGAGTTGTGGACTGGTACATTTGTGCAAATCTTCCGCATCTTCAGTTCCTCACGAATAATTGTGTATACAGTTCCCACACTGACATCAAACTGTGCACTTATTGTATCTATAGACACATGATGGTCATTATCCATGAAATACTTTCTTTGGCCAATCAACTGGTGTTCTGATATCCTTACTCCTTTCACACCTTTCATCATCCCTCGCATCCTACCCTCCTTGAATCTCTTATACAACTACAAAACTGATGCTCAATTTGTGCAAAGAAATCTGAAACATTGCATACATTTCTGTGGAATTTTTCCCAAGTTTTAAACAGAATTTTATTTCATATCATTTTTCTAAAGCGTCCTTACATCTAAATTGCATTTTTGAAATTCACCAGCAGTGACAATCAGGCTTTAGTAGAGTGTATTCCAATTCCTGTTGTAGCTGTTCATTTGAACATAAGTCATAAAAATTGGCCAGTCATCTCATAAGATGTATAGCAATAACATACTGAATTTTCCAAAGTCTATGACAATTTTAAATGCCTGTATAAAAATGTCTGGAAACTTACTGAAGGCACTTTGTATTTTTGTAATGTTTTATGCACAATTTTATATGCTTAATAACTGATAATCTTGTGCACTATATAATTTAACGTTAATGTTTTATGCACAATTTTATATGCTATAATCTTGTGCACTATATAATTTAACGTTACCATTTCATTTTTTTTCTTTACTATTTTCATTGTGAACTTAAAAAAATATATTTTATCAGATTTTCAGTCAAACTCAAATAGCAATGCATCTGATATATCACTATCTGGTTCAATAAATCATAATTAATGGATGGATCATATATAAATTCAGATTGGGTTGGAAAAGAAAAAACTATAACTACAGAGCTCCAGTTTTTGTACACAACTCTTTGGTTTTACTCATTGGAGAGCTTTAAATGTAATCATCTTTTATAGAATATTTAAACTGGTTAATGGGATAAGTGATAATCTTGTGCACTATATAATTTAAAATTTCATAAAGATAAATTAAAAATGCTTTATTTCAAAAGTTTCATTTTTCTGTGGATGAGTCCACAGTAATTTTCATTTTTGTTATATATAAATTAACAAAATGTTTTTGATTTTCTTTGGGAAAAACGGTTGTCTTAACTAATGAATTGAGCATTATGAATTTTAGAACACAACTGCTAGGTATAAGGGGTTCATATATGTAGTATATTTAGCTTAATTTGATTTCATACAAACAAGATCAAAGTCTTTTGTGAAAATTCAGATATCTCTGATTTTTGTGAAAATTTTAAAATAGATATTAGAGATCAATTTCTCCAAATTTCAGGGGGTTTTTTATCTAAAGAGTATAATAATCTCCCATTTGAATATTCAAATTAATCAGATCTGCATTACATTTGATCTACAGTCATACAATGCCAATTAAGCAAGACTTTTTGAATTTCAATTTTTTTAAACTCCTTGAAACTTAAGCCTTATATTTTAGACATTTTCTAGAATCAAAATCATGTAATTGATTTTGATCAAAATTAGAATAAGGATTCTAAACATAAGGTTTAGTATGATTATATGTTGATTTTAATTGTCATACAGAGACATAAGAGTGGTACAAAACTGTTCTGTTTGGGGTAATTTATTTTATCTATATTTATATAATTTATTTATATTTATATTATTTTATGGAGATTCTTCTAATATATGAAAACCGATTGTGCATTATATTGTAAAAATAAAAAAAAAATGATGATTTCAATTCAATTAAAACTTTCTAACCAATTTTAATACTAAAGTTGGTTATTTTGTAAGATGAAGAATTGTTTGTTCCTCTACTGTAGGAATTCATATGAGTTCTTACACTAATGAAAAGATGTAAAAATCGAAAAATACTGATGCAATATTAAAAATTATTCATTCAGCATTGTTATTTTCAAAACATATTCTCAAAGCATTTGTATCATTAATAGCATTATAAAAAGTAGTAAAATGTTTTGAAAGCCATTGATTCAGATTATTAATAGATTTGCCTTTGAATAAGTAAATTCTTTTGGAATATTTCATATAAAAAATACAGTTCCAGAAATGACCAAAACTAACAATGAAACTTGAATGAGATAGTAATATCTTAAATATTCTCCCAGAACATGATTGTTAAAATCTGAAATATTTTCCCACAACATAATTGTCAATATTTTAAATATTCTCCAGCAAGTTGATTGTCAATATTTTAAATATTCTCCAGCAAGTTGATTGTCAATATTTTAAATATTCTCCAGCAAGTTGATTGTCAATATTTTAAACATTCTCCAGCAAGTTGATTGTCAATATTTTAAATATTCTCCCACAACATGATTGTTAATATTTTAAATAGTTTTGCAAATTTAAGGTTGAGGAATTCTCTACCTATACAAGAGCCAAATACATCTTAAGCTAGAGCACTGTTGCTCCATTTGGGGAGGAGCTGCTAACAGTATCCTTTCTTGTCTTGACAGGGTATAAAACACTCTTTGTGCCTCCTTATTTTATTTTTCTCACAGAGGGGACGCTGCAGACCTATCTCTGCTCTATCATTATTTTCATTGTAAGTGCTCAAATGGTAAGAGCTGAAATCTATGCCCCCCTCCCCATAAAACATTCGCAAAAATACTTGTCTAGCTCCAACAACTGTCAACAACTTCCCTCACTCTTTATCTGTCTAAAACTAATGGAAATTTCCATGAGCAAAGTTTCTTTCCTATATCTGTCTGTAGAACAAAATACCATGGGGCTGCTTCTCAACTGACTATAACATTGTCGTTTTCAAGTCAAATGTAAATAAGTTCTAGGCTGAGCCGTCCTCTTATATAATTAAACCCTACCCAAGTTCCACCATTACTGATCATCATAATGTTGTCTCACGATCTACCTAACACTCATTCACCTTGAGTGACATCCGGGCCTTGATAAGCAATGAACACCAAATAAAAAAAAACTCACTGAATAACTTCCTGAACAATTGGAGTACAATTTATGGGCGCCATTTTGCCAAGTCTCTGTCAAAAGGTTGCTGCCTAAATCTGATGCGATCCAATCATGGTAAAGATCTGAAAATAAAAGAACAATCCGCAAGATTGAACGATTGATTTTAAAGACCGACAAATAACTAGTTTCAGTTAATCAGAAGTTTAGATTTGGAATATTTTTCCTTAACCTGAGATTTTTTGCTCTTTATTGTGACAATTGTCATTGAAGTTTACCGGTTTAAATGTAACTTATTTCTTACTATTTATATACTATAATATATTGAGATGAGGTTGAAAGCAGAAAGTAAACGAAAATGTGAAATTCACCCCAAAACTGAACACTATCAAGGATGAAAAATCCTTGTTTCTATTTCTGGAATGATGTCAATGAAGAGTTCTAATAAAGAGGGATAAATTATATGTAACTATCACATACACTACTTACAAAATTCAATCCGGTGAATGGGTGACAAATTACTAAAACAACAACACAACTAAATGCAAATTAAACTCAACATGATATTTTCAGGCTAATTTTTGTTAAAACATAGTTAAATTATTCTGAACGTTTTTATAATCATATCTTTCATCAAGCATTAAGTATAATAATGAATATTTAACACATTTAATTTTTAGTATTTCTATTTACAATGGATTTTTAGAGTTTGTAACTATGTGAAAGTTGAAATTATCAAACATTCTCATAGCCAAAGTAGTACCAAACATATGAATTGTGTATCAACTTCTGATATTAAAAAATGTTATTCAATTTTATAAACCATCCATGTATATACTATTAACATGTTTTGGAATTTAGTCTGTACACAAATAGTAATATGAGTGGTTGATAAAAAAGAATACATTACTACGGAATTAGTTTTCTGATGTCATTAGAGACGAATCTCATATATCTGTGTACATGTTTTATAAATTTAAAGAAATTAACATAGATTAACATAAGATTAAAAAGGAGTTTAAGTGTTAAGGAGTTTCCTTGGCCTTTAGTATCTGTTCTGATGCTACACTTCACCTTTTCTGTCCTCAGTCAGTGGAGGAGAAATCCTTCATGACTGAGACAATTTTAATTTTTGTTCATATCCAGAGTGCCCCTTTTTACAGAACTGTATTTTTCCCACATTAAAAACCCACCTTGTGTCTAACTCGCCCTCGTGGGGAAGCAAGTAAATCGGAATATAAGATTAAAAAATATATATTTTTAAAAAAGTAAGTGAGCTTTTTTATGTTAAAAATCTGTCAAAAACGTGGACATAAACGGAATTGCTTCAACATGAATTATTTTTGATTAAAACAATTTTCAATGTTTTTTTATTAAAACAATATGTAAAATACATTAATCATAGTTACTTACTCTCTTATGCAGATACTAACGAACATTGTTTTTTAATCAAGTGGTATACAAAATGTGTTTTAGTTGGTATAAAATCATTTCAAATATTGTGTAATTTGTGCCAGCTGGTATATTAATCAGATGATGTAATTTATGCAAGTCCAATATATTAAAACAATATAGATGCAGCATTCTCCTTAGATACCAGTGCCCAAGTACATGTATTTGGTGACTTTAATGTCCACCACAGTAATTGGTTTGGTTTCTGTAGTTACAGGCACAGCTGGTAGCATCATACATAATTTTTCTATATCTCATTCTCTAGCAGAGACAGTAACGTTTCCAACAGATCGACAGGAAACTTCACTTCTTGACCTATTTCTAACCATAAGTCCAGTACAAATAGACAAAAGCATACAGAAATTAGAAATAATCGTAAGAGCAAAATAGCTGTAGCTAAGAGAAGATATACCAAAACCATCAGAAAACACATTGAGTCACAGAAATTAGGAATTCGTGATTTCTGGAAATTTTATAGCAGTGTAATAAATAATGGACAATCAAAAATTTCCCCACTATCCAACAATCTTGAGGTTGTTTGCATGGCAACCAGGAAGGTTAACTTGCTTACCAGACGGTTTGCCTCCAACTCTACTTTGGATCTAGCAATTTTCCAGATTTTGTGCACATAAACCACACTCGATGATCTGAAAATCACCCCTTTCCTAAGTTCTTGATATAAAAATCCTCAAAGACTTGATCTCATCTCAACTATAATATTAAAAAAATGCTCCATTGAGGTTGCCTCAGTTCTTTCCAAACTCTTCAACAAATGCTTTACTGAATCTTGCATTTCTGACTGCTGGAAAATTGCTTCTATTGTACCAGTTTACAAGAATTATGGTGAAATCAGTTAGCCTCCTCCCTCTCTTTGCCAAAATCTTTGAGTCCTTAATTAATCAAGCACTAATTCGCCACCTCACAGATAATAACCTTCTTTCTGACCAACGGTATGGATTTAGGCAAGCCTGTTTGACTGCAAATATCCTAACTGTAATCTCTGAACATATATACCATGCATTAGATAAAGCAGGGGGGGCTAGATATATCTAGAGCCTTTGACAAGGTATGGTACGATGGCCTTCTCATGAAAATTAGATCCTATGGTATTACTTGACGAATACTTAACATAATTAAATCTTTCTTAAATAAGAAAAGAATCCAAGTTGCCCTCAATGGTCGTATGTCAAAACAATATCATATAAATAGAGGTGTACCTCAGAGGTCGGTCCTTGGACCTTTATTATTCCTGATATTCATAAATAACTGAAAAACGACACACAAAGCTGATGAAAATGGATATTTTTTTTTTTTTAATTACATTTTCACCCCAAACAAGGCATATTGCCACTTTGGTGTAGGGGGCTACTATCAGGGGAAACATCTACTGGGGTACTATGTAGGGATTAGGGCAGCGAGATGTTGGTTCACGTTGCACTTGAACATGCATGTCAGTACAGTTGGGGAAGCAGTGACCTGGAATGGAATTCCAAAGTCTAGCAGTTCTGGGGAAGAAACTACTGGAGTAGAAAGATCTTTTACATCTAGGGATCTCTACAGTGTGGGGGTGGGATTTTGCAGCTTGTCGGGTCTGTCGAGGGTGTTCACGTCGTGGGGGCACAAGTGCTTGCAGTTCTTCAGAGCATTCACCATTATAATACTTGTAGAACAGGCAGAGGGATGCAACGTTTCGACGATGGGACAGAGGCTGAAGTTTAGATGCCAGTTTAGGGCCTATCAGATTTGCGACTCTCTTTTGAACCCTGTCAAGGAGCGAGAGACTAGTAGCCGATGCACCGGCCCAAATATGACAGCAATACTCCATACATGGGCGAATAGTGGCCTTATAGAGGTACAGGATACTTTCGGGTGTTAGAAGTTTTCTAGCACGGTAGAGAGAGCCCACCTTCCTTGCAGCGGCCCTGGCAATGCCCTCGATGTAATTGTTCCAACTCATGTTTCCTGTGAACGTTAGGCCAAGGAGCTTGAGAGACGTACTCTCAGATAAAGAGTCGTTGGCCATTGCTATAGGTGGTAGAGAAGGTTTCTTGTAATTATTGAATGAAACCAGTTTTGTCTTGGTGGCATTGAATGTTACCATCCATTTTTGTCCCCATTCCACTACTGATTGGAGGTCATCCTCTTGTGTTTCTGCCATTACTTTAGATACATGTTCGTTTGTTTCCCTGTCGTGCCTGCTATAGAGTGTGGTGTCATCAGCATATATACCCATCTCAGAGGCAATCTTGTCGGGGAGGTCATTTATGAATATCAGGAACAGCAGAGGTCCAAGGATAGATCCTTGGGGCACTCCCGCATTTATATCATATTGTTTAGATGTATGACCGTCGAGGACAACCTGGATTTTTCTCTTATCTAAGAAGGATTTAATTATGTTAAGTATTCTACCAGTGATGCCGTAAGATCTAATCCTCCTGAGGAGACCCTCATGCCATACCCTGTCAAAAGCCTTAGATATATCTAGAGCTACCGCTCTGCCCTCTCCCGCTTTGTCCAATGAATGGTATATGCGTTCAGAGATTACAGTGAGGATGTCTGCCGTGGAACGGGCTTGTCTAAATCCATATTGATGGTCGGTCAGAAGTTTAGCATCTGTAAGGTGCTGGACTAGAGCATGGTTAATTAAGGTCTCAAATATTTTGGCAAAAAGAGGGAAGACGCTAATAGGGCGATAATTTAATGGGTCAGTTCTTTCGCCAGAATTCTTGAATACTGGTACTACAGAAGCAGTTTTCCAACAGCTCGGAAAGCAAGCTTCATTAAGGCATTTGTTGTAGAGTTTGGAGAGAACTGGAGCTACTTCAGCTTAGCACTTTTTTAATAGCACAGCTGGGATGAGGTCGGGTCCATATGCTTTGGAAGTGTCAAGGTTTTTTATGATAGCATGCACCTGAGCAGGGGTGATTTTCAGATCGATATAAAATTGATACTTTATTCAGCACGTGTGGCCGGTAAGAAAACTATCAATAACAACCAAAACAAAGATGGCTGACTGATATTTATACTGCAAAAATGAAGTCTCGTAAAGTCTCATAAAATCACGTTATCAAAGGGAGGCAACTTAATTTGATCGGTCTAAGGGTTATAACTCTATTTAATCTTAACAAATCTCATAAGTATTTTTTTTTTTTTTTTAATTAATAGAATAAAGTATCGTTTTAAAATTTAAGTCACAGGGTTAATTGTTCTTGTATATTGATCATACCTTCCTGCAGCACATTCCTTAGAAGAAAGAGTGATGTGCCCCTCTTTGTTAGGCAGTCCGCCAATTGTGCTTTCACTGGAATTCTTTTATTAATCTATTTGACATCATTTCCTTGATTCCACTAATTTCAATTCTGAGTCGTTTCTCTTTAACTGATTTTACAAGTTGATTTTACAGCGTCAAAGAGAGATTTGCAGTCTGTGACACATATTATAGGTAGCTCATGTGGATTGGACTTACCTGTAGTGAGTTCAGAAAATAATGTAGCAATAAAAATTGCCATGTCAATTCCTTCAGACATAGCAATAGTTTCAGCAGCCAAGGTGCTATGTACAATGCGTCAAATCTTTTTTGAACTCCACCAAATTGGGGAGAATTTAACAGATTCACCCACAAGTAGGATTATATAGCCACCCTAACTACCACCATCTGGTAGATTACCCATAGCAGCATCACTAAATACCATCAAGTGTAGTCCTTCATCTCTTCCAAGGGGTTGAAATTTTAGTGATAGCTTAGATGATTTGGCTCTGGTAATGATTCTGTTTACCTGTAGTAGATCAGACACAGTGCCATTTTTAATGTTTGTTGCTAATATACAAGTATCGAACAGCAAGTCTGGCCGACTCTGGTGTGCCAACCATAACAGCTGTCCTACTTTTGATCGCAACGATTTTCTTTCATTTTCTGAGAGTTGAGAGTCTTTCTGCATAGCTCTCAGAGAATCCACAACAACTGGTGATATTTCTTTGGAGTAATTCTCCTGGATCAAATGTATTGTATCATTAATACAGCTAAGATCAATTCCACAATACTTAAAGATTTCACTGTCCTCCTTTCCAACATTGAAGACCTTCCGCACTTTATCCATGATGTTATTAAATTGTTGATCACCTGACCGAACGAAGTCATCAACATGGCAAGCCAGTATACCAGTCATATGACCAGTCAGAGATCCAATAGAAAACTGTGGGGTCCATTTTTGACATAACCCCATCATTCTCGATCATGACAGATTTCACCTTGTTATACCAGTGGAGAGAGGCATCACTCAACCCATAGACACATTTATTCAACCATCATATTTTATTACATTCGGCTTCTTTGGACGGTATTATGTATACCTCCCTGTCCATAGTTTGTCCCTGAAGAAATGCAGTCTTGATATCCATAGAATGTAACTTCCATTGACGTTGAGCTGACACTGTCATTATTAGTCTTACAGATTCATGAGCACAAGTAGGAGAATCGTTTTGTATATCCTGTATTTCTTCAAATCCCTGTGCAACCAATCTTGCTTTGAGTATTATACCGTCCATGGTCGATTTCAAGGTACAGACCCACCGAGTGGATAGGCATTTTTGTCCATTGTCATTTACCTCTGTGTAGACCTTGTTTTACTTCCAACTGTCGAGCTCTTTCATTTTTGCTTCAAAGAACTGAGTGTTGTCTACGACCATGACATTATTATCATCAGCAGGCGCTCTGGTGGTTACATTCTTATTGAGATTACTGACTTGGCCTAAGTCTACAGATAATTCCTCACCTGTCAGGTCAGCTGGTTCCATAATTTTTATGTTATACCAGTTTTTATTTTTTCCATTAGCCTTTCCTGCTTGGCTAATTACCTTAGCCTGAATTTGCTGTAAACTCTTCTTGTGAGTGTAACTTATGGTGTGACCTGGTTTTATGTGAATCTTATCCTGTATTGTCTCATTGTCATCGTGTGAAGTTGGTGAGGTCTGGGTGTATTGCTCATCATCAGAATTCTCTGATGCATCAAAAGTTTTGCTCGGTTTGCTCTTTGGTCCTTTGACTGCTTGGTGTATCCGACCGTAGGTCGGAGTTTCCATTTTCATCCGTGGGGTGGACCAGTCGTAGTCTACATTTATGCACCCTCACTAATATCCCTCCATGTCGGACAAACACTACAAGCCCATCTTGGCCAATCACCACACCAGGTCCCCTCCATTCTTTATTATCTGGTCTCTTATAGTAGACCTTGTCACCAGCCATACAAGCATCTGGTGTGGGTCGTACTTGCTTACGTAGGGCTCTTCTGATTTTTTCACATGATTCGGCTTTGACGAAGGCCTGTCTCGCAGAGTATAACGCATTTATGTGGTTTTTCACCACTTCACTGGTGGTGGTGCCTTCCAAAGCTGGTGGTTCATCGGTGAGTGCTGATGGAATATTTGGATTCCTCCCAAAGACCAGTTGATATGGACTATATCCATGTACATTGTGTAGGGAATTTTTTGCCATCAGTGCCCAGTTCAAAGCCGTTTCCCAGTCAAGATTCTGTTCATATTTAATTTTTAATAAAATTTCTGTCAATGTTTGGTTGTGTCTTTCTAATAAGCCATTACTCCAAGGCGAATAACCAGCAGTAGTGATTACAAATATGATGAAGTTCTCAGCCATGTCTCATACTTCTGCACTGTCAAATTCACCGCCAAGATCACTGAGAAGTTGCTGTGGTGTCCCATGAATGTTTATCCAGTATTTTATAAAATTCTGAACAGACATAGATGATTGTTTGTTATTTGTTATGCACCCAGCACTGAACCGAGAGAATTCGTCAATTATATGCAGGTACCAAAGGTTAGTGTCCAACTGATGCAGATCCACTGCTACTGTTTGGTTGTGATCATTAGCCCAAGAAAAACCAACAATAGGTTTGGTTGTGATCGTTAGCACAAGAAAAACCAACAATAGGTTTGGTTGTGATCGTTAGCCCAAGAAAAACCAACAATAGGTTTGGTTGTGATCGTTAGCCCAAGAAAAACCAACAATAGGTTTGGTTGTGATCGTTAGCCCAAGAAAAACCAACAATAGGTTTGGTTGTGATCGTTAGCCCAAGAAAAACCAACAATAGGTTTGGTTGTGATCGTTAGCCCAAGAAAAACCAACAATAGGTTTGGTTGTGATCGTTAGCCCAAGAAAAACCAACAATAGGTTTGGTTGTGATCGTTAGCCCAAGAAAAACCAACAATAGGTTTGGTTGTGATCGTTAGCCCAAGAAAAACCAACAATAGGTTTGGTTGTGATCGTTAGCCCAAGAAAAACCAACAATAGGTTTGGTTGTGATCGTTAGCCCAAGAAAAACCAACAATAGGTTTGGTTGTGATCGTTAGCCCAAGAAAAACCAACAATAGGTTTGGTTGTGATCGTTAGCCCAAGAAAAACCAACAATAGGTTTGGTTGTGATCGTTAGCCCAAGAAAAACCAACAATAGGTTTGGTTGTGATCGTTAGCCCAAGAAAAACCAACAATAGGTTTGGTTGTGATCATTAGCCCAAGAAAAACCAACAATAGGTTTGGTTGTGATCGTTAGCCCAAGAAAAACCAACAATAGGTTTGGTTGTGATCGTTAGCCCAAGAAAAACCAACAATAGGTTTGGTTGTGATCGTTAGCCCAAGAAAAACCAACAATAGGTTTGGTTGTGATCGTTAGCCCAAGAAAAACCAACAATAGGTTTGGTTGTGATCGTTAGCCCAAGAAAAACCAACAATAGGTTTGGGTGATGGTTAAGCATGTTTTCTGCATGTGTCACATTTTAATACAACATCTTCCAATTTGCTGATAATCTTAGAGTCATCTTTACCTGCAGATTTCAGTAGTTGTTTAAGTTTCTCTGCAGATGCATGTCCAAATTGTTGGTGCAGTATAGTGAGCCTCTTAAATTTAGTGCTGCCATCCAGGTTTTCATTTATCATTAACACTTTAGAAACAGAATTGTCAGTGATGTCAATGCAGTAGTGGCCAGTAGATGTAAATTGTAATTCTACTAGGCTTCCAAACATCTCAGCCCTGTCAGAATTCAAGTCCAGGATAGTTCTCTCCTTTTTCAATGAAGTTTTACTTAATAGAAGTGGAATATCTACATCGACAACTTCTACCTCTATTTTACATCTTGTGTTACCTATTTTGGCTGGTAAGATAACTTTTTTGAATGAGTTTATAATCCTACCGTCACCAAAACGAAAAGGCTTGTGACTTTTTGTCTCTGAGATGGGTATACTTCCTGACAACACCACGCTCTATAACAGGTATGAGAGGGAAACAAATAAACAAAGATAATAGCAGCAACACTAGAGGAAGACCATGTATGGAGTATTGTTCCTACATTTGAGCTGGTGTATCTGTTACTATTCTCTCCCTATTAGACAGGGTTCAAAAGAGAGTTGCCTACCCAATAGGTTTTGAACTATCAACTAGACTTCAATCGCTGTTCCATCGATGAAATGTTACTTTTTTACAAGTATTTTAATGGTAGGTGCTCCGACATACAACAAGCCCTTGTTCCTCCTCGACATAAACCCGAAAAGCAGCAAAATCCCACCCCTACACAGTAGAAATCCCTAATAGTTTTTTTCGCTAGGACTGCTAGACTTTGACATTCCCTTCTGGGTTCCTGCTTCCCTGACTGTACTAACATACAGGAGTTCAAGTATAATACAAATGGACATCTTGCTGTTCAACTTCCTACATAGTATCCCTGAAAACTATGTCCCAGAGAATAGCTCCCTGCATCAAAGTGGCAATGTGCCTTGCTGGGGTGAAAATGTAATTGAAAAATATATATATAGTGAAAAATATTGTGAGAAAAAAGTACCTTTTCCAAACTTGCTAAATTTAGCATAGCTGACAAATTTGTTGCCAGCTTCAGACACAAGAGTCAATTTGTTAAACCAAGGGGGACTTTGAATAAGTGGGTCATCACCATGTTGCATTACATCAGCCATATTAGGACTTTTGCAAGCCATTCCATCGGGAAAATTCTTATCGTAGATTTGTGGAAAATTGTACTTCAATTGTTTTCCTGAAAAGAAATGAAATGTTAATTAAAAACAGATATAAAATGCTTTATGTTTTCGGTCTTTGGAGACCAATTTTCAAATGAGTACATTGTAATGGCATTCCTTTCAGGTAGAGATGGCAGAGCAGGTTCCAAATAAGTTCACTGCATCCCACATCAAGGTGGTCCACCCTATATACTTCAGTTATTCGTTGTTCCAGTGACGAATACTAGCTCCGTCACCATTTTAATCCCTGTCATCAGTTGGATGCCTTTGTGCTTTTCCCAGCCAACAGGTACAATTGGGACCATCACGTTGTAGGTGAAAGGCATCAAAGAAAGTGTCCAAATGAGCAAAAATTTTCATTTCAGAATAGTCTCTGTGATGTTGCAACTTGCACAGATGATGCTGTTTGGGATTTGATAAGAAACGTGGATGCATAGGATGAATCATAGGCGATACATGTCAAAAACATGGAGTGTGGGAAGATCTTTTTGCAAGGACCAGGTCTTACAGCTATACAACAGTATTGTGCATATACATGCTTGGTATATTCTCAATATTATCGAGAATTTCATATAGGTAATTGTTAGCAACTTTGAATGTCAACAATAATCCAAACCATCTGTCATATGTCAGGAGCACAAGTAAATAAAGAAATTAAAAATATATACACTTAAAAAAAATATCTGAACAATAAAGAAAAAATTGCTAAGAATAAATTAATGAAACAAACAATTATAAATAAGTATAGTAAGTATATATAAAAAAAATACTGAAAAAATATTTAAGCTTTTAGCAACACGTATTGGAGAAGAGACTGCAACATGAGCACCATCATTTTGTGGGTTGTGTTTTCTAGAGTATATATAGAGTCAATATAAAAAGATGAAAAAGGAAAAAGTAAAGGAATGGTTGCACTTACACACACACATACACATTACATATATATATATATATATATATATATATATATATATATATATATATATATATATATTCCTTTTCGTCTTGTTTCTTCTTTTTTCTCAAGTAATGAATAATTGAATATTACTTGAAACTCTGAAAATGAAAATATTTGTCTCCTAACCTAATAATATATATTTCCCCAAAACTTGTTGCTTTGATGGAGGGGAGATTAAAACTTGCTATTATGGTTTCAAATGATTTGAAATAACAGCAAGGGAAGACTTGATTCCAAATATTTCTCATATGTTATATCTCCTCTCTTTTGGAAATTAGGGTACGATTATGAAGATCTCCAGTATCAAATAATCCTTATACACTGTGAAACTTACTTTATGTATGAAAACCAAAGAGGGGAGATATAAAACATATGAGAAATATTTGGAATCAAGACTCCCCTTGCTGTTATTTCAGATCATTTGAAACCATAACAGAAAGTTTTAGTTTCTTGTCCATCAACGCCAGAGGTTTTGGGGAAATATTGTAATTCATATGCAAAACTATGAAAACAAATGACTATGATTGAAACATTTTATAGGCTCTGGATGATGGATGATCCCCTTAATGTGTGACGTAAAGGACAACTATCACATAACCAACTACACAATTCAGGTCATTATCTTTCCAACGAGGCTTCATTTGTTAAATTCTGATGAATAGTCGCTGAGATTTGGAACTTATAAAATTGCAAAAAGAGGTGGTATATATCATTCAAACACGGTAGTATTTGAATATATGGTTAAGTGGCAGTTTTAGTCATTTAGAACTGCTTTAAAGCTTCATCGCTCACTCATTTTTCGACCAAATTTCAAACAATTATCACAGTTTATAGATCACCTTCTCAGCTATATTGTGAAAAAAAAATGTTCAATTTTCGTTCAGTAAAACAAAAGTTATGATAAATTTTCTGGTGTCAAAATCATAAAAACATGTAAGGAGGTAAGCGATGCTTTTTATTACTGGTTTCCATAGCAACCACATCGCTTCAGCGACTACTGTTGCTACTAATTCACTGCTGTCTTGAAAAGCAAAGTAACAAGTGAAACAGAGACAATGAAAGCATGAAAGGGAGATAATTGGGGGGGATTTTATTGAAAGGAGACGAGTGCTGTACATTATTATTTATGTTTGTGGGGCAAAAACTTAGACTGAAATTAAACAAAAAACAACTGAATTTATTGGAAGCCTGGAAAAATCATGGATTACAATAGAAAAATGCGAGCATGAAAAGTAATATGATTAAGCTTAAACATGGAAAAGTAAAGGACTAGTTGTTAAAACTAGAAAAGAAAAGGACAAGATATTCTAGTAAAAAATATAATAAATTTATAACTTAAAATATTGCAACATTAAGATTTTTTTTTAATTCAATTTATAACATTATATAATCAATTCTTAATGCTGCAATATTTTAAGTTATAAATTTATTAAAATACCTTGTCCTTTTCTTTTCCAGTTTTAACAACTAGTCCTTTACTTTTCCATGTTTAAGCTCGCATTTTTCTATAGCCAAATTGAATATTGAAATGCTCATATCTTTGGTTCTATGAAACAAAACTACATGAAAATTTGTAGGTTTTTTGAAAATTATAATACTATTCTATGATTAAAATTTTATGACAATTGATTAAAAAGAAACTATATTTTCAAACCAATAAAATATGCCCAAATTTGCCTACATTTGTATATATGTAGTGATATGGTGTCCTGACAAGCCAGCTTTATTTTTTCTGCTTTGGGATGACCTTTGCTTAGGATTTTTTACTTCGCTGTCTTCCCCTGTGGCCTTGCCAGTCCACTAGTATATATATATATATATATATAAATAAATGTGAATGTGTCTGTGAGTCTGTCTGTATGTCTGTGTACATTTCTCTACGCAATAACTCTGTCAATTTTTAGTCTACAGACTCGAAATTTGATATACAGGGTACTGAGATTTGGGAAAATCTATGTGATCGGTTTCCGGCCAGAAATTTGGCTGTTAAGGGGTCAAAGTTCAACAATTTGACCTTTGAGAACTCTACCAAACTCCTCCGACAATTTTCAAGCTAAACACTTGAAATTTTAGATATAGATTCCTTGGAGATGGATCTAACTTAATAACTTGATTTGAGCCCAAAACAATAAATGTTAAGGGGTCATGATAGGGGTCAAATTTAAAAAAATTGACCTTTTTTTTTTTTTTTGCTCAGCATACACCTCCAAACACCCGGCCAACGCCGGGCACCCATGCTAGTATATATATATACAGATAACTAAAAGTGAACGTGTCTGTGTAT
Organism: Euprymna scolopes; assembly: GCF_053919585.1. Taxonomy (NCBI): domain Eukaryota; kingdom Metazoa; phylum Mollusca; class Cephalopoda; order Sepiida; family Sepiolidae; genus Euprymna; species Euprymna scolopes. The sequence continues at coordinate 67,478,762 of NC_136491.1, forward strand.
CTATATGTACATTTTCCTACACAATAACTCTGTCAATTTAAAGTCTACAGACTCGAAATTTGATATACAGGGTACTGAGATTTAGGAAAATCTTTGTAATCCGTTTTCGGCCAAAAATTTGGCTGTTAAGGTTCAACGATTTGACCTTTGAGAACTCTACCAAACTCCTCTGCCAATTTTGGGTATAAACACTAGAAATTTTAGATATAGGTTCCTTGGACAGATCTAACTTAATAACTTGATTTTAGCCCAAAAAATAAATGTTAAGGGGTAATAATAGGGGTCAAAGTTAAAAAAAAAAAATTGACCTCTGCGGTCTCTACTAAATTACTCAGACAATTTCTGGTCTAATCTTTTTAAATTTTACATAAAGGATATTCAGAGATAGGGCAGGCTTTTTAATCGGCTTGAGTCGAAAATGTTTAGTTTCCAATATATAAATGTATGTATGTATGCATGTTTGCATGTCTGCCTAAAACTTTCGACAGAGGTAAGGGATTTTTACAAGATCAGTATCGTTTTGAAGTTTGACCTTTCCGAGGACAAACATCAAAAAAATTGGCTAAAAACATTAATATCTTAACCTTCAACTAGGCACTTTTCTACAGGGGGGAAGCGGCGCTTTTTTCGCCGATATTTTTGAAAGTCATCCTCTCCTTTCAATTGTCTAGCCTTAATTTAAATATGTCATTTCCGGTTTGCCTGTGGTCGTTCTTTTCCTCCTTCGTGGTACGGGTTCGAGCCTGCCTTCATACTACCACTTTTTTTTTTTTTTTTGCTCAACGCCGGCTGAAATACTAGTATATATATATATATATATATATATACATATATATATATATATATATATATGTATGTATATTTATATATGTATATATATACTTTTTATTAGTTTTACATAAGCATTTATATGTTGCTATACATTCATGTTTCGGTCAGCCAGTTACAAGTAACTAGATCCCTCTTCAGTAATCTTATGGACTTTACTTTTTTTATAAGCAGCGTCGCTTGAAGATGTCTCTAGTGACTAGTATATGGCTGAGCGAAACAATTCATGAATCTGTAGCAACATATAAATGCTTATGTAATACAAATAAAAAGTATATCTTGCCCTCCTTTGCATGAACTCGTTAAATTCATTGGTTGTTTCAGCTCTGAAAAATATTTACCTGGTATAATTTACACACACGGATATATTTATATATATATATATATATAAGCCTGACGAATTCTAACGTGAATGAAACGCGGAATATTCCGTGTAGCTTAATTGCCATATATATTTTTATAAGTTACTATATATCTATCTATGCGCCTATAAATTCGTTTTTCTTTTGTGTGTATTGATATTCATATTAAAAACCCTCTTTTCTATTCATTTAAAAAGAAAATACAATGTTGTTATATATGGGTTGTGGCAATGCATTCACTAGCAAAAGATCTAGCTAATTTACATATTCTTTTAAACATTCATTTTAATTAATTCCCTATTAGTTTTTTCGATTTGCTTATGGGATGATCATCTTTAGTTAACTATTACGTGTAATTATATTCATGCAGATATTCTACATGATTTATACTTGCATAATATTTGCGTAAAAAGTTTATAGTAAACAAAAAATTATTTCCATATATATTTATGTATATGTATATATTTTTGTTTAATCTATTAATCTGTCTATCTATCTATCTATCTATCTATCTACCTATCTATCCATAAAAGTGAACGTGTCTGTGTGTCTGTCTGTGTATCTGTCTGTGTACATTTCCCTACGCAATAACTCTGTCAATTTTTCAAAATTCGACTCGAAATTTGATATACAGGGTACTGAGATTTGGGAAAATCTTTGCGATCAGTTTTCGCCCAAAAATTTGGCTGTTAAGGAGTCAAAGTTCAACGACTGGACCTTTGAGAACTCTACCAAATTCCTCCAATAATTTTGTCTCTAAACACTTGAAATTTTAGGTATAGGTTCCTTGGACATGGATCTAACTTAATAACTTTATTTGAGCCCAAAACAATAAATTTTAAGGGGTCATAATAGGGGTCAAATTTTAAAAAATTTACCGTTTTTCTTTTTTTGCTCCACATACATCTCCAAACACCCAGGCAACGCTGGGCACCCATGCTAGTATATCTATCAAACTGAACATGTCTGTGTGTCTGTTTGTATACATTTCCCTATGCAATAACTCTGTCATTTTTTAGTCTACAGACTCGAAATTTGATATACGGGATACTGAGATTTGGGAAAATCTTTGTAATCCGTTTTCGGCCAGGAATTTGGCTTTTAAGTGGTCAAAGTTTAACAATTTGACCTTTGAGAACTCTACCAAACTCCTCCGCCAATTTTGGGTATAAACACTAGAAATTTTAGATATAGGTTCCTTGGACATGGATCTAACTTAATAACTCTATTTGAGCCTAAAACAATAGATGTTAAGGGGTCAGAATAAGAGTCAAAGTTTTAAAAAATTTGACCTCTGCGGTCTCTACTAAATTACTCAGACAATTTCTGGTCTAAACATTTGAAATTTTACATAAAGGGCATTCAGAGATACGGCAAGCTTTTTAATCGGTTTGAGTTGAAAATTTTTAGTCACCAATATATAAATGTATGTATGTTTGCATGTTTGCCTAAAACTTTCGACAGAGGCGACGGATTTTTACAAGATCAGTATCGTTTTGAAGTTTGACCTTTCCGATGACAAACATTGAAAAATTGGCTAAAAACATTAATATCTTAACTTTCAACTGGGCACTTTTCTACAGGGGGGAAGCGGCGCCTTTTTCGCCGATATTTTTGAAAGTCATCCTCTCCTTTCGATTGTCTAGCCTTAATTTAAACATAAGTCACTTCCGGTTTGGCGGTGGTCGTAACAGTAAAGACGTCAGGGTTTTTCCCCGTTCTTTTCCTCCTTTGCAGTACGGGTCCGAGCCTGCCTTCATACTACCACTTTTTTTTTTCTTTGCTCAACATACACATCCAAACACCCGGGCAACGCCGCTAGTATATATATATATATATATATATATATTTTAACTACATTTTTTAATATACAGAGAGAGAGAGCGAATATCTGGTCTGGTGGAGTATCTATTTAAGTGCTGTTACTAGTGGTAACATCACTTTAGAGAAAATGAATCACTCCTCATGTATAGCCATATCAAGAGTGATATTATTTTCTGCTTCAAACACTATGTTATTTTATATTTTGGGTCAGGGTTTACTTGTAGGAGGAAGTAATCTCATGCCAATTTATCTTGATAAATCCCTTTTATAGGGAAACCTTAGACACTCAAACTCATTGCCTAGTAGGCATTCAAATTTTACCAAATTTATTTATGTGCTTGTGTGTATGAGTGTGTGTAAAATGTTGATGGTTTTCTTTCTCATTTGAAGAGATTGAATAAAAATTTGTTTGAGAAATGTAGATGCATTAAAACTTTGTTAATGTTGACTTTTTTCAACTTGTATATGTAATGATGAATATTTCATAATTTTGTATTTTTCTAAGTTTTTATATAAAATCTCTGGTTGACCTAAAATTTAATATCTGCAGTTTTGATTTACTTCATCTTTCATCCATATAATTTTGAAGTGTTGTTTTCTTTGTCTAGTTAGCATACTATCCATCATTTTACTTTAATTATCTATCTCATACATATATATATATATATATATATATATATATATATATATATATATATATGTATATATATATATATCTCACAGACAAAGTTTTTCAAAGACATTATATATATATATATATATATATATATATATATATATATATATATATATATATATAGAGAGAGAGAGAGAGAGAGAGAGAGAAATAAAAAGGAACAAACCGTATTATGTGTTCATCAACGTTTCGTCTTTATTTCGAGACTTCCTCTGGACGAAATAAAGACGAAACGTTGATGAACACATAATACGGTTTGTTCCTTTTTATTTCTCTATTTTGTCGGAATACTATTTCCATTATTTTCATCATATATATATATATATATATATATATATATATATATATATATCACAGGCAAGGTTTTTCAAAGACATTGTAAAATAAAAAATATGATTTACTTTAGGGAATATATTTGCAACCAGTAAATAAAAAGGATGTGCAAAGACGATAACTGTGACCAGAATAAAGGATGTCTAACAGGAACTGTGTCAGAATCATGAAAACGTTTAACTAACTTTAAAGCCAGTTAAGAAAGAAGCTGAATTTGGTTTCTAAATATCCAACATAGGGGTAGAATTTAATTTGATTTATTGAAACTTAAAGAGTCTATTCTCTTAGTGACAAACAATAATCAAGGAAGATACGTTAGATCTGGTCCAAGGGAGATAATCCTGAATATTCTAGGCCAACACTATTATCTATTACTTATCTCAATAGAAACACATGCACAAGTCTGAAAATCCTATATAAAGCTCCAAACACGTTATGTCAATCACATGACTATTGTTCATTCCGTTTTATAGAAACTCCCAAAGAAATCTGAGGTTTTCTCAGTGACATCTTTGTGGAGATTTGATAACTTAACTGCAACTGCAACAAAAGTATTTAACCATATTTTCTCACACTTCAAATACAAAATATTGTTTGAGTTAAACCATTCTTCTCTTTGTTAACCACTGTGGCCTCCAAGGATTTCTCTTTCTATATATTTCTACTGTCTCTGGATTCTACTTGCATTTGCTTAAGTGGACATGTGTGATTTGTCTTTCTTTAGAGATAAACCACTGTAATGGGAATGGAAACTTGACAATAATTCAATGTTTAACATTACAGACAACATTCTTCTCCATCAAACCGTGTGATCCAACTCTGGACACATACTACAAACTAAAGTTCTCCAAGTACTTCGATCTAAGACGAACTTCTCCAACTGTTACCATGTCTGATTGATCTACTTTACACTTGTCTCGAATTGCTTTTTTTGTAATGCTTCTTTGCTCATCTTCTAAATTCAACTGATTATTTATCAGAGTCAAAGGCAACATTGAAATCAACAAAGTAGTAAAGATACTTTAAATTATACTTTAATAGCATCAGAATTTTGTTTTCTTACTTAAAATTTTGTTATTTGATAAATTATATACATTTATATCTGAAAATTGTTTTATCACGCTTTCTTCAGTAAGCTATGCCATTCAAATTTGCCACAAACTAAGGTTCTCTAAGCACTTTGGTTATGGCTAAGCGAATCTATGTCTTATCAGTCCTTTTCACATCTGTATCTAGTTCATAATCTGCTAGATGTTTCTTGGTTTGCCTCGCTTTTCTTTTCCTGTGTGGGTTAGGGTTAGGTACTAAAAGAAAGAAGATCTTAGTGAAGGCAATTTTTCTTCATGTTTCTGCTCTATAAAAACAATTGATTTTATTGTTGCATTTTCCCATATGTTTGTAAGAAATATATTCCTTATCAATTTAAATTAAAAATCATGTTTTCATTATATAAAAAATTTATTTATATAAAAAAGATTGATATTGACTGCCAATATTGATTCACTAAAATTTATTATAGAAGTAACGGCAGATGATGCTTATGATTTTATGATTTTATCAATGAACTTATCAGTAGCAACAAGTTCCCATGATCTCTATCGTTATTTAGAGAGGAGAAAGGATGAAGATTCAACAATAAAGAAATCTAGAACCAATGACTTTCTCAGTATATGCATGGGCCAGTGGGTAGAACTGTCAATTATAAACACATTGGTTGTAGGTTTAATCCTCGGCTAGGGAAAGGTGCTAGTCTAGCCACACTGATGAGTTGTGATACAACGAAACAGTACTGTATATGGATGAGTATATATTGCATATGCTATATAATAAATATCAAAGTGCAATACAATGAAATTTCTTTTAAAATATATATCTCTGCATTGCCAAATAATTAGATGTGAGAGCTAAGCAAATAATAGATATGAAGTCTGAGCAACTAATTAAATGTGTGATGTGCGCAAATAACTAAATTTAAGATGTGTACAAATAATGTAAGATGTGTACAAATAATGTGAGATGTGTACAAATAATGTAAGATGTGTACAAATAATGTGAGATGTACAAATAATGTGAGATATACAAATAATGTGAGACGTGTACAAATAATGTGAGATATACAAATAATGTGAGACATGTACAAATAATCTGAGATGTACAAATAATGTGAGACGTGTACAAATAATGTGAGATGTAAAAATAATGTGAGGCGTGTACAAATAATCTGAGATGTACAAATAATGTGAGACGTGTACAAATAATGTGAGATGTACAAATAATGTGAGATGTGTACAAATAATGTGAGACGTGTACAAATGTGAGATATACAAATAATGTGAGACATGTACAAATAATCTGAGATGTACAAATAATGTGAGACGTGTACAAATAATGTGAGATGTAAAAATAATGTGAGGCATGTACAAATAATCTGAGATGTACAAATAATGTGAGACGTGTACAAATAATGTGAGATGTACAAATAATGTGAGATGTGTACAAATAATGTGAGATGTACAAATAATCTGAGATGTGTACAAATAATCTGAGATGTGTACAAATAATGTGAGACATGTACAAATAATCTGAGATGTACAAATAATGTGAGGTGTACAAATAATGTGAGACGTGTACAAATAATCTGAGATGTACAAATAATGTGAGACGTGTACAAATAATCTTGGACGTGCAGAATTAATCTGAGATGTGTACAAATAATCTGAAATGTGTACAAAGAATCTGAGACGTGTACAAAGAATCTGAGATGTGTACAAATAATATGAGATGTACAAATAATATGAGACGTGTACGAATAATCTGAGATGTGTACAAATAATCTGAGACGTGTACAAATAATGTGAGACGTGTACAAATAATCGGAGACGTGTACAAGTAATGTTTAATCATTATCCAAAAAATAAGTGAACAAAGTTACCAATGTCATCCATTGCCGAATAAGGGAAAGAAATGCAGAGGAAAGATTGGCCATACGTATGTCCAGTTTTAGGCCAATTGTAGCCCTGACTGCGGTCAAAAGTGAAATGTGGTGTGCTATGGATCAACCAGAATCCATGCTCATAATCAAAAGACACAACACCTGCAAAAGATAAAGATTAGATGAATTTGAAATTGTAATAAAAAAGATAAAAGAAAGTAAAGAGAAACAAAAGAAAACAATAAGAATTAATGAAACAAAGAATATGGATGACAAAAGTAAAATGAATAAAAGAGTGAAGAAATGAAAGGCAAATTCTTTGGTGGCGATTGAAACAAAAATATAGAAAAAAAAAAGTGCAACAAAACTATAAAGGGATTTATGAAAAGAGAACTGTATAATAAATAAGGGTGAGAAAGAAAGAGAGAGAATAAGTAATCAGAAAGAGAAGAGGAGAAAAAATGAATAAGAAAATAGTAAGGAGATAAAAGAAATGAAAAGTAATTGAGAAAAAAAATGAGAAAATAAGAAAAGTGTAACTATGTCTCAAAATCAGAAACTAAAAGGTGAGTATTCATACCTTTTGTGTGTCCATAATATTCAGTCGTACTGCCACCAGGAATTTCGTCATTATACATTAAATACATGAAATCCTGTTCCAAAAGAAAATGAATAAAAATTTTAGGAAAAAATACAACATAAAATGATCAGTTTTATAGAGAACTAGAATTCCTGTCCCAGGACAAGTAAAATTAATTCCCTGACTTGCATAATTTTATGAAGATTAAAATCAATATATTATGTCTAGAATTATTGAATTATTATTACTCGATTTTGATTCTAGAAAATGTTTAAAATTTAAGGCATAAACTTAAGAAGTTTTAATAAGAAATTGAAATTCAGGAAATCTTGTTTAATTGGTGTCTTTTTTTTTTTTTTTTACTAGCAATTCAGCCCGGCTTTGCTCGGGCCCTATGTACCATACATAACTTTATGTGCATATGTGTATATATATTAAAATATGTGTATATATATTAAAATATGTGTATATATATTAAAAAGTTTGACTCATGTCTAGGTAATCTACATCTAAAATTTCAAGTGTTTAGATCAAAAATTAGCAGAGGAGTTTGGTAAAGTCTGCAAAGGTCAACTCTTTCAACTTTGACCTCTTGGCAGCCAAATTTTCGGCCAACAACTGATTAAAAAGCTTGCTGCATGTCTGATTACCCTTTATGTAAAATTTCAAATGCTTAGACCAAAAATTGGCTGAATAGTTTGCTAGAAACCGCAAAGGTCAAATCTTTTGAATTTTTTACCTCTTGGCAGCCAAATTTTCATCCAAAAACCGATTAAAAAGCTTGCCCTATGTCTGAATACATTTTCTGTAAAATTTCAAATGTTTATATCAAAAATTGGCTGAGTAATTTGATATAAAACGCAGAGGTTACATTTTTGTTAACTTTGACCCCAATTTTGACGCCTTAGCATTTACTGTTTTGGGCTCAAATCAAATTAAAAAGTTTGATCCATGTCCAAGTAACCTAAATCTAAAATTTTAAGTTTTTAGACCCAAAATTGGCAGAGGAGTTTGGTAGAGTTTTCAAAGGTCAAATCGTTGAACTTTGACCCCTTGATAACCAAATTTCTGGCCAAAAGCCAATTAAAAAGATTTCCCCAGATCTCAATACCCCTTATGTCAAATCTCGAGTCTGTAGACTGAAAATTGACAGAGTAGTTTGGTAGAGAAATGTACACACACGCACATAAACAGACAGACAATTTTACTTTTATAGATATACTAGCATTTCGGTCCGGTGTTGCCCGGGTGTTTGAAGGTGTATGCTGAGCCAAAAAAAGGGTCAATTTTTTAAAATTTGACCCCTATTATTACCCCTTAACATTTATTGTTTTGGGCTCAAATCAAGTTAAGTTAGCTCCATGTCCAAGGAACCTATACCTAAAATATCAAGTGTTTAGACCCAAAATTGTTGGAGGAGTTTGGTAGAGTTCTCAAAGGTCAAATCGTTGAACTTTGACTCCTTAACAGCCAAATTTCCGGCCGAAAACCGAACACATCGATTTTCCCAAATCTCAGTACCCTATATATCAAATTTCGAGTCTGTAGACTAAAAATTGACAGAGTTATTGCGTAGGGAAATGTACACAGACACGCAGACAGACACAAACACAGACATACAGACACGTTCACTTTTATAGATATATAAATAGAATTAATGAGTACCATAATGGAAATTTGACAATTTATTTTAGCAGATAGCTTTTCAAGAACTTGTTCCCATTGGACTTGAAAACAACCATGTCAGAGTCTGTTGAGAAGCTCATGGTATTGTGTTCCACAGATGGGTAGTTCCATGAAAAAATTCAACTCATAGAATTTTTGCTTAGATTTAGACGCAGACATAGAGTAAGAGCAATTACTGACAGTTGTTGCAGCTAGTTGGGTGTTTGTTGCAAAAGACTTATTGAGAAGAACCATAGAGTGGAGCTCAGTCAAGCACCTGCCATGAAAATGTAATGTCTCTTCTATGAGAAAGAGAATGCAGTGAGAAGAATATTTCAAAGTTGTTTTGTACCCTGTTGAGGCAGGATAGGATGCTCTGAGCAGCTCCTCCCCAAATGTGGCAACTTATATTTGCCTCTTATACAATTAGAAGATTGCATTAACAGTGAGATGCAGTAGGATTTATTTTTTCTGCCAATCTTGGTAATAGATTTGATGTGTGTGTTCCATTTCAGATCAAGAGAGAAGGTCAGTTCCAGAAGCTTGTCAAGACATTCATTCTCTAAGACAAGACATCTATTTCAGTTAGGGTTAGACGGAGGTCAGAGTACCGATGATGGAAAGAGAGAAGCTTCATTTTAAATGCATTAAAATTAATCAGTCACCTCTTTCCCCATTGTACCATGTGCTAAAGGTCAGATGAAAGAGAATCAGAAAGATTTTGGTCATTGCCAGAGATGGTAGTGTCGTCCGCATTAATGTCTACAAATGATCTAAGAATGTGATTTGGGAGATCATTGATGAAGATCAGGAAGAGAGTTGGACCCAGGATGAAACCGTGAAGGATGCCAACATTGATACTGTGAGCTTCTGATTTCTGCCCATCGACTACTACTCTAATAAACCTATCAGAGAGAAATGATTTTAATAATTGAGAGAATATTTCCAGCTATCCCATAGCTGGAAATATTGTGAAGTAGACCTTTATGCCATACCCTAAACAAAAGCCTTTGATATGTCTAGAAATGAAGCTCCTGTCAAGAGATTCACTAATCCTGTGTGATCTTACAGTTAACACATCAGCTGTAGATCTAGCAGGATGGAAACCATATTGCATGTCACTGAATAAATTATTTTTGCTGAGGTGGTTGACCACTTCTCTAATTATCACAGATTCCAGCAACTCATGACACACAGGAGACTGATTAGTCTGTACTGAGAGGCAGATGACTAATCTCCAGAATTTTTTATTGCAGGGAAGACTGAAGTTTTCCAAGGTGTTGGGAAGCATTTCTCCTTAAGGCAATGTTTAAATAGCTGTGTAAGTATGGGAGCTGGTTCTGATTGAATCTTGGTTGAAATGCTGTCAGGATAAGTTGCTTTACTGGAATCGAGGTTTTTGATACGGTTGGAACATCACACAGATATTTGTCTGTTGCATAGTTTGTTCTCAGTTACAGGAGGAAATACAAGATGTAAGAGGCCCTAATTGCAAAGGATAGAATTTGCTGGAAAGTTCTTAACAAAAGGTTTGGCTTTGTCAGATGCAGACGAAATTAACGCAGATCCAATAATGATGGTTGGGATAGAGGACACACCTTTGTTCAGGATCTTGTTTATTATTCACCAAAACTCATGGGAACCAAGCCACTGCTCAATTACTTTAGTCTTGACGGACTAAGCATATGACTCTAACATTCTTTATTACTCTTTTGCCTTTGTTGCTGTCAGTCTTAAAGGCAGCTTTATTTCAGAAATCTATTTCGATGACAGCCCACCCACCCCTCCAAATTGTTAAAATTATCTTGATTTCAGCTTTTTCTTACTACTGGCCATTCACATCTCTGTAAGTTAGAAAAAAAATTAAAAAGTCGTTTCATTTAATGTCAGTACTAATTGATGATTTGGTCATTTCTGATCTGTTTTATAAATCATAATCAGAAATATTTGTGCCAATATGAATCCCCAGATGGAGAAATGTCAATGGCCCAAAACTAGTTGATATACCATAAAGTAATACAACCAAACCAAACTAACCAAATAAAAAGAGTATGTTGTAACTTTTTTGGCCTTTTGGCAACAAAGTTATTATGGGTGAAACTATTTCAGAAATAATAGATTTACTCACAAACTACAAATATAGTTACATCTAACACATCATAGAGTAGTGATTCATACCATTCATTTGGTGTCAGATTGCACTTGTGATTGCTTTAGTTCTGACCTCAACAATGAGTTTGGTAGCCATTTATCTGTCAGGCTGAGGCATTCGTTATGGACAGAATAAGTTTATGGCTTACTGCCTAAGGCACCCTGACTGAAGAATGCCAATGAGGCTGCCCAGGCAATTTTTAAAAAGCTAGAGTGCTCCTCATTTAGAGGTGCTGACAAAATTCCCCACTTTCTGATCTTGTGTCACATCTTCTTGCAGTGGAACGGAAGTAAATACCAGTAACGATTTGTGGCAGTTATGGTCCTCAAAATCGTGATGTGTACTTCTGCAACATACTTCTGCAACATACTTCTGCAACATACTTCTGCAACATACTTCTGCAACATACTTCTGCAACATACTTCTGCAACATACTTCTGCAACATACTTCTGCAACATACTTCTGCAACATACTTCTGCAACATACTTCTGCAACATACTTCTGCAACATACTTCTGCAACATACTTCTGCAACATACTTCTGCAACATACTTCTGCAACATACTTCTGCAACATACTTCTGCAACATACTTCTGCAACATACTTCTGCAACATACTTCTGCAACATACTTCTGCAACATACTTCTGCAACATACTTCTGCAACATACTTCTGCAACATACTTCTGCAACATACTTCTGCAACATACTTCTGCAACATACTTCTGCAACATACTTCTGCAACATACTTCTGCAACATACTTCTGCAACATACTTCTGCAACATACTTCTGCAACATACTTCTGCAACATACTTCTGCAACATACTTCTGCAACATACTTCTGCAACATACTTCTGCAACATACTTCTGCAACATACTTCTGCAACATACTTCTGCAACATACTTCTGCAACATACTTCTGCAACATACTTCTGCAACATACTTCTGCAACATACTTCTGCAACATACTTCTGCAACATACTTCTGCAACATACTTCTGCAACATACTTCTGCAACATACTTCTGCAACATACTTCTGCAACATACTTCTGCAACATACTTCTGCAACATACTTCTGCAACATACTTCTGCAACATACTTCTGCAACATACTTCTGCAACATACTTCTGCAACATACTTCTGCAACATACTTCTGCAACATACTTCTGCAACATACTTCTGCAACATACTTCTGCAACATACTTCTGCAACATACTTCTGCAACATACTTCTGCAACATACTTCTGCAACATACTTCTGCAACATACTTCTGCAACATACTTCTGCAACATACTTCTGCAACATACTTCTGCAACATACTTCTGCAACATACTTCTGCAACATACTTCTGCAACATACTTCTGCAACATACTTCTGCAACATACTTCTGCAACATACTTCTGCAACATACTTCTGCAACATACTTCTGCAACATACTTCTGCAACATACTTCTGCAACATACTTCTGCAACATACTTCTGCAACATACTTCTGCAACATACTTCTGCAACATACTTCTGCAACATACTTCTGCAACATACTTCTGCAACATACTTCTGCAACATACTTCTGCAACATACTTCTGCAACATACTTCTGCAACATACTTCTGCAACATACTTCTGCAACATACTTCTGCAACATACTTCTGCAACATACTTCTGCAACATACTTCTGCAACATACTTCTGCAACATACTTCTGCAACATACTTCTGCAACATACTTCTGCAACATACTTCTGCAACATACTTCTGCAACATACTTCTGCAACATACTTCTGCAACATACTTCTGCAACATACTTCTGCAACATACTTCTGCAACATACTTCTGCAACATACTTCTGCAACATACTTCTGCAACATACTTCTGCAACATACTTCTGCAACATACTTCTGCAACATACTTCTGCAACATACTTCTGCAACATACTTCTGCAACATACTTCTGCAACATACTTCTGCAACATACTTCTGCAACATACTTCTGCAACATACTTCTGCAACATACTTCTGCAACATACTTCTGCAACATACTTCTGCAACATACTTCTGCAACATACTTCTGCAACATACTTCTGCAACATACTTCTGCAACATACTTCTGCAACATACTTCTGCAACATACTTCTGCAACATACTTCTGCAACATACTTCTGCAACATACTTCTGCAACATACTTCTGCAACATACTTCTGCAACATACTTCTGCAACATACTTCTGCAACATACTTCTGCAACATACTTCTGCAACATACTTCTGCAACATACTTCTGCAACATACTTCTGCAACATACTTCTGCAACATACTTCTGCAACATACTTCTGCAACATACTTCTGCAACATACTTCTGCAACATACTTCTGCAACATACTTCTGCAACATACTTCTGCAACATACTTCTGCAACATACTTCTGCAACATACTTCTGCAACATACTTCTGCAACATACTTCTGCAACATACTTCTGCAACATACTTCTGCAACATACTTCTGCAACATACTTCTGCAACATACTTCTGCAACATACTTCTGCAACATACTTCTGCAACATACTTCTGCAACATACTTCTGCAACATACTTCTGCAACATACTTCTGCAACATACACATTTTTGTTAATGTCATTGTGTTGATTATTACCAGCCTGAGTAAGACTGCAACAAAAATGTAGTATCTGTTTTAATACAACACACCACATCTTTTCTGTCTTCAGTCAGTGAATGAAAAATCCTTCTGGACTGAAGCAAGTTTTATTTTTGTCCCAATCCAGAATGCTCCCCTCCACCTACACACATTAAAAGCCGATCTTGTGTTTATTTAATTTTCTCCCTGTTGGAAGGCAAGTGAATAGGGACTGTTACTTTAAAAACAGATTTTTTGCTAAGAATCCAATTTCTACCAGTGGTTATTATTATATAAACTCAATTTAAGGATTATTGAAATATAACAGATGCAATAAAGAGTTTTTCATGCACAGAAAAAAATTTCCTTTTTTCATTGTATAATTTTCAAAAATAATTTTAAGGCATGTCAACATTCGAAGCATCTGCCTCAAAATTTAAAAAAGGATGTAGCAATTTATCTTTTGTTATTTGTGTGCTCTGCAACATCAAACAATGATTAGCAGAGTTTTGTTTCTAGATCTTCTGCTGCTGATGAGAAGTTTATGATTGTCGATTTTATTGATATTATTAGTATTGATATCATTTTATTGCTATTATTAGTATTGATATCATTTTATTGATATTATTAGTTTGATATCATTTTATTGATATTATTAGTATTGATATCATTTTATTGATATTATTAGTATTGATATCATTTTATTGCTATTATTAGTATTGATATCATTTTATTGATATTATTAGTTTGATATCATTTTATTGATATTATTAGTATCGATATCATTTTATTGATATTATTAGTATTGATATCATTTTATTGATATTATTAGTATCGATATCATTTTATTGATATTATTAGTATCGATATCATTTTATTGATATTATTAGTATTGATATCATTTTATTGATATTATTAGTATTGATATCATTTTATTGATATTATTAGTATCGATATCATTTTATTGATATTATTAGTATTGATATCATTTTATTGATATTATTAGTATTGATATCATTTTATTGATATTATTAGTATTGATATCATTTTATTGATATTATTAGTATCGATATCATTTTATTGATATTATTAGTATTGATATCATTTTATTGATATTATTAGTATTGATATCATTTTATTGCTATTATTAGTATTGATATCATTTTATTGATATTATTAGTATCGATATCATTTGATTGATATTATTAGTATTGATATCATTTTATTGATATTATTAGTATTGATATCATTTTATTGATATTATTAGTATCGATATCATTTTATTGATATTATTAGTATTGATATCATTTTATTGATATTATTAGTATCGATATCATTTTATTGATATTATTAGTATCGATATCATTTTATTGATATTATTAGTATTGATATCATTTTATTGATATTATTAGTATCGATATCATTTTATTGATATTATTAGTATCGATATCATTTTATTGATATTATTAGTATGGTAGTTTGAAATGTCTGTAAAAAGAGAAGAAGAATTATCGACATGAATACTATATTTTACAAACTGAAACCTTTTGGCCAGGATCAAAATCTATTATCTGTTCGATCTCAGGAGGCTATTTTCCCAAGCATTACCTCTCCTTTCGAAGATAACAAAAGGTTTAATTGCTGAGAGGCCCTCATTCATGAAGGAGTGTAGCTGGAACTGTAAAAGCATTTTTTTGTTCCCAATTCAAAGTGACCTTTTTTAGGGAATTGAATTTTTTCACATTAAAACCTGGCCTTGTTTCTAAATTTTTCCCGTCATGAAAGGAGAAATAAAAATGGGATACGAGATGAACAAAATAAAAATAAAGGCAGGAATTAGGCAAAAATAAAACGATTTAACAATGACTCCTTTCTCATGAAACATCTTTGAGATATGAAGTATAAAACTGATATCTTTATCAAACAAAACTCAAAATCCCCTCTTTTTCACTTTGCCCCTCCCCCATGAAACGAATTAAACTAAATCATCTAACTTTAGTTTTATCTCTCTCTTAACTATTCACCCATAAGACATCACACTTCATCTCGTTACCCAATAAATACTCCTTCCTATTCATTAGTCTTTTCCTTTCTTTTTGTTTATACAAAAGTAGAGTCCATACATGTACTTTTGTATAAGCAGTATCACCTGAAGAGGTCTCTAATTATTTGTAACTGGCTGACCGAAACATGCTCATGAATATGTAGTGACATATAAATGCTTATGTAAAACAAAAAGTATATCTTGCCCTATTTTTGTACTGAGCACTCTTGCATTAACTTTGTTAAAATTTCATTGGTTGCTTCACCTCTGGAAAATATTAACCTGGAATTATATATATATATATATATATATATATATATATATATAATACAAGAGTGGTCAATACAAAAATAGGGCCAGGTATATTTTTTATTTGTTTTACATAAACATTTATATGTCACTACGTATTCATGAGCATGTTTCAGTCAGCCAGTTACAACTAAGTAGAGACCTCTTCAGATGACATTGCTTATATATATATATATATATATATATATATATATATATATATATATATATATAGTAAGTCATAAAAATATATATTGCAATTAATCTATACAAAATATTCCACGTTCCATCCACGCTAGGATTCGTCAGCCTTATGCATAAGCCTGATGAATCCTAGCATGGATGAAACGTAGATGCTTATGCATAATCCTGACGAATCCTAGCATGGATGAAACCCAGAATAGTCTGTGTAGCTTAATTGCCATATATATTTTTATAACTTACTATCGAGCGCTACCTATGTATTAAGCACTGTTGAAGTAAATACTTAAAGTTTACACATAAAATTATACTTTCATATATTAATTTATGTGATTAAATGAAGTAGTCTTATATATATATATATATATATATATATATATATATATAATTAGATGTGAGTGATAATTGAAAAATGAGAACTATGTGGTATCAACATATAAAATTGTGTTTGATTACTTATGGAGTGATTTATAACAAGAATTATTTAAATTCTTGCAGCACCCCTTTTTCAAATTGTATTAGATAACAATTAATCTTTGAAAAGCAAAAGCAAAAAAAACTCCAGCTGAAGATACTGTCATATTTCCCACAATTATGAAAGATAGAAAGATTATGTTACGCAATCATTAGAATTATTGATAAAGAATATAAATGGCAGAATTTTAGAAATTAATTTCTCTTTAAAAAATCAACATTTTTTTTTTCTATTTTAACTCTTGGCCAAGATAAAAAAAAAAAACGATTTTAAAGAGATTAATAAATTTTCAAAATCTTGTTTCATATATTTATTTTTAATAATTATAATAATTTAAGCAACACATTCCTTCTATCTCCATTCCAATCTTTTGTAACTGCACTGAAATTGAAAGTTAAACTTATAACACAAATTTATTATTTAAGGAAAAACAAATGAGCGTATTTCTCTTTTTTTAGACAAGGTTAGCTTAGTTTAACATAGGACTGCTGTGAACAGAAGGAAAGTATTATATTGCTAGTTTCTCTCTATTTTCTTGTTATTTTCATAGAAGGTGCTCGACTGAACTCAGATCTTTGGTTTCACTTTGTCAGACATTCACAACAAAATCTTAACTTATTACCACAATGGCAAAAGATCTTTCTTACTACCTTTTATGTGTCTAACATCAAGTAGAGCTTCTTTGCAAGGGTTTCCCATCTGTAGAACATATTACTACAGTACTGTTTCCCTACAGATTATAACATAGTCGTCTTTAAATCCAACATCAATAAATACTTATCATAAAACAACCTGTTATGTAATCAGATTTCTCCACTTAAATTCCACTCAAATTCTTCCTCGTCTTTCAAATCTCTCTCATCCTTATCCTGGAGTGGCTCTTAGCCTTGATAATTGGTGCTTCAATAGTAAATAAAACAAAAAAATAAGAAAGACCAATTTTACATTTTACTTCATTCTACAACTGGTAGATCGGTGGAAGCAGCACTAAATTTGTCTACCAGATATCAAAAATGAAAAACTGCTGAAATAGCTTGAAATCAAATGAATTTCTTCAATAATGAAAAGCAACAACGCCAGTTAACAATCACTTTAAAACTCACAGTTTCTCATATTTTTGTATACTCGATCAATTCACTATGAGAAGTGTGAAAAATCAACTTTCTTACAATCTGTTATTATGACACATCGCAGTTGACTAAGCAATCAATGCATATGGCGTTCTTTACAAGTAAAAACCGGATTATTTTCACCTGATTTTAGAAAAAAGCTGTTGCCTTATATTGTGTATTCTAATGAAAAAAAAAACGTTTTGTTTTTTTCAGTGCATTTTACAATAGACACAAGACACTCTAACGTGTTTTAAATCCGGAGGCAATTCTGCCAACTAAATTTTTAAATTGTATTTAAAATATTTTTCAATTTTACATTCTTGGGATTATAAAATAGTGTATGGTAAAACATATTGTTTGATGAGGAAGTCTTACAAACATAAGTCGATCAAGTAATTTAAAAAAAAGGGTCCCATGACATTCACCTCCTCTTTTTATGATTTTAATTGTTAATCATTTACAGTTACAAATCTTTGGGCTTTCTTGTCCTACTTATATAAGGCATAATCATGTTGATACACCAGTTCCCGTTAAATCACCAGAGTTAAGCAACATTGAGCCTGGTCAGTACTAAAGTGGGTGACCATTTGGGAATCCCAGATGCTGTATGTGCTCTCTGCTTATCTTGGCATTGTTTCCAGTTGTCTAGCACTTCTACTTGCCACTGGACTCAAGCAGTGCTGATTCAGGAAAGGTGTGGTTGGAGACTGCGCAACCCTTGTCTCACAATTACTCATGCAGCTACCCATACAGGGGGTATCCTTTGTCTTTCGAGACTGAATGGAGGCATCAACATGGAAATGTCTTAAAATGGACACTATGCATTGCTTATCAAATGAAATCTACTTTTAACAAATCCATATACAAATTCATGTGACTATTTTGATTGCCATCTAGATAAGGTGAAGCTGAATTAAGAGACCTGAACAAAACTGAATTATGAGGCAAAGCAAACCCACTATAATATATTTTAATATTTATTGATTAATTTGTCTTTTAGGTAAGATTTTATATAATTACTAAATTCTTTTTAAACCATATAACAAGTAACTCCACAGCCGACAAAGTACCAGGTCAGAGTAGACAGCATTTGTGTAGTTCATAAAGTTGGGAAATAAGGTAGACAGAAAAAAAAATGTGATTTAAAATTATTAAAATGTACAAAAGAAAAGTGAATTTCAGGTGAGGATGAACACCTTGTCCACGGCAGATTGATATTAAGATAGGAATAATAATTTAAAAAGATGAACTCACACTATCATTTCGGTTGTAAATTTGTTGCATTGTGTAATAAACAGCCTGACCAGGTTTGCCAATTGAATGCTCAGCAGAAGTCGTCCATGATGGATTATTGCTGTCCAAGTAATACAGACCAAGTCCTTGTTCATAAACAGCTGGAACCTTACGAAGCTTTGGAATTTTGTAGACAACAAACCTTTCAAAAGAAAATTACTTTTTTATAATAATTCATTGAAGTTTTTAATAAATAACATTAAATCAAAAGTTTTACAACTTTGCCATTGTGCAAGCTGCAACTTTAATATACATTTTAACTATCAAGTTTTTAATGCTTTGAATATGGATAATAGATGAGTTTTAATTCTACTGTATTATTATTATTATTATTATTATTATTATTATTATTATTATTATTATTATTATTAAAAATATATATATATATATAAATTTAAAAGATTTGCTTAAAAATGCAGTCCAATAGGAATTGTAGCATGTAAACATTTTTTAAAATTAAAAATAAATATTAAATTAATTTCTTTAAACTTTTGATAGATGATGACATGAAAATATAAAAAGAAAAATAGTTTCTGTGGATCTGACGTGAATGAATATAAAACATTGGATAAACTACTCTCTTTCTTTTTTCCATCCATTTAAATTCTTTCCTTTTTGCCCCCCCCCTCCCCAAATTTCAATTTAACATAAATTTATGAACTCAAAGTTTTTGATGAATGAAAATGATTCTTTCTCATTCAAAATGCTAAATTTAACAAGCCAATGTGGAATGTGTTGCAATATATTGAACTTGTAATAGAGTATGATCCCACACAGTCGGACGATCCTATTTATAAACGATGCTGTTAGGAACTGACGAATCGAATTAATTCACGTTCTGCTACCAACCAATCAGAAACCAGAATTGCTTCATAAATATTAAACCTTTTCTGGAGCAATTTCACATTTTTTTTTCCATCTCGACATGGTAAGAATATTTTGCTCTGTGGAACTGTTTACTGCAAGCAAGTCACCTCTCAGGACTTGTGTGTAACAACGAACCATCGGAAACTGTTCTGTCTACTGCAAACCAGTCACCTCTCAAGACTTGTTTAGAACAACGAACCATCTGAAACGTTTCTGAAACTAAATATGGCTTACACTTCTAGAGGTTATGGGCCCAGTAGAGAGAACAGTTTCCGATGGTTCGTTGTTCTAAACAAGTTTTGAGAGTTGACTGGTTTGCAGTAGACAGAACAGTTTCCGATGGTTCATTGTTCTAAACAAGTCTTGAGAGGTGACTGGTTTGCAGTAGACAGAACAGTTTCCGTTGGTTCGTTGTTACACACAAGTCCTGAGAGGTGACTTGTTTGCAGTAGACAGTTCCACAGAGCAAAATATTCTTACTGTGTCGAGATGGAAAAAAACATGTGAAATTGCTCCAGAAAAGGTTTAATATTTATGAAACAATTCTGGTTTCTGATTGGTTGGTAGCAGAACGTGAATTAATTCGATTTGTCAGTTCCTAGCAGCATTGTTTATAAATATAAAGAGTGTCCATGATGATGATGATAAAGTCGAAAGATTTCCCAAAAGAAATAGAAGGCGACCCGATTTTTTTGTGGTCAACATTATAAAAGATTATCAAATCGACTATTGCTATTCAATGGAAAATGCGCCAAAAACTTTAACGAAGCAATTAATTCAGAACATTGTGATGAATGGAAAATTGCCATGAAAAAAGAAATAGATGCCTTAACCGAAAATGATACCTATACGGTAGTGCCTCTCCCAAAAGATAAACATGGCTTACACTTCTAGAGAATGCCAAATCCTAATTTTTTTTATATAGAAATCTATCAAGACAAGGCATGAAGCCACTTGACGTAAGGAGCTAATAAGAACGAAAGATGATTATTGCAAAGACAGGAGATGCTTATTTGCCTTAGTCTTGAAAAGGCTGTAGGTAGAAGGAAAACAGTGAGCAGGAAGAGAGTTCCACAACCTTGTACTCATTGGAAAGAAGCTACTGGAATAAGAAGCTGTACTACGATGAGGTATTAAAACAATGAATTGATGGATACCTCTAGATCAATGAATCAAACAAGCTGAAACAAAGGAAGCAGGAAATAGATCAGACAATTTTGATGAACACATGCCATAATAGTATTTGTAGAAAAGACTGAAACTAGAAACATCACGTCTGCAGTGAAGAATACACATACATTTCTGCAATTTATTAAGAATCTTGAAATTGGTCACAAATTCATCATCAATAGATTTGTAGAGATAGAGAATAGCCTCAAGTGTGAGAAATCACTTAGAGAGAACTGATTTTACAAGAAGCAGAAAGAGCAATGGATTTAATATATGGACAAAAAGTTTCAGAGTCGATTTCTCCTCAAGAGCAAAGCCATCCATAAAAATCTCACAAAGAAAATGGATACACCTGCGATTGAAGGACAATAGCTGAGTCTTAACAGGTTAAACAAAATAACTCAACCCCTAATAGAACCTTCAAGATCAACTGCTTATTTCAACTGACCCAAGAAACATGAGTGAGAAGCAATACCAGAATAGAGGATGGTATCATCAGCATAAATGTTGATTCTCTGAATAATATTCTCTGGAAGGTTATTAATATAGAGAAGAAAGAGTGTTGGACCTAGAATAGAGTCCCGAGGAACACTAGTATTAATAGGAAATGAAAATGAAGATACTCTATCATGAGTTACTCACAAGCTTTGTTCAGAAAGAAAAGACCAAACAATATCAAGAACTTTACCATCAATACTTAACCCCAAAGTTTATGTAGAAGACCAGGATGCCACACTTTATCAAACGACTTTGAAATGTAAAATGCAATGACCCTACACTCAGATGGATTACCCATAAACCGACAGATCAGTTCAGTTGAACGAAAACCACGAAAGCCATACTAAACGTCACTAAAGAGGCCCAGACTTTCCAGAAAAATAAACAAGACTACTGTTAACTCAAAAACTTTGCTAATAACGGAGAGAAAACTAACAGGATGATATTTAGTTAGATCAGATCGATCGCCAGTATTTTTAAAGATAGGGACAACAGATGACTCCTTCCAACAAGAGAAACAGAACTGAGACAAACAGAGATTGAATAATTTTGAGAGGATAGAAGAAAGTTCAGATGCACATTTGAGAACAACAATAGGAATCAAATCAGGACCAGAAGCTTTACATTGATCAAGATCAGAAAGACTTCTAGCAACTATCTTTGGAGTGATAAGTATGGAATCAAGAGTCTGATCAGTTTTCAAAGGTAAATCCAGAAGAACAGCACCAGAATCATCGATAGAAGAATTATCAGCAAAAACACAAGCAAAGAGATCAGCCTGATCCTTAAATGAAATGACTTGGAGATTATTAAAAATAGGAGGAATAGCACACTTGCCACTTAATAACACTTGAGATAGTCACAAATTCTTTGAGAATAGCTAAACTTAGTCTCAGAAATTGCTCTCAATCTCAGAAATTGCTAGTTCTTCTGTAGGATTAGAATCATCCCGATGATACTGATTGAAAAATGATTATGATGGGCAATGGCAGAAGCACAAATAAATGAAAACCAGTGAAGAATGAGGTTTAGTTTGAAACTGGCGATGAGGAATGAAGGTGCCAATTCCAACAAGAAGCCAGTCAGTAATCTCCTAAGCAGCATTTGGAGACATACCAAAAATATGACCTCATGGAACGTCACATAGGAAGCTGCGAACCCATCTCAATCAGCCTTTCAGTAGTTAAACTTCTTCCTTTGGAAAGGACAATCAAATGAAGACTTAACAGCAAAATTAATCTCAACATCAACAACAGCATGATCAGAAGAATGTAATGGAGGAAAATAAGAAACAGAATAAGATTCAAGAACAGACGTGAGAAAACGATCAAGTAAAGATGAAGTTGATGAAGGTTATTATCAGGAAAACATGCAGGGAAGATGACAATTTGGAACAAGTCATGAGACAAAGAAAAGTTAAGACAGATTTCACCAACAAGATCTGCACGATTACAGCGAGAAAGCCAGTTAGGATGGTGAACATTAAAGTCACCAAAGACAAAGATAGAGCTTGACGGATGAAGTTGTAATGCATTATCAATATTGTTGGATGTAGCATCAACAACAGAATAGTCACTGTCAGAAAGGGAACGGTATAACAAGATCAAATAACAAGTGGAGTGTAGCAAAAATACCTCAAACAGTTAAAAAGATATCCATGGTATCCTAGATGGGGGCACATAAAATGGGGAGATCCTTGCGAAGAAAAACAGCAAGACCATGCAAATGCATGGAAGAGTCTAAATGGACAAGAGGCAAATAACCCTCCACGTGTAGATTGTTGCTATCTTTCTCTTTATATGTTTGTAATGTTGTCACATGACATGCAAATGAGATGCTTCTGGTTGAATATAAAAAACTTGACTTTTCAGTGACAGGATCATTATTGATTTGGATGCCAGAGGAGCAAGTTTTGATAGCAGAGCGTCGTGATTTGGAGTTGAGTTTTGACAGCAGAATGTTGAGATTCGGAGTAGTGCAGTTTTGGCAGCAGTATATTAGTTAACATTCTTTATCCATGCAATTAAAGAAAAGAAAAGGAGGCATTATCTCCTCTTTCATTTATTAATCACTTATGACAAGAGTTCTTTCCATCAAGGAAATGTTTTTTTAAAAAGAACCCTGAGCAATGTTTATCAAAAAAACATATTTTTAACATTCAGATATGAATTTATACCCATGAGCATTTTGACTGCCATCAAATCTGTACATAAGGTGAAGCCAAATTTAGGAACCTAAATATAACTAAATTATGAAGCAAGATCAAATTCAATATTTTAACAACCACTAAATTATGTGGTGACACCGAATTTAGGGTCTTCACCTCGATCCATACAATCTCGATTGCCACACCTGACTTAAGGTTAGTGCTTGGATTAATGAGAGTCACATTTTTGTTTTCATATTGTCAAGTAAATTTAAGTGGCAGAACCTCAATTATCTTTTTGTTATTCAAATTTTTTACATTGCCAAAACATGAATTCTATGAACTCCAGTCTGACAAATTTCTTTAGTAGAGAAAGATCTTCTGAATGTTAAGAAAAGTTAGGCAGGGAAAAACAGCGATCATTGGTTATTGGTACATGTCATAGGTAAATATGGAAATAACTTTTTTTTCAGAATGTTTTCATCCTTTCTGCT
Source organism: Euprymna scolopes (assembly GCF_053919585.1). NCBI lineage: Eukaryota > Metazoa > Mollusca > Cephalopoda > Sepiida > Sepiolidae > Euprymna > Euprymna scolopes. The sequence goes on from NC_136491.1 coordinate 67,503,324, forward strand.
TTCATTGTGTACAAAGATTTTGATGGTAAAATTAAGTGTTATGCATCTTTCAAAAGCTTATTTCTATAAATTAAGATAAGAATTAAAAAAAGAAAAAGTTTAATTATTTGTTAATACAGAAGTTAAAAATCAGTGAAAACAATTTGTTTAACCTGTCAGATCACCACTTTCCTCCAAAAGTGGAAGTCGACATATCGAAGATCCAAGTCAAATACAGATAAAATGCAATACCTATTACAATTAAAAATGCACAAGTAGCCTCAAAACTAATCAAATCATTTGGTGCCTATTTCACGTTTGAGAATGTTTCATAATGATGATTGTATAATAAGGTGAACCAAATTCTCTTTATATATATCTTTATCCATCTATCTATCTATCTATCTATCTGTCTATCTATCTATCTATATTTGTTTATCCTGACATACAGATTTCCCCATCTATCGTTTTTAAAACTCTAATATAACAACATCACCTTCATCATCACGATTGCAACCAACAATGAAATCAATACTGTAAGACTATGAGTTTATTAACTAACCTGTGTCACTGTTTATCTCAAAATGATTATTCATTTTGTGGAGTAACCGTCCTTTTTGGATGGAGGTTTTTGTTGCCAGAACAAGCCTATTATAGCATTGTCAGTTAAAATTATTCAACAAAAGATCTTAATTTTGCATAACAATTTTTGTGAGATATTATTTGTCTATTAAAAGTGCCTCTTCATACCATCAAATGAAAAATACTTTTCATAATTTTTTTCATAATGAATCCATTGTTTTCTTTGAATATAATGTTCATTAAAGATACAATTTTTGTCAAATTCTTTGTTTTGAACCTGAACTGTTTTATTATTATGTGTAAAGATGAAATAAAGTCTTGTTTTACATATGAATGTGTTTTTTTTCTGTTGATACAAATATTCTGAGATTGCCTTTACTTGAACTTAGCTACTTATGAATAATTTTGTTTGGGTAAAAATGGTTGGAAATAGATTAGCCTCATTTAGATGGTGGGGGGAATGTAGCACTGACCATGTTGTTAGTAAACATTAGTGTTTGGTTCTTTGGACTATTATTTTTATTTTGAGTGTTCTATTCATAACTTTTCGGCGAAGGTAATCTCCGACCATCTTCAGGTGTGCTATTTCAAAATTAATAATCTAATAGTGAAACTTGACAATTTTTATGTCAACCCTATATTTAATTTCAAACTGAACACTTTATTTAATCATCAGGGATAGATTATTTTCATTCTATCAGCTATGACAGAGTAGAACTGTGCCTGATCAATTGCAAGATGCAGTAATTTTATCAAGGCCCTAAAAGACTTCTTCAGACTCTTTGGGAAATCACATCAGTCAGTAGAGAGTTTCCTGGAAGCCATGAGTAAAAATGCCCCCTTTCCCTCTCTTCCTTTATCTTCTGGATTGCCAAGCACCGACTATGTTTGCCTAAAAATAGACTTTTTGCAATCATCTGAACTTTCTTACTTTTTTTGACTTAGACACTGTCCTAAATTCGTCAACACACATAAATAACTACTTGTTCATTGTTTGTTTGTTTTTTATAAAAAGGTTTAGTTTCCCTTTCATGTGATATTTTTGTTGTAAATATTATAAGATTTGGTTTTAAAAATCTGTGCCAACATCAGCAATTACAGAAATGTTAATTATTAATTATTGCCTGTAGTAAGAATTGATCCTTCAAGACTGTTATTTAAATCTGATTGTCACGAAACATGTCTATGTAGATAGTAGAACAATTTGGGAATGTTAAACATAATTTTCTCTAGATGTGTAGGATTACGATGTATTACTAATATATATATATATATATATATATATATATATATATATATATATATATACACACACACACACACACACACACAGTGCCGCCCAAAAGAAAGTCCACACTTGTCATTTTTTCAAAAACCGCAAATTTAAGCTAAATTGAATGTAACTGTTTAAACAACCTATACCTCATTTAATTCGCCTTTTATTCCTCTATAATTTTACATGTTCATATTTGACTGTTAACTGAAGTATCCTAGTGTTCACATCAATTTAAAAAATTAACTTCAAATCAAGAAGGCAAAAAGAAAGTCTGCACAATGAAAATTGTTATTTAACTTTAGAATATTAATGTAACAAAAATACAACAGGAACACAATGAACTAGTTAATATTTAGTAGCATGGGCCTTATGCAATTTGACAGCCTGCAAATTTTGAGGCATTCTCTTGAATTAGTCTGCAGCAATACTCCAGTGAAAGGGAATCCCACTTTTCCTTAATTTTTTGTCTAAAGTTCTTCTAGATTTGAAATTTTATCATTGCATAGCTGTTGCTTGATGTAATGGCATACGTTTTCAATAGGATTGAGATCTGGAGATTGTGCAGGCCAATCCAAACTCTTCAAGGAACCTCTTGACATTGCCAACTGTGTGAATGGGAGCATTCCTACATGAAGATTCCGACCAAAGTAGGGTAGAAAATGCTCAGTCAACATATTAATGTACTTGGTCGAATTAATTCGATCTTGCAAGCGATTTATAGGCCCTGGACCATTGGTACTAATAATGCCCCACACCAAAACTGAACCTCCACCACCTTGCAGCGTTGAAACTGTGCACCTAGGATTAAATTCTTTGTCCTTCCTGCGATGGATGTACTGTCTACCATCACTGCCTAGCCTATCAAACTTGCTTTCATTGCGAAAAATCACTTTCAACCAATATGAAGAGTCATGATCTTCATTGCATCTGACGAAGTCCAGACGGCGCTTTCTGTTCTTTACAGAAATCATTGGCTTGTGTCTTGGAACATAGCTTTGCAAATTAAATTCCTTCAATCTGTTCTTAATTGTCGAAAGAGAACACTTTTTTACAAGATTAGACTGTTATTGGATTTTGGGAGCTATTTCAAATCTGTTTCTGAGGTGACAGATCTGGATAGCATTGTCTTCTCTGTAAGAAGTAACTCTAGGACAACCAAATCTAGGGGCATCACAAACATTGCTGGTGTTTTGGTGCTTTTGCACAGTCATTCATACCATTTTCTCATTACATTTCAATCTGCGGCCAATTTCTTGATTGGATAAACCAGAAAGGAGGAGATTAATGAGCTCCTGGCGATCACTAAGAGACTATGGACTAAATGTTATGCTGCATAATCTAGGAATAACAATTACAATTAGAGATGCTAAAAGGTGGATATTTTAAGCTGGTTTTAAGCTCATTTGTTGTTGCAGAGTTTCTTTTTGCCTTCTTGCTGTGAAGCTAATTTTTTAAATTGACGTGAACACTAGAATACTTCAATTAAAAGTCAAATATGAACGGGTAAAATTATAGAGAAATAAAGGGCAAATCAAATAAGGTATAACTTGTTTAAACAATTACGTTCGATTTAGCTTAAATTTGCGGTTTTTGAAAAGATGACAAGTGCGGACTTTCTTCTTAGCGGCACTGTATATATATATATCATCATCATCATCATCATCATCATCATCATCATCATCATCATCATCATCATGCACTGTATATATCATCATCATCATCATCATCATCATTATGCACTGTATATATATATCATCATCATCATCATCATCATCATACACTGTATATATCATCATCATCATCATCATCATCATCATGCACTGTATATATATACATATATATATATCATCATCATCATCATGCACTGTATATATATATATATATATATATATATATATATATATATATATATCATCATCATCATCATCATGCACTGTATATATATATATATATATATATATATATATATATATATATCATCATCATCATCATCATCATCATGCAGCCCGTCAGTCTGGACGATGACTAGTCGGGACCTCAGTGCTTTATCCCTCAGTGTTGGTGTAGTTTCACTCCATCACCACAGGACTTTCCACCTTGGCTCCAAACTTGCTTGTGCAGTTTAGGTGCAGTATCTGTTGTGCATCAGATAGGCACCCTCTGAATCTCCAATGCTCATGTCCAGTGGAGTGAACCTGTGATGACTGGCAGCAGAGGAGGCCGCAGTTTCTGGCCGAAAGTAATCTCAGTGAGGTAAACAGTCACCCTATCGTGTCCACTACTTCGCCTTTTCTTTCTGGATGAGGTTCCATAGCCTTTTAAGGAAAACTGCAAGGCAGCAATAGAATTTGAAGTCAGAGTTCCTATCTCTTAGCCTTTTGCTGTGATAACGCCCACAAGGCAGTGGTGTTTGATTTTGGGGTTGGTTCCCCTAGTCTTCGCCCAACCAAGGGCACCCAACAGAAAGTGCGGTAGGGGTTGTCCACACATCGGTGGGCCATAACGTACTACCTCTGGGGTCCCTACTACTCCGAAATCTCCTACAAGTTTAGCCTGGGGCCGCAAGGCACCCAGTTACCGTGTGTGGCCAACATGGAGGCACTGTAGGAGTCTTGATGATGGAGAGGGTATGTACTGGCAGGGAAGGCTTATGCATAGCTGCTCCCTTTTCACCACGAGGTTAGCCAGCGGTGTTAGCTGGAAGCAAGAAGGCATGCAAGCATGAACTTAACACTAACTTGTACCTAACACACTAGACGCATCACATCCCCCTGCCGGATTAAGAATCCAAACGCACACACACACACACACACACACACACAACCACACACACATATATATAAGTGAAAGTGTCTGTCTGTCTGACTGTCTGTGTACATTTCCCGACACAATAACTCTGTCAATGTTCAGTCTACAGACACGAAATTTGATATAAAGGGTATGGAGATTTGGGAAAATCTTTGTAATCAGTTTTCGGTCAGAAATTTTGCTGTTAAGAGGTCAAAGTTCAACGATTTGACCTTTGAGAACTCTACCAAACTCCACCGCCAATTTTGGGTATAAACACTTGAAATTTTAGATATAGGTTCCTTGGACATGGATCTAACTTAATAACTTTATTTGAGCCCAAACAATAAATGTTAAGGGGTCATAATAGGGATCAAAGTTTAAAAAATATTTGACCTCTGCAGTCTCTACCAAATTACTCAGACAATTGCTGGTCTAAACATTTGAAATTTTACATAAAGGGTATTCAGAGATAGGATAAGCTTTTTAATCGGTTTGGGTCAAAAATTTGAGCTACCAATATATAAATGTATGTATGTACGTTTGCATGTCTGCCTAAAACTTTCGACAGAGGCGACGACTTTTCACAAGATCAGTATCGTTTTGAAGCTCGACCCTTCAGATGACAAATACCAAAAAATTGGCTAAAAACATTAATTTCTTCACTCTCAACTAGGCAATTTTCTACAGGGAGAGATCGCTTTTTTCACTGATATTTTCGAAAGTCATCCCCTCTTTTCGATTGTCTAGCTTTAATTTAAACCTACATCACTTCCGGTTTGATGGTGGTCAAAACAGCAAAGATGTCACGTTTTTTCCCCCGTTCTTTTCCTCCTTCGCGGTACAGGTTCGGGGCTGCCTTTCTACTACCACTTTTTTTTTTTTTGCTTTTTTGCTCAACACACACCTCCAAACACCCAGGCAATGCCGGGCACTCATGCTAGTGTGTGTGTGTGTGTGTGTGTGTGTGTGTGTGTGTGTGTGTGTGTGTGTGTGTGTGTGTGTGTGTGTGTGTGCTTGTACATTTCCCTACCAAATTACTCTGTCAATTTTCAGTCTACAGACTCAAGATTTGACACAAGGGGTATTGAGATTTGGAAAATCTTTTTAATCGGTTTTCTGCCAAAAATTTGGCTGTCAGGGGCTCAAAGTTCAACGATTTGACTTTTGAAAACTCTACAAAACTCGTCTACCAATTTTGGGTCTAAATACTTGAAATTTTAGATGTAGGTTACTTGGACATGGATCAAACTTTTTGATTTGATTTGAGCCCAAAACAATAAATGTTAGGGATCAAAGTTTTAAAAAATTTGACCTCCAATTTTTCGTCTAAACATTTGGAATTTTACATAAAGTGTATTCAGACATAGAGCAGGCTTTTTAATTGCTTTTTGGCCACAAATTTGGCTGCCAAGGGGAGAAAGTTCAATAGATTTTACTTTTACGGTCTCTAGCAAACTATTCAGCGAATTTGGAGTGTAAACATTTGAAATTTTACATAAAGGATATTCAGACATGCAGCAAGCTTTTTTAATCAGTTTTTAGGCGACAGTTTGGCTGCCAAGAAGTCAAAGTTGAAAGACTTTGCAGACTCTATCGAACTTCTCTGCCAATTTGGGGCGTAAACACTTGAAATTTTAGATGTAGGTTACCTGGACATGAGTCAAGCCTTTTAATATATATATATATATATATATATATATATATATATATATATATATATATATACACACACACACATACCTAAAGTTATGAACAGCATATAGGACCTGAGCAAAGCCAGGCTGAACTGCTAGTATATATATATATATATATATATATATATATATATATATATATATATATATATATTATATACTGATGTTCTAATCAAGTAGTTATCACTGTTAGTTCCCATATAGTATTCAGTCCCATATTAGGTGTACCTAGAAGCCCATTGTCAGCCAACATATATGTTGCCTCTTTGAGATGTCTTATTCTCTACCATTCTTGTCTATAATTTTTGCTCTGTCCACAAAGATAAATGGTTTTCAGTAAAAGGTTTCTCTTGGCTTTTCCATCTCCTCTTGATTATTGTTGTTACTATATATTGCATCTGCTATTGCATCTATATATTATATCTATATATTGTATCTATATATTATATCTATATATTGTATTTATATATTATATCTATATATTGCATCTATATATTATATCTATATATTGTATCTATATATTATATCTATATATTGTATTTATATATTATATCTATATATTATATCTATATATTATATCTAGATATTATATCTATATATTATATCTATATATTATATCTATATATTATATCTATATATTGCATCTATATATTATATCTATATATTATATCTATATATTATATCTATATATTGTATTTATATATTGCATCTATATATTATATCTATATATTATATCTATATATTATATCTATATATTGTATTTATATATTGCATCTATATATTATATCTATATATTGTATTTATATATTGCATCTATATATTGTATCTATATATTATATCTATATATTGTATCTATATATTATATCTATATATTATATCTATATATTGCATCTATATATTATATCTATATATTATATATATATATTATATCTATATATTGTATTTATATATTGTATCTATATATTGTATCTATATATTATATCTATATATTGTATCTATATATTGTATCTATATATTATATCTATATATTGTATCTATATATTGTATCTATATATTATATCTAGATATTATATCTATATATTATATCTATATATTATATCTATATATTATATCTATATATTGCATCTATATATTATATCTATATATTATATCTATATATTGTATCTATATATTGTATCTATATATTATATCTATATATTGTATCTATATATTGTATCTATATATTATATCTATATATTATATCTATATATTGCATCTATATATTATATCTATATATTATATCTATATATTATATCTATATATTGTATTTATATATTGTATCTATATACTGTATCTATATATTATATCTATATATTGTATGTATATATTGTATCTATATATTATATCTATATATTGTATTTATATATTATATCTATATATTATATCTATATATTATATCTAGATATTATATCTATATATTATATCTATATATTATATCTATATATTGCATCTATATATTATATCTATATATTATATCTATATATTATATCTATATATTGTATCTATATATTATATCTATATATTGTATCTATATATTGTATCTATATATTATATCTATATATTATATCTATATATTGCATCTATATATTATATCTATATATTGTACTTATATATTGCATCTATATATTGTATCTATATATCTATATATTGTATCTATATATTGTATCTATATATTATATCTATATATTGTATCTATATATTGTATCTATATATTATATCTATATATTGTATCTATATATTGCATCTATATATTGTATCTATATATTGTATTTATATATTATATCTATATATTATATCTATATATTGCATCTATATATTATATCTATATATTATATCTATATATTATATCTATATATTATATCTATATATTGTATCTATATATTGCATCTATATATTGTATCTATATATTATATCTATATATTGTATCTATATATTGTATCTATATATTGTATCTATATATTATATCTATATATTGTATCTATATATTGTATTTATATATTATATCTATATATTATATCTATATATTGCATCTATATATTATATCTATATATTATATCTATATATTATATCTATATATTATATCTATATATTGTATCTATATATTGTATCTATATATTGTATCTATATATTATATCTATATATTGTATCTATATATTATATCTATATATTATATCTATATATTGTATCTATATATTATATCTATATATTGCATCTATATATTATATCTATATATTGTATTTATATATTATATCTATATATTATATCTATATATTATATCTATATATTGTATTTATATATTATATCTATATATTGTATCTATATATTATATCTATATATTGCATCTATATATTATATCTAGATATTATATCTATATATTATATCTATATATTATATCTATATATTATATCTATATATTGCATCTATATAATGTACACAGACACACAGACAGACACTTTCACTTTTATATATATATATATACTAGCATGAGTGCCCGGCGTTGCCCGGGTGTTTGGAGGTGTGTGCTGAGCAAAAAAAAAAAAAAAACGATCAATTTTTTAAACTTTGACCCCTATTATGACTCCTTAACATTTATTGTTTGGGCTCAAATTAAGTTATTAAGTTAGATCCATGTCCAATGAACCTATACCTAAAATTTCAAGTGTTTAGACCTCAAATTGTCGGAGGAGTTTGGTAGACTTCTCAAAGGTCAAATCGTTGAACTTTGACCCCTTAACAGCTAAATTTCTGGCCAAAACCGATCACATCGATTTTCCCAAATCTCAGTACCTTGTATATCAAATTTCGTATCTAGACTAAAAATTGACAGAGTTATTGCATAGGGAAATGTACACAAACACACAGACAGACAGACACACAGGCACGTTCACTTTTATAGATATATATATATTGTATCTATATATTGCATCTATATATTGTATCTATATATTGCATCGATATATTGTATCTGCTCTATGATGCAGACAATAGATGGCCCCTTTCTTTACATTGTATGAATGGTGACAGTTGAAATTGGGTTATTGTTCAGTGAAAATTGGCTTTTAAAATATAGATGACCTGAACTCTTATTTAGTGGGAGTTATCAATACATCAGGAATAAATAAAGTTTTGTTTGGATTCTTTGTGTTAAAGTGGCTTGGAAAGATTAAAGTGTAGGTCAGGAAATGTTTGTTTAGCCCTAGATTGGTTGTGTCTTATTTTGATAACATAGGCTTGTTCAATTCAACTACTTTATCGTTTTTGTTTAAAAAAAAAAGGAAAAAAAATGCCTTTCTGATTGTTTTTTGACACTCCCTGGCCGCATCCCCTCTAAAAATAATCCTATTCCTTGTTCCTAGCTTGATTCAATGGAGGGTGGTCGGGAAATAAAAATAAATGAGTTGAATGTCATATTTTCTATGTTTATCTGTTTGAGATGCAATTGAAAACAAAGCACTATACCAAAGTCAAATACAAATTTTATTAAGTAAAATTTTAGGAAGAATTCAATGGTTGTATTAATTTTACATTTCTTTTTCTTTTTTTTTTTTTTTTTAACAATTTTATCACCAGATTGACATTTTTGCAATAATTTATTTTATATGATTTTTAAACTTGGAAAGTGCAAATTCAAAAAATAAGAATAAACATGAGAATATGTGGTTCAGGGCTGGGAGCAGGAATGCACAGTGGTCCTCAATAATCCTCAGGTAACTATAATGTGTCTTATGTCTGTTTCAATATATAAATAAAAGGATCAACAAGGTTTCAAGAACGTCAGGAAAAATAAATCTTTCCATATATCCAAAATCGACTTTGTGATGAATAAACAATTTGAGTTTATTATTTGTTTGTTTACAGATGTCGTGTGTGTCAAATATCAACCGGTCTCTTTCATTTTGCTGATTTTTAAGGGTCGTTAAAACCTAATTGATCAAAATAAAATATTTTGATTTTGATTTAGCAATGCTATCGTTAATTAAAATTACTTTTTGAGATACGTCAGTTCATCTTCAAACAAATCTGTGTACTTCCAATAAAAGATCCCAGTCTAAAAATATCAATTTCAGTCAGTCGTGCACTGAAATCTAAAAGTATTTGGTTACTGGAGAATTTGATCTCAAATCTTTTCACCTTGAGGAGTTTGATCAAATTATGTTTAGGGGGAAAATTTTTAGGGGGAAAAATCAATATTTTTCAACACTTAAAGTTTGGGCCAAATATTTTTATGTGAAATTGTAGGACTGGATATTCAGATATGTTTATTGACAATTTATTGATATTTTGTGACAATCTTAGCGAACATAATCTTTAAATATGCACAATCGATTTTTTGTTTGTTACACACAAAGTAAATTTAGGAGAATACCTCACATCACACCTGAGATGGAGTCAATAATTTAGCTCTACAAGAAAAAGGCAGTTCAAAGAATGCTCCTGCATACTACCATCAGATTTCTTAATCAATACAGATCTCACATGTGTATCATCTCAAAGATAAGTGATTACTTGGGCCAGAGATCAATAAAGCCAAGCTTTAGGTGAGTTCTTAATGGGCACAGAAGATTGAATTAATCAGTTTAGGGAGGCTGCATCTTTTGACAAGTTTCTGGGTCTGAACTTTACTCCTGATCTGAAATGGAGTATGTCAATCTGGTGATAAAATTGGTTGCCAAGGCTGCTGGAAAAATGGTGAGATCATTCTACCGTTCCAGTAGATATCTCACTGCTGATGCAATTCTCTACTTGTATAAGAGCCAAGTACGTCCAAGGATGGAGTACTGTTGCCACATCTGGACAAGAAGCTGCTAGAAGCAGCTTATCTTGCCTTGACAGAGTTCAAAATAGACTTTGTTACCCAGTGGGGGATGCCTTTTTCTCTTCCTTACAACCTCTTTCCCACAGAAGAGACGTTGCAAGCCTGTTTCTGTGTTATTATTATTTTCATGGCAAGTGCTCGTTTGAGCTCCAATCTATGGTCCCCGCTGTCCTGACTTTCACGAAAAACACTCATCTAGCTGAAACCACTATCAATAATTTCTCCCACTCTTTATCTGTGTCCAAACCTAAAGATAGATTCCATGAACAAAGCTTCTTTCTTAGAACTGCACGTTGCTTTCAAACTGACTACAATATGGTTGTCTTCAAGTCCAACGTGCACAAATTCTTGATGAGTCATCCCTTTATGTAATCCAATTTACCAAATTTCCACTACTAAAGATGACCACGACGTGTTCCTCTTGACCACTGTACACTCATTAACCCTTATCCTCGAGTAGCCTCCGGGCCTTGATAAGTGGTGACTCCTTTGTAATAAAAAAAAAGTTTAATGTAAAATGATCACTCGCATTTCGGCCAGATAGCGTTTGAATGATATCTAATCATTCTAGATGTAAAGTATTCTTTTTTTTTTTTTTGGAGGGGGGGGAGCACCTGAATTTAATGTTAATGATAGGATTAAGGGAGAGATTGGTGAGGTATTGAAAAAAAAGACAATCGACCTGAAATGACTGATAAATTTACGTTAGATTTATATGCAAAATTAATCCCTTACTCTAAATTCTGAAATATTTTTTTCCAACACGTAATCACCTAAAAAAAGAAGAATCTCATTTTGGGTGAGTGGAATTTAGCCAAGGGTACTGATCTACAAATTTCTCAGCAATTATTTAAAGATAATATTTTCAAATAGTTTTTAAAGTCCTCTACTTCGCTTTAAAATATTTAAACTATAGAAGTGTAACATTTATTTCCCCCAAAAAGCTAAGGAAATAATACGAAACTAATAAAATTTGGGAGTTAACATCTTCAATATAGCCTAAAGTTAACCTTTTCAACATAGCCATTTTTCTTTATATTAATAATGAAAAATTTTATTTAACCTTTTATATTTTTGTTTGTCGCCCCACCCCAAAGTGTGATTTCAGTTTTCAATTTTCTGTTCCTGAAATAAGTTAAGTTTTAAAGATACTTCCCTTCTTATCGGATGAATGTGTCCTCCTCCTCCTCATAAGCAGGAGACGAATAACAATCAGATCCGTTACTCTTGAATTGATCATTTTTATCATCTTGAATTACATAAACTTTTGTACATAAATTACTCAAAAAGTGAAGATTCGAGTCAATCAATTACAAACACGCACATGCAAATAACGTAAAGTTGAACATTTATAAAAAGACAATGAAAGAAGAAGAAAAAACGTATAGATGTCAATAACGTTAAAAAAAAATAAATAAATAACTAAAACTTTGTTTTGTAATACCAACAAATGAAATCTTACACATGGATTTAATTTCGGTAAATTTTATAAGAGAAAAACAAGTTTTTAAAAACGGAAATTCGTGTTTCTGTGTTAATTTTTAACAATAAAAAATAAAGCATTTATAAATAAATAAATAAATAAATAAAAGCAAATTCCAATGACAAAGTTGTCAAAAAGACTTTCAAAATGTATTAATAAATGGAAATGACAATTTTATTTTATTTTTTTTTAAATATCGAATTACGGGTGTAAGAGAATAGTTAACATAATCTCCGCGATAAGAAATGGCTTTTTAATTGATAACTTTACTGCATAATATTTAGAAACTGATTTTTAACGTGAGGAAAACAGAGGTACTTGTTAACTATTCTGTACGTTTACCGAAATTCGTTATATTCGCTCTTCGTATTTGTTCTGATACTACATTTCATCTTTTCTGTCTTAGGTCACGGTCAGTGAAAAAGACATCCCTCTGGACTGAGGCAATTTTTTTTTTTTTTTTTTTTTTTTTTTTACAACCCAGAGTACAGAGTAACCCTGTTTAGGGAGCTGAATTTTTACCCATATTAAAACCGACCTCGTGATAGAAACACGAAAGAAAAAAAACTCAAGTGAAAAAGAAACTTTCAACTCCTTTCAAACTTTGTTTACATTTTTACGTCATCTATTATATTAGACTAAAACTGAGTGACTCAACATTCGTTTCCTAAAAGCTTTTTTTCTGATATACTTAAATGACACAAAATACATGTCAAAATATTTTTTAGTTCTGGGATTGAGTTATATTCGGAAATTTTCTAATTAACCGCAATTAATAATCAACTAAACAAATCAGCCATCTCTCACTACGTACTCCTCTTGATTCAATTACTTTAATATTCTTCATAAGTCTCTGTGATCATTTAAGAGAACTGCGTTATTTTACCATCTCATTTACATGGTGTGTTCGTACACATAAGAACGTACATATCATAACAACATAGTATGCCTCTTTACTTATGTATATAAGAATAATATAGAAGTAATGAGACTTGTGGAATAAATAGTACTAGTGGTAGTGACCCAATGGGTGGGTCTGGGTCACTGGGTCACTCGTATCTTTTTTTTAAATTGTCATTAATATTGTCATATAGCTCCCGTGAAATGTGATCGAAGAGAAAGAGAAATAATATGAAACTCACCAATCAACTGATTTCCCTTCCATATCAAGGCAACCCATAGATTGTTTGGCAGCAAAGACAGGATTATTGTTTAAAAAACAAACAATAATACTTAAAATAATGAACAGAGTCGTAATAGAAAACATCTTCAAAGTCGACATTGTGTCAAGTGTCACAAAAATAGATGTTACTCTGCTTTATATATAGGAGGAAAGCGAAAGAAAGAGTCACAATCAATTACGACCATAATTTCATATGCGAGAGACGGAGGAAGGGGTTATAATCCAGATTGCACGGAAAAATTCTCGGTAATTGTGTACTTTAAAATTCTCGGCTGAATGAATCACCTTTCCTTTCCCCCATAAATAAAATTCTACTTCTTTTTAAAGATGATAATGTGTGAATATCGTGAAAAGCCTGGTGGAAATAAGAAATTTTTTTTTTAATTTAGAGTGGAAGCAGTTTCATACATAAATGTAACATAAAATGATCCGATTCTGGGCGATTTTAGCTTTTTAGGCCAGTTAACCGATTTGTTTCTCCTAAGTCCACCTGGTGTGGCCATAAAACCATAAAAAAATTTCACACGCAAAAAAAAAAAAAAAAAAAAAAAATATCGCACAGGATTTAGATCCCACACCCAAAATTTTTTTTTTTAATTGGTTAACTGCCTGAAAATGAAAGATAGTTTTACATCAAATATATATACACGAAACCGATGTCCTACTCTAAATTCTAAAATATTATTTTGTCTTTTTTCCACTAAGTTTCCAGTGTGTTCACACAATCGCCTAAAGAAAACATATATTGGGGAGGTGATTAATCTACAATAATACCAAAAAGAATAACATGTTCTATAATGACAGTTTATTTTAGTTTAAGTTCTTGTTTTATTTATAGTACATTTTCATCAATGAATATCTGTTTGTTTGTTTTTTGTTTTTTTTTAGAAATCGCTCGAGATAAGGCATGAAACCACTTGATGTAAGGAGCTAACAAGAATAAAAGACGATTATTGCAAAGACAGAAGATGCCTATTGATCTTAGTCTTGAAAAGACCAAGGCTGTAGGTAGAAGTTTAAAGCTATTAAAACTATAATAATTGTTACGGTTCTAGCAGAAGAAGAATGCAAAAAAAAAAATAATAATAATATTGATAAATAACAGTATCCACCCACGCAAATTCTGTAGAAGTTCGCGCGGGCGTAGGACAAGGCAATACTACGTGACAGGGTGTCGACACCGTACATGCATATAAAAAAATACACTAAAAAATTATGTTTCCTTCAATAAATTTCTATATTAAATGTTGAAACCGGTCTTCATATTACTAATTACTGACACCTTTTAGTTATTTTATTTTTTATTTTTTTCTGTTAAGGGTTGGGAGAAATTTACCTAGGCTCGCGCCACGGCTGTGATAGCAGGCATCGGTGAATATCAATCAATCCCCTACACTTTTAATTAAAAATTTTTTTTTTTTTTTTTTTTACAGAACTACTAGTGTGTGTGTGTTTGGTAATTGAGGGGGGGCATAAAAATGATTGTCTTGGTGTTAGCTATATATCTATAAAAGTGAGAATGCGTATGAGGACACTTCCCAACCTATATACGCAACAAATTTTTGATCTACAGACTTCAAATATGGTATGTAGGGTATTCAAACACGTGAAAAACTTTGGTATTTTTTTATGACCTGCCCCAGCGTAGTATAAACACTCCTACCCACCTCATGTTAAGAACAGCTTTCGGAATAAACATCCCCCTACCAACCTCTCCATGTTAAGAACGGCTTTCGAGTTGGGGGAAATTCCGAAAACCGTGGTTGGGGGTGTTTATAATACGCTGGGGAGTGGGGCAGGGGCACGTCGTAAAAAATTACCAAAACTTTTTAATCAGTTTTTATCAGGAAAAAAGGGCTTAGGGTTAGGGGTGCAAATTGAAAAATTGGTACAAATGAGGCAGCATCAATTATTTGTTAGTATATAACAAAATTATTTCCAATTATTTGTTAGTATATAACAAAATTATTTCCAATTATTTGTTAGTATATAATAAAATTATTTCCAATTATTTGTTAGTATATAATAAAATTATTTCCAATTATTTGTTAGTATATAATAAAATTATTTCCAATTATTTGTTAGTATATAACAAAATTATTTCCAATTATTTGTTAGTATATAACAAAATTATTTCCAATTATTTGTTAGTATATAATAAAATTATTTCCAATTATTTGTTAGTATATAACAAAATTATTTCCAATTATTTGTTAGTATACAATAAAATTATTTCCAATTATTTGTTAGTATATAACAAAATTATTTCCAATTATTTGTTAGTATATAACAAAATTATTTCCAATTATTTGTTAGTATACAATAAAATTATTTCCAATTATTTGTTAGTATATAACAAAATTATTTCCAATTATTTGTTAGTATATAACAAAATTATTTCCAATTATTTGTTAGTATACAATAAAATTATTTCCAATTATTTGTTAGTATATAACAAAATTATTTCCAATTATTTGTTAGTATATAACAAAATTATTTCCAATTATTTGTTAGTATATAACAAAATTATTTCCAATTATTTGTTAGTATATAACAAAATTATTTCCAATTATTTGTTAGTATACAATAAAATTATTTCCAATTATTTGTTAGTATATAACAAAATTATTTCCAATTATTTGTTAGTATATAACAAAATTATTTCCAATTATTTGTTAGTATACAATAAAATTATTTCCAATTATTTGTTAGTATATAACAAAATTATTTCCAATTATTTGTTAGTATATAACAAAATTATTTCCAATTATTTGTTAGTATATAACAAAATTATTTCCAATTATTTGTTAGTATATAACAAAATTATTTCCAATTATTTGTTAGTATACAATAAAATTATTTCCAATTATTTGTTAGTATATAACAAAATTATTTCCAATTATTTGTTAGTATATAACAAAATTATTTCCAATTATTTGTTAGTATATAACAAAATTATTTCCAATTATTTGTTAGTATATAACAAAATTATTTCCAATTATTTGTTAGTATATAACAAAATTATTTCCAATTATTTGTTAGTATATAACAAAATTATTTCCAATTATTTGTTAGTATATAACAAAATTATTTCCAATTATTTGTTAGTATATAACAAAATTATTTCCAATTATTTGTTAGTATATAACAAAATTATTTCCAATTATTTGTTAGTATATAACAAAATTATTTCCAATTATTTGTTAGTATATAACAAAATTATTTCCAATTATTTGTTAGTATATAATAAAATTATTTCCAATTATTTGTTAGTATATAACAAAATTATTTCCAATTATTTGTTAGTATATAACAAAATTATTTCCAATTATTTGTTAGTATATAACAAAATTATTTCCAATTATTTGTTAGTATATAATAAAATTATTTCCAATTATTTGTTAGTATATAACAAAATTATTTCCAATTATTTGTTAGTATATAACAAAATTATTTCCAATTATTTGTTAGTATATAACAAAATTATTTCCAATTATTTGTTAGTATATAGCAAAATTATTTCCAATTATTTGTTAGTATATAACAAAATTATTTCCAATTATTTTTTAGTATATAATAAAATTTTTTTCCAATTATTTGTTAGTATATAATAAAATTATTTCCAATTATTTGTTAATATATAATAAAATTATTTCCAATTATTTGTTAGTATATAATAAAATTATTTCCAATTATTTGTTAGTATATAATAAAATTATTTCCAATTATTTGTTAGTATATAACAAAATTATTTCCAATTATTTGTTAGTATATAACAAAATTATTTCCAATTATTTGTTAGTATATAACAAAATTATTTCCAATTATTTGTTAGTATATAACAAAATTATTTCCAATTATTTGTTAGTATATAACAAAATTATTTCCAATTATTTGTTAGTATATAACAAAATTATTTCCAATTATTTGTTAGTATATAATAAAATTATTTCCAATTATTTGTTAGTATATAACAAAATTATTTCCAATTATTTGTTAGTATATAATAAAATTATTTCCAATTATTTGTTAGTATATAATAAAATTATTTCCAATTATTTGTTAGTATATAACAAAATTATTTCCAATTATTTGTTAGTATATAACAAAATTATTTCCAATTATTTGTTAGTATATAACAAAATTATTTCCAATTATTTGTTAGTATATAATAAAATTATTTCCAATTATTTGTTAGTATATAACAAAATTATTTCCAATTATTTGTTAGTATATAATAAAATTATTTCCAATTATTTGTTAGTATATAATAAAATTATTTCCAATTATTTGTTAGTATATAATAAAATTATTTCCAATTATTTGTTAGTATATAACAAAATTATTTCCAATTATTTGTTAGTATATAATAAAATTATTTCCAATTATTTGTTAGTATATAATAAAATTATTTCCAATTATTTGTTAGTATATAATAAAATTATTTCCAATTATTTGTTAGTATATAACAAAATTATTTCCAATTATTTGTTAGTATACAATAAAATTATTTCCAATTATTTGTTAGTATATAATAAAATTATTTCCAATTATTTTTTAGTATATAACAAAATTATTTCCAATTATTTGTTAGTATATAACAAAATTATTTCCAATTATTTGTTAGTATATAACAAAATTATTTCCAATTATTTGTTAGTATATAACAAAATTATTTCCAATTATTTTTTAGTATATAACAAAATTGTGAAATCATTTATAAATGAATCCTACAGAATATAAATCTATTAAACACTGTTTAAGAAATAAATGACTTTGTTTTCGAAGTATATTTTTAAATATTTTATTGTATCATTGAATTAAGTAAAACTAAAGTGTTTCGATATAAATATACAAAAACGTTCCAAAAAGTAATGCCTCCTATTTTTTTATTCTGCCCGAATGGATCAGAGGGGATTTTTTTTTTTTAAATAGGCATCACCACTTATCAAGGCCAAGAGGCCACTCAAGGATAAGGGTTAAAGAGTGTACAGTAGAAATTGGACAATATAGTAATCATTAGTAATGGAAATTTGGTAAATTTGATAACTTATATAGAACGGCTCATCAAGAACTTATTTACGTTAGACTTGAAGACAACCATATTGTAGTCAGCCGGAAAGCAGGAAAACGGAAGACAATTCCACAGGCGTGCAGTTCTAAGAAAGAAGCTTTGTTCATGGAATCTACGTTTAGGTTTAGGCACAGATAAAGAGTGGGGAGAATTATTGATAGTGTGTACAGCTAGACGAGTGTCTCTTGTGAAAGTTTGGCGAGGGGGGACCATAGATTGAAGCTCAGTTGAACACCTTCCATGAAAATAACGATACATCAGAGACAAACTCGCAACATTTCTTCTGTGAGATAGAGGTTGCAAGGAAGAGAAAAGGACATCTCCTACGAGGCTACGAAGTCTATTTTGAACTCTATCAAGGCAGAACAAGTCCTTTCTAGCAGCTCCTGCCCATATGTGGCAACAATATTCCATCCTTGGACGTACCTGGCTCTTATATAGATAGAGAATAGCATCAGCTGTGAGATATTTACCGGATCGATAGAAAGATCCCACCATTTTTCCAGCGGCCTTGGCAACAGATTTGATGTACAAGTTCCATTTAAGATCAGGAGTAAAGGTCAAGCCCAGAAGCTTGTCAAAACTTGAGGCCTCCTGAAGACGAGAGCCATTCATTTCAATTGATGCCAAATGTGGATCAGAATGCTGATGATGTAAAGAGAGAAGCTTGGTTTTAGATGCATTAAAAGTAACCAGCCACTCCTCTCCCCATTGTACTACGTGCTCAAGATCAGAGGAGAGAGAATGGGAGAGAACTTGGTCGTTTACTGTCTTAGACGTGCTACCATAAATGGTAGTGTCGTCAGCATAAATGTCTAGAAATGATGTAAGGATGTGATTTGGAAGATCATTAATGTAGATCAGGAAAAGAGTTGGGCCCAGGATGCATTGTTATGATGATTGAATTTATACATTTATAACCTGAAAGTTTCATCTCTTTGTTGCAGATATTGAATGTGTGAAATTCTAAAAAAGCAACTGCTGTCATGGACATGCATCAGAAGTAGACATGCATCACTGAATTCCTGACAAAAGTGAATTAAGAATGTTGGTGACTATGTGGAAAATAAATTTTGAAGCATAGAAGGTCGATTGTTTTAATGGTATCACTCCTGTCTTCATAGCTCTTCAACTTTTTGAGTTAATAGAAGGCTTTACTTATGGAACAACACTTGTATGATAAAACATGCTCTGGACATCCACGTACAGCCACCATTCATCACTGGCAAAAGTGAATTGAGAATGACTATGTGGAAAAATAAATTCAGAGGAACAAAACATATCAATTGATTTTAATGGCACCACTCCTGTATCTGTAGCTTTTCAACTTTTTAAGTTAAAAACAAAAAATAGGAGGCTTTACTTTTGGAATAACTCATAGTTTGGATGAATGAAAAAAACTTTCGCATTTATTTAGTTGGAAGACAAAAAAAGGAATTTATTCTTTTTTTTTTCTGTTTTTTTTTTTTGTAATTTAGTTGTCGTCATGACAGAATGGTTAATTATAGAATTATAGGTATAGACCGCTTCATATCCTCAAAAAAATTCCAGCAAAAAGCTAACAGCCAGCCATGGTTCTCACCAGAATGTGCGTACAGAAATCACTTTTTCCATTGCTTCAAATGTAAGAGATGTACTGAGACTAAAATAGCTTTCAGGACTGCCAGCAACCACTGTAAAAAAGTAATAAAAAACACG
The DNA here is from genome assembly GCF_053919585.1 of Euprymna scolopes. Taxonomy (NCBI): domain Eukaryota; kingdom Metazoa; phylum Mollusca; class Cephalopoda; order Sepiida; family Sepiolidae; genus Euprymna; species Euprymna scolopes. The sequence goes on from NC_136491.1 coordinate 67,523,938, forward strand.
AGAGTTGTCTGCTCAGTCCGTTAAGTCCAAAGTAGCTGAGCAGCAGCTTGGTTCCCACCAGTTTTGGCAAATAGCAAACAGAATCCTGAACAGAATTATGTGCTCTATCCCAACCATCATCAATGGGCCTGAGGTAATCTCGTCAGCATCAGACAAAGCCAAACTCTTTGCCAAGAACTTTGCAGCTAATTCTACCCTATGTGACTAAGGCCGTCAACCCCTCATATTTCTTTCTGTATCAGAAAACATGTTATGCGACATACAAATATCTGTACATGTTATGCTAAGCTAATAAAAAATCTTGATTCCAGTAAAGCAACAGTCCCTGATGGCATTCCAATTATAGTGTTGAAAAGCTTCTACCAGAACTAGCTTCCATGCTTACAAAGTTGTTTAAGCGTTGTCTTAAGGAAAATTGCTTCCCAACACCCTGGAAAACCTCATCAGTATGCCCGGTATTTAAGAATTCAGGTAATCGCTCATCTTCCTCTCAGTACAAACCAATAAGTCTGCAGTGTGTCATGAGTAAGTTGCTGGAATCTGTGTTAAATAAAGAAGTAGTCAACCACCTCAGCAAAAATAACCTTTTTAGTGACATGCAATATTGTTTCCGTTCTGCTAGATCTACAGCAGATGTGCAAACAGTTATATTCTATAGGATTAGCGAATTTCTTGATGGAGGCTTCTTTTCTGGGGCAATTGATCTTGACATATCAAAGGCCTTTGATAGGGTATGGCATAAGGGTCTACTTCACAAGATCTCCAGCTACGGCATAGCTGGAAATGTCTTCTCAATTATTAAATCATTTCTCTTTGATAGGTTCATAAGTGTAGTGATTGATGGGCAAAAATCAGAAGCTCAGAGTATTAATGCTGGAGTCCCTGAGGGGTCCATCCTGGGCCCAACTCTTCCTGATCTACATCATGATATCCCAAATTACATCCTAAGATCATTCTTAAATATTTATGCTGATGACACTGCTATCTATGGTAGCACATCAAAGACTGTAAACAACTAAGTTCTCTCTGATTCTCTCTCCTCTGAGCATGTGGTACAATGGGGAAAGAGGTGGCTGGTTATTTTTAACCAAACTTCTATCTTTACATCATCAACGCTCTGATCCCTATCTGGCATCAATTGAAATGAATGGTTCTTATCTTGGGGGAGGTTCCATGTTTTGACTAGCTTCTGGGCTTAACCATTACTCCTGATCTGAAATGGAACACATACATCAAATCTGTTGCTAAAATTGCTGGAAAAATGGTAGGATCCTTCTACCACTCCAGTAGATATCTCACTCCTGATGCAATTCTCTATCTATATAAAAACCAGGTACATCCAAGGATAGAGTACTATTACCACATCTTGGCAGGAGCTGCTAGAAAGACTTTATCCTGCCTTGACAGAGTTTAAAATAGACTTTGTAACCTAGTGAGGGATGCCCTTTTCTCTTTCTTGCAACCTCTTTCCCACAGAAGAGACGTTGCAAGCCTGTCTCTGCTTTATAATTGTTTTCTTGGTGAATGCTCATCTGAGCTCCAATCTATGGTCCCCCTTCGCTAAAGATTCACGTGAAACACTCATCTAGCTGAAACCACTATCAATAATTTCCCTCATTCTTTATCTGTGTCTAAACCATTAACGTAGATCCTATGAACAAAGCTTCTTTCTTAAAACTGCACACTTGTGGAACTCTCTTCCGATTGCCTGTTTTCTAGCTGACTACAATTTGGTAGTCTTCAAGTCCAACATAAACAAATTCTTGATGAACCGTCCTCTTGTCATTCAATTTATCAAATTTCTACTTCTAACAATTACTACGATAATATCCCATTGCCTACTGTACACTCAATACCCCTTATTCTGGTGTGGCCTCCGGGCCTTGATAAGTGGTTACTCCTCTGTAAAAAAAAAAAAAAGAAAATCATCATGATCCTCATCATCCTTATCACAACAACAGCATAAATTTAGTTTTAAAAATAAGATTAGATATACTGAGATGACTAGAAATCATATTGTATCTCAGAAAAAAAAATTTATGATTCCTAGAACGTTCATAGTAGTGTGATAAAAAATGGGCAATCAACGATTCCTCCGCTATCCAATCATCATGAAGTTGTTTCCATAGATACAACTGAACTACTTGTGCAGTGGTTCACACAAAACTCCACTCTGAATGCCACAAATCAACCCCTTCTCAATTTTCCACGATGGACAGAACCCCCATCCCTGCACTAGATGATCTTCCCATGTTTTGGCTATCATAAAAACCCTTGACATTTTCAATCAGAGTTTATCCTTGCCCTTTCAAGACAATTTCTCTTTTAGTCTGACAATCTGTTTTCAACATCAGTGAAACCTCCATATTTAAACTATCAATATAAAGAAATAAGCCAACCAGGAACTTAACATCAACTTTCCTGTGATACAGGAAATTGAACAGTTTGTATATTATACCTTTTTGGCCAAAAAAACCCTATAATTTTTATATAAAACTCCTGCGTTTGTCATTATTCTTTGCCCATTGTCATAATATTGTTGGATCTGCAAGTCATTAAACAATTCCAAACAAGTGTAAATGCAACAACAAATTAAATAAAACAAAAAACCCTGACCACAAACAACCAACTTTGTCTCTTTTAAAGAAAATCTTTAGGCTAGCACTAAATAGAAATAATATAAAATAAATATAGATATGCTTGTCAGCAATAACTGCATATGTATCGATTGCCAACCATTTGTAATGCATATGACAATTTTAAGCATATTTTGGTATTTTCTCTATTCTTTCTTTCTATCTATCTTCTATCTCTATCTTCTTCTATCTATCTATCTTCTATCTATCTATCTTCTTCTTTTATCTATCTATCTATCTATCTATATATCTATATAAATAAAATGAACTCTTTTTTCTCATGTTAGTTTGACCTTAATAGGATTAAAAATCAAGAGATTTCATGCAGATGTGATATGCACAAACTGCGCCACATTATCTGAGGTGTGCTCTACACTTGCTTGATAATCGTCCATTCCTATATTTGTTCTGGTGAGAGTCCACTGCCAAAATCGGTTAGATTTAATGGAAGTTATAAAATCTTTTCTCTCTATTAAATTCCTCCTTTTCCCGCTCCCCATTTACACTGCTGCTTGATCGTTCACGAGGAACTTTTACGGACGCCCACCAGGTTTATTAGTTGCTTACAAAAACTGCTTCCTATTGGGAAAAACGCACCACTCTTATTTATACGTTGTTCACATTTATACACTAGGAAATATAAATACATTACTTACATGTTTTACACATTTTTACACTGATACACACAAATTACAAACAGATTCTTTCCATTTTAATTTTTATTTATTTTTGTTTATAACATATAATACATGATTTCCATGATATTTCATTCCGTTCAGTTCTATTTTTCTGTTTACATTTTTCCTGTCTTTCTGGAAAGTTTGACATCGTTATTTTTTCCATTTTTTTGTACCATTTACTAATTCATTTCTGTTTTATTTTGTTTCGTTACGTTCTATTTTTCTTTTTTCTGTTTACATTTTTCCGAGCGTTCTAGAAAGTTTGACATCGTTATTCCCTTTTCTTTTTTTTTTGGGGGGGGGCAAAGTTTCCAATTTTAACATTGTTATTTTTTGTTTTTTGTTTTTTTTGGGGGGGGTACCAACAGTTAAACATTTATTTTCCGGTCAAAATAATTATACCATCGTGATTATCGCATTTAAGACATGTAAAATATCAAATTTTCACGAAAATCGATTTGGAACAAATCAAACTATCATATATTTACCGACGGAGATCATAATTACTCGATTTCAAAATGTAAACAATGCACACGAAATGTGAACGGATTTGCTGACTTTCTTCTATTAATATAAGGAGGCTGTGCTGAAATAAAAACATTTGAAAACATTGTTATTTACAATGCTATTCTTAATATTTGCAGAGGATCTTTTTTAAATCAAAGGTCATTATCAGATGATAACTACTTAAGGCTCGAAATACCAAATACTACATAGCCATTAAAAATTCCCTTCTACTAATATTAACAAATAGATTCAAAATCAAATTAGATTTTCTCATTGTTTATACGATCCCGAGCAATACCGGGTAGCCCCGCTAGTATTATATATTATTATTTTTTTTTTTTTTTTTAATCCTTTGAGATAAGATTTCATAATTTGTGTATCTTCATTTTCATAGTTATTGTTTCACACACTCATCCTCTGACCTTCTTCAGATGGTTAACCGTGATGGGATAGGGATGCTGAGTTTTGTAACTGTATCCCCAGTACAACAACTATAAAGATGAGGATAACAGTCAGCATAAAAATGAATACACAATTTTTGCAGCTTCATCTCAAAGGATTCCAAAAAATTTATAAAATATATATATATATATATATATATATATATATATATATATATATATATATATATATATATATATATATAGTGTTATAGAATAGATCTATAAGAGCAAGGAGTGTTGCAGTTATGAAAAGCTCCCCACCCATCCACGGGGAGACGATATCCGGAAATATTTTAATTATTTCCGGATGCTTTTATTTTTATTTGTAAATATCGAGTAAATAAAAGAATATTGTCTCTGAAACGATTGTACATGAAAAAATTGGATTTTGTTATGTTTCCTCCTATGTAAACTTGATAATTTCACAATTATTAACCCCTCACAGTTTATATATATATATATATATATATATATATATATATATATATATATATACAAAACCATATATATATATATATATATATATATATATATATATATATATATATATATATATATATACACACACACACACACGATTCGATACAGACCCGGCAATGGAAGACCAGATAGGAACACAAAAGTGACAACAATACTCCATACATGGGCGAATGGTGGCTTTATAGAAGTACAGGACTCTTTCAGATGTAAGTAGCTTTCTAGCACGGTAGAGAGCCCACCTTTCTTGCAGCAGCCCAGTGTACGATGGACAAATTTATGGTATAGGAGTCCCCAAGATCCTTTAGAGAGGTCGTGAAAGACAGGGCTTCTAGTAACATTACTAGGTGTTTCTCAACCCATTTTCTTTGGGATTCATAATTCAAGTTGAAATTGATTGCATCACACTTATTTTTAATTGGAAAAATTAATTCAAGAATCCAACTCTGTGATGCTGACAAAGCTTCTTAAGTGCTTCATGAATCTAAATATAATTTCTCTAATGAGAAAAGATTTAATAATTGAGAGGACCTTTCCAATTTTTCCGTAGCTGCAAATCTTGTGAAATAAACTTGTATGCCATACCCTATCAAAAGCCTTTGATATGTCAAGAGCAATTGCTTTAGAAACAAAATCCCTATCAAGAGATTCACTAATCCTGTGTTATATTACAGTTAGCATATCAGCTGTAGATCTAACAGAACAGAAACCATATTACATGATATTAATGAGTTGTTTTTGTTGACCGCTTCTCTATTTATCACAGATTTCAGCAACTTACTCATGACACACAGGAGACTGATTGGTCTGTATTGAGAGATAGATGACCGATCTCCAGAATTTTGAAATATGAGGCATACTGATGAAGTTTTCCAAGATGTTGGGAAGCATTTCTTCTTAAAACAACTTTTAAACAGCTTTGTAAGTATGGGAGCTAGTAATAAAATAATTTACAATCTATTTTTAAAATAATAAGATTATTTGGAATAGTTGCATGCTATGGCAGCCTTTGGTCAGAAATGTCTGCATTTATCGACATGGAAATCCACCATGTTTTGTTTCTTTTTACTCATTTCAAAGGTTCAACAAAAAAATGGCATAAACTAATCATCTAATTCCACAATTAATGTCCATTTTTTATTCATGACCCTGTGAATAAGTCTATCAGTTTGCTTTGAAAGGATAATATAATAAGAATATAATAATAGTAATGAGGTATGTTAATTACTAAGAATAGACAATTAGGGACCCTTTTATGAGGAGTGGAGGGATATTACCCTTCCTGCTCCCTAGAAATTACTTTTCCAGTAGAATTTTTGGTATTTTTTTTATAATTTTAGATGAAAGGAATGTTTACCCAAACAATGTTCATGATAAAAAATATTATCACTGTAAAGATTACGTTTATTATGGTAAAAAATAGGATTTTATTATGTGTTAAACTTTGAATGTTAATGCAACGTTAATATTTGTTAAAATTGAATTTTTTTCAAATAAAATTAGAACCTTTAAAAATGCTAACAAATTTGATAAAAAAAAATCTTATTAATTTTATTTAAAATGCAATTTTTTTACGATATCTTTAAACTTGTAGAATAACTGAAAGCAGAACATTTGATTTGTGTGTAAAAATAGGCAAAGTCAAAAGTAATGACAAATTTTATTCATATAAAATATATCGACTTTACATCTTGTTGAACAACCAAAAGTAAAGAGTTAAGAAATGTTGAAAGGGTCAAGATGAAGAAAGTGTTGTTTTGTTAAGAAGAGTTTAAAGGGGCATAATCTAAACTATGTTCATGCATCAATGCGATCAAATAAGTAACCAAAACTGAACCAATAACCGAAATGGAAAAGTTTGTTGCAGAGGAAGAAGAGGCATGAAGATGCCAATCGATCATACAACTAATAATGTAGACACAAGACAAAGAATTAACAGCAATAGCAAAGAAGGGTGACAAACACAGATGTCTGGTTAAAAACGATATGTTTCATGTTGTATTTACCAAGAAATAAATGGTAAAATGTATGGCAATGGATCCAGGATCAGCCAGAGCAAAAACTGGCATCTTGCAGGGTTGAGATTCTGAGTCCATGAGGTAGGAAGTGAGCCCTGGAACAGATAGCTGGACGTCAGTAGACACTGGTATGGGTAGCTAGATGTCAGTGGGCACTGGAATGGGTAGCTGGACATTGGTGGGCACTGGTACAGGTAGCTGGTCATTGGTGGACACTGGTACAGGTAGCTGGTTATCAGTGGGCACTAAAATGGGTAGCTGGACGTCAGTGGGCCACAGGAGCTGGTGGCAGGAAGCATTAGAGCGACAAGGGTGAACTGGAGTTGCTGCAGGAGTATACTGGAGTTGCTGAAAACTGATGTGGCAGGCTGTAAGAGGGACTTCCAGAGCAGCAGCTGTATAGAGTAGAATGTGTATGCCTTATGTATCGCATAATTAGTTTGTTGAGTAGCCCTGAGAAGAGCTGTTTCTGTCCCTGATTCCCACGGCAACTGGCTTTCGGGCTATGTGGAAGATTTTTGCTGTAAAAGTCACTAGCTTTAGGAAGCTGTTCGTGCTATAGGCTCCACAGCCAGTGATGGTGTTGTTAAACAACAAATGACTATAATTAATTTCACACCATATTACTTACAGTTAAAAGTGTCTTTGGTTTTTTAACTGTATTTGTTTTAATCTAGGTTTGAAATAAATGTTTTTGTTTAGTTTGTGAAAGATGAAGTTTTTGTGTTTTCTCTTTGTTGTTTGAAAACGATCGTCACTGATTTTAGCACGTATGGTTGTGGCATATTACCAGGTGTGTTAAGTTTCAGGTGATGGCATGTTTTGTTTACAAATATGAAAGTGATTATTTGGCAAACCACAACAAGTTATACAGTTAAAAGTGTCTTACAATTTAAGGTGAGACAGTGAAAGTATTGTTCTGTTCACATGAGTAGTGAATGAGTTCCTAAAACTGTAAAGTTCTCATTATATTTGGGAATTTGTTAACGACAATGACTTGTGCTGTTTTGCTGAGGTGCCAGTAGCAAGTGTCTATGGCCAAAGTTCGATTTCACACCAACATTGTGTCGCCGTTAATGGTGAACTTTGATTGTTTGGGATGAAAGTCAGGATGAAAACAGCCATTTGGTCAAGTCTGCTGTGTCGATGCATTTGACTTGAATGAAATATTAGATTAAAAAAAGGGTCGCCATCTTTCAAAGACAACATCAACATCAACATCAACATCTCCACTAAACTATAAATCAGTATTTTTTTTTTTCAAAGCACACACCGGAATATAAAGAGAGAGTTGTTTGGTAAACTGTTTTTTATTTTTGTTTGTTTTTTTTTTGTTTTTGTTTTTTTGTAAAACAAACAATATGGTATTCTGAAGTTTCATTTTATCTTCTGCTTCTGGTGAAGGATGAAAACGGGTTATGATGCCTTGTTGTCATGTTTTATCAAGAACAGAATCATTTTTGGTACTAGATATTTTCAGAATGAATTGGAAGTGTTCTCTCGCCGATACAGTTACATAAGTCTGGCCATCACTGCGCAATCACAAAGTCAAACTACAACTCAACATAATGCAATATATTAATCATTGCTATATAAGCAATAAACATTGAATATTTTACGGAGATCATTTCTATCTTGCTGTTGCTACTACTACTGGAACAGAGTTCCAGAATAGTTCCTTTCATGAGTCGAGTTTCACATTTTTTTTACTTATTCTGCTCATGCACCACTAGCACTTTCATTAATAAAAAGGTCAAGGTTATATAAAGCAAGGTGACAAAGTGAATGCTTATCTGACAATGATATGACACATTCGTAAGTTTGATTAAAAAGTATGAATTATCAATATCTCCAATAAGGTTGAACCATAACAGAGCAGATGCTATAACAATAAGTTGATACCGAAAGCCACTTTTGTGCTGCATTCATAAACATGTTCGGCTTTGCTTAAGTAATGGCTATTCATCAACAAAGTGGTCATCTTGGTTGCATTTGTTTTTTGTCAAGATGACAATGATCATTGTCCATTATAATTAATGCAATGCTAGGCTGTAACAGAAAGTTTATCTGACTCTAAAAGTTAATTAACAACATTAAAGTTTCAAATGAAAATACCTTTTATTTATCTGAAAAAATAATGTAACTGGTTGGTATTACTGGCTCCAACTAGCGTGATGGGGAATGAAATTATGTGAGTGCTGTACAGAGAAATCTGACAATTTGCGTTTCTACATCAGAGATTGTTTTTATTAAATCGCTTCAGACAAGGCATGAAGCCACTTCATGTAAGAAGCTAAAGATAAAAATGCTACTTCAAGGCAAAAAAAGCTATCAGGAAAGATATCCTAAAAACGTACAAAAGAGTGACTCTGAAAGTCAACGGTCCTAGGGATGAACTCATTATTGGAGCTATTAATAAGAATGATGCTTTTCCGTCTATAAACATTACTCCCCCTCCTCTCTTTTTTCACCTTTCTCAATGTACAACTCTTATTGCCACCAAATTACACTGTCACACCATTGCTGACAACAAATTCATAACCCTAACCCCTTTTCGTCTCCTTGGCGAGCTTAAGTTCTAGTAACCTCTAATGAAAATCACAAAAAAAAGAATTGCCGTTAACTACAGCGATGCCATAAATAGATTTACGGAACTGGATGCTTATCCTATGCCTAACATCAATAAAATGATTGACGACATAGTGCAGTATAGTATCTTTACTACACTCGACCTGAAGATAGCCTATCACCAAATATTGATAAGTCACATTGATCGGTAATACACAATCTTTGAAATAAGTGGAAAACTTTACCAGTTCACTTGTCCCCATTTTGGCATTACTAATGGTGTCAGTGTGTTCCAAAGACATATCGATGACATCATAGATAAGGAAAACCTAACAGATACTTTTGTGTATGTAGACAACGTCACAATATGTGGAAGAAATTAAAAAAGAAAAGCATGACCACAATCTTCAAAGATTCTATGATGTATCGAAAAGATATAACATCACACTAAATGAAAGTAAGCGCGTCATTTCGGTTACTACAATCACTCTACTTAGATACCCTATACAAAACAACCAAATTGTTCTTGAATACCAAAGACTGAGACCACTTCTTGAAATGCCACCCCCTCTAAATCTCGCACCTTAAAAACGAATAGTTGAAACGTTTCCATACTATAGCAAATTTATTCAAAACTTCTCCAATAAAATACTATTGCTCAACTACAACATGGAATTTCCACTGCCTCCATTTGTCTTAAACTCTTTTCAAACATTGAAAAATTACTTAAAAAAACGCTACTCTAATAACGGTTGACCATGATAAAGAATTTGAAGTAGAGACAGATAAAAGTAATTACTGCATAGCCGCTATACTAAATAAACAAGATCGACCCATTGCATTCCTTTCATGGACGCTGAACCTGAAGGAAATCAAACATCATGCTGTTGAAAAGGAAATGGCTGTAATTGTCAAAGCTCTTCGAAAATTGTGCCACTTCCTACTTAGCAAACATTTCAAAGTCATTACAGATCAAAAGAGCATCAGTTTTAGGTTCAACAACAGTAGAAAATCTAAAATTAAAAATTACAAAATATGTTGTTGGCACATTCAAATGTCACAGTTCAGTATCGTCTATCTTCCAGGAATAGCTGCTGACACATTCTCTCGTGTCTCAGCTCTCACTCACACTTTGCAAGACCTTTGTGATTTGCATATTTGATTATATCATCTTGATCTTACACAGCTCTGAATCTACCATTCTCTTTAGACCAAATAAAAAGCATAACCAACTCCTGCTCCTCCTGCAAGTATCTGAAGCCCAAATTTGTCAGTAGTAACAAGAAAACACTCATAAAGGCCATACTACCTTTCCAGCGGTTGAACATTAACTTCAAAGGCCCCATTACCAACTTTTATACATAGTAACAAATACCTCTTGATTATAATTGATGAATATTCTTGCTTTCCCTTTGCTTTTCCCAAGTAAAACCATCATCCGCTGTTTGAACCAGATATTTTCAATTTTTGAGATGCCTGATATGATACATACTGACAGGGCTGCTGTCTTCCTTGTGTGAGAAATTAGACTTCTTACATGAAAAAGGTATTGCTACCCCTAAAACAAGTAGATACCACCCTGAAGGTTATGGACAAGTTGAAAAACTTAATGGCACTTTATGGAAGGCCATTCAAATAACTTTACACACTAGCAACATGAAACTGCCCTGTTGGGAAGACATGCTTTCTGATGCTCTTGACTCATGTGACTGCCACTAATGTGACTCCACATGACGAACTATTCAAATAGTCGTAAATCCACCTTCAGGATTTCAATTCCTTCTTGGGCAAAACCGAGCCCTACAGATGTCAGAAATCACACTAAAATTAGTAAGCTCGACCCTCCTATAACTCCAACTACTCTGTTAGACATCAACCCTTACTAAGCTCATGGTGCTGAAACTACTGTCAATGTGCAAGACATAGCTACTAACTCCTCAAATGAAGAATTCATTCATAATGAAAACAACCCTGCAAGTCCCGAGGCCTCTAAAGAACTACCTACTGATGAAGGCATGAGGAGGAAAAGAATTCTTTGCCCATCCCTGAAGAAATCAACAATACTGTTATATTATGAAATACAAGACCTCCATCGACTCTATAATAACAACATAAACAAAACACAATTGCATCAGCAGGAGCAACAAACATCAGGAGCAGCTATTGATACTAATAACGGCAACATATAAGTTAAAATGGTGCCGACCTGTGTTTAAAATATCTATAAAAGGTCTACAAGTGACAAACTTAAACTAAACTTCATTTACAGTCACACCAAGTTAAATGGAAATAAGAAAATGTGGACTTTGCGGACCAAACATCTTCTAACAATAAAAGATAATCAAGACAATAAAACACAATGGCAAATAAAATATCTCCTCTGATCACAGCACAGTGCAGACCTGAAATCCAAACTATGTCTGCGCATGCAATATATAAAGGTTTACGTCATTAGTTGTCACCAGCAGTTGGTGGTGAGGTCGTCCAATGTCTTGCATGGATTTCTTTCTCTCATTTCTAACAGTAGCAGCAGCAGCTAACATGAACGTCTTCCCCCCTTTCTCATCCTACAACACTTCTCTAATCTTTCATGATGCATGTTTTTACTACTAATTTTAAGGAGACAAATAATCCATCATGACTACAGACTATAACTTAAGCATGAACTCTTCTCTCCTTCAACAGGCTTGTCTAATTATTCATCACTGTTTAGACACAAGCATACACAAACACTTCTCTTCTTATTCCTGTGTGAAGATGTCTAAAGATTAGATAGGTCTGTTGAAAGCAACAGGCCTATCTAATCTTTAATGTACATCTTAGACAAGATCAAAGTGTAGTATCTGTTCTTCAGATGCTGCACTTCCATTTCTTGTTCTCTTTCAGTGGAGGAGCAGTCCTTCACGACTGAGACAATTTTTTATTTTTGTACCTTTTCTCCACGTTAAAAAAACGACCCTGTTGTCTAACTCTGTCCTGTGGGGAGGCATTGTAAATAGGTACATCTTCACACAGGAATACTTTTCACGGCTAACACGTTTCCTTATTCTTATTAATGAAGATAATCAATAAAGTTGGTTTGAAATGTTACATTTTGGCGACTCCCAACGTCATGGCGAACATACAATGTTTGTCGACATCTTATTCTACACTTTTAATACAAACAAGTGAAGCATGCATGGTCCCCCTTGAGTACACAGTGAACGAGGCATAAAAAAATGTCCAAATTCAGCATTTGCCCCCCACCCTATCTAGCCCCAAAAGTCCCCAGAGGACGTCTAATCCTGGTAAAAATGAACAAGGTGCAGTTCTAGGCCTTAACATATTTAAATTTGAGTTCTGCACCATGCAATAAAAGAAATGACTAAGTCCATCATTTGCCCCTCCCTCCCATTTAGCCCCAAAAGTTCCCAAGGCCTTAACATATTTAAATTTGAGTTCTAAGTAGACATACACAGAAAATTTTGGACAAACATGGTAAAATAGTCCCCAAAAATGAAGTGTTTTTATTAGCCCTAAAAAAGCCCCTGGGGCACACCCGAGAGTTATAACGAAACAAAATTATGTAGAACTCAGTTAGTTACAATGTTTCAGAAAGTTTTATAAAAATCCACGGCATCAATTTTTTTTTAATAAACACAAAAGTGTCAATTTTAGCCATTTTAACCCGAAAGGCACCCTTAGGGAGGCAAACAGAGTTTTCCCGGAAAATCCGTTCTGTTACTTTTTTACTCATATCATGTTTAATGTTTGTGCAAAATTTTTAAAAATTCCAAGGCGTAGTTATTGAGAAAAGGATGAACAGACGAATGGACAAGGGTGAATATAAAGGTCCACCCTTCTTTTGTCGGCTGACCAAAAGGTATAAATTGAATTTAATGAATATTTAAAAAAAGAAATAAAGAAGGTAAAGCACTTATCATAACGCCACGGTTGAGACGTTTTCTACCTTTATTGATTTTTGATATCATAAACTACAGATATCTCCAAGATATAAATGATGAATAATAATGTGAAAAATTGTATTTATTTTTACGAGAACAGACTGAGAAAAAAATCGCATGTAAAAACTTATTTAACAGGTTTCAAAATTTTTAGTCTTCATTTTTAGTTTTCTGACCAAAATCCACTTTTCTAGATCCTCATAAGAAAATATACAGTCAAAAGGAAAATAATTCAACATTATGTTTGCTGTATTAACACGAAAACGGATTGCAAAAAAGTCTTATTAAAAATTATTTGAAAACTGGTACATTTTTAATCTAAATTTAAGCCATGCGTGAATTAGTAATTGAATACACATTTAACAAATATAAAACTTCATAGTATTTTCCCATCCAAAAATTACTTCTTTTCAATTGCATGTGTTCAAATTTGTTTGTTTTTTTGTTTTTTTAAAATAAAATACAATCATTTTTGGATCAGTTTTATGGAACCTTTGGCAATTTCCTTTATAATTGAAACAGAAAATGACAATCCTTCATAATAGTCAGTATCATGGGTCCGTTATGCTTTACCCTATGACGTCAGTAGGTAATGTCACTTTTAAGTGACATGGCCTTCTATTTACATCAGTCATGGGCATGGAATATGGGCCTACATTAAGGATGGCTTCCCGTGTGGCAGGGATATCTCTAGAGAAGATCCTAATTTACCCTATATGTGCTTCAAGGTTGCACTTGCTAACACCACTGCATTTATATTTGCCCTCTATAGGCCCCACAACAGCGGAGTTACTATCTTTAAGAGCATATCTGAGAAAATAGACCACATACTGTCTTCACATCCCTCGGCTAACATCCACATCTGTGGTGACCCATTCAAATAAGACAGATGATGAGGGGAGGTTTTGTCATGATTTTGCCATTGCTTATGACCTCACTCAGATTGTTCGCGAACCCACCCGTGTGCCCGATACACCCGGTCAATATGCAAGCCTCCTAGACCTTTTTCTCTCAACTTCCCCTGAGCTATGTTCGTGTTCCATTCATTCTCCTCTAGGATCCTCCGACCACTCCGTCGTATCAGTTAAGATAAAAATGAAATGTAAGAAGCCCCCAGACGTACCCCTCCACCATACTGTATACCGATACTCTATGGCTGACTGGGATAGCTTCCGTACATTCATATCTGATCTACCTCTGCACTCCATGTTTAAAAAGGAAGTGTCCTCTATAGTATCAGATCTGACCAAATGGTTAATTGTAGGCATAGATCATTCCATACCATCTAAAAAATTTCAACAAAAACCTAACAGCCAGCCATGGTTCTCCCCAGAATGTGCTGCTGCTATCGCGCACAGAAATCACTTTTTCCATAGCTACCAACGTAATAGATGCACTGAGACTAAAGCTGCTTTCAGGACTGCCAGCAACCACTGTAAAAGAGTAATAAAAAATGCAAGAGAGCTATATGCCCAGTCTGTTAAATCCAAGGTAGCTGATCAGCGGCTTGGTTCCCACCAGTTTTGGCAAATAACAAATAGGATCCTGAATAGAAGTGTGTGTTCTATCCCAACCATTATCAATGGACCAGAGGTCATCTCGTCAGCGTCAGACAAGGCCAAACTATTTGCAAAGAACTTTGCAGCTAATTCTACCCTATGCGACAAAGGCCATCAACTCCCCATATTTCCTCCTATAACACAGAACAAGCTAGGTAACATACAAATATCCGTTCATGAGGTCGCCAAGCTGATCTAGAACCTTGATTCCAGTAAAGCAACTGGCCCTGATGGCATCCCAATTATAGTGTTAAAAAAGCTTCAACCAGAACTTGCTCCCATACTTACGAAACTATTTAAGCGCTGCCTTAAGGGGAAGTGCTTTCCGACTCCCTGGAAGACCTCATCAGTTTGCCCTGTATTTAAGAATTCAGGTGATAAGTCATCTCCCTCTCAGTACAGACCAATAAGTCTCCTGTGTGTTATGAGTAAGTTGCTGGAATCCATATTAAATAGAGAAATAGTCAACCACCTCAGCAGGAATAACCTTCTTAGTGACACACAATATGGTTTCTGCTCTGCAAGATCTACCGCAGATGTGCTGACGGTTATATCCCACAGGATTAGTGAATCTCTTGACAAAGGCTTCCTTTCTAGGGCAATTGCTCTTGACATATCAAAGGCCTTCGACAAGGTATGGCATAAGGGTCTACTTCACAAGATTTCCAGCTACGGTATAACTGGAAATGTTTTCTCAATCATTAAATCATTTCTCTCCGATAGGCTCATAAGAGTAGTGGTAGATGGACAAAAATCAGAGGCCTGCAATATAAATGCTGGAGTCCCTCAGGGGTCAATCCTGGGCCCAACTCTCTTCCTGATCTACATCAATGACCTCCCTAAACACATACTTAAATCATTCGTTGACATCTATGCTGATGACACGACCATCTACGGCAACACATCAAAGGCTGTAAATGAAAAAGTTCTCTCTGATTCTCTCTCCTCTGATCTCGAGCGCGTGGTTCAGTGGGGGAAGATGTGACTGGTTACCTTTAATGCATCCAAAACTAAACTCCTATCCTTACATCATCAACGCTCTGATCCCCATCTGGCATCAATTGTGATGGATGGCTCTCGTCTGGGTGAGGCCCCGTGTTTTGACAAGCTTCTGGGTTTGACCTTTACTCCTGATCTGAAATGGAACAAGTACATCAAGTCTGTTGCCAAGGTCGCTGGAAAGATGATGGGATCCTTCTACCGCTCCAGAAGATATCTCACTACTGATGCAATTCTCTATCTATATAAAAGCCAAGTACATCCAAGGATGGAATACTGCTACAATATCTGGGCAGGAGCTGCTAAAAACAGCCTATCCTGCCTTGACAGAGTACAAAATAGACTTCGTGGCTTGATGGGGGATGCCCTTTTCTCTACCCTGCAACCTCTCTCCCACAGAAGAGATGTTGCGAGCCTATCCTTGTTTTATCTTTATTTCCATGGCAGGTGCTCGTCTGAACTCCAATCTCTGGTCCCCCCTTTCCAATCTTTCACGAAAAACACCCGTCTAGCTGAATCCACTGTGAAAAATTTCCCCCACTCTATATCTGTGCCTAAATCAAAACGCGGATTCCATGAACAAAGCTTCTTTCTTAGAACTGCACGCCTGTGGAACTCTGTTCCGTCTGCCTGCTTCCCACCAGACTACAACTTGGATGTCTTCAAGTCCAATGTTAACAAATTCCTAATGAACCGCCCCCTTAAGTAAACACTTCGTCAAATCTCCACACTAACGTAATGTACTTGCAATAACCCTTATCCCTGAGTGGCTTCCGGGCATTAATAAGTTGTGATCACTGTGTTAAAAAAAAAAAAAAAAATGATGAAACCCACTGCATAGGTGGAAATTATTTGCCATTGATTGACTGTACTACTAAATTTTTGTGGCTCTTGTTTTCTTGTTTGTTTGTCTCTACCCTCTCTGCACATTGGATGATGTCACAAAGGCATGGTGGCATAAATGATGGTATCACTAAATGATAACGTCATCCAACAAATGATAGAGAGGGGAAAGAGATCATTTATGACATCTTATCTAGGTGAACCATGACCCCAAGTAATGGGTCATCTACTAAACAAATATCTAAACCCCTGGTTTATTAAATTATTATTAAATATAAAATTTCTAAGCTTTGACATTGTTGGATAAAGCAGCAGCACTAGCAGCCATGCATCACTGACAAATATACGTAATATGATTGCTGATGCTGCTTGTTTGTTAAGTCAGATTTCTGCATGAAGATCGTACCCCCGGATTGTTTAGGTTGCATGAAGTCATCCTCATTTGTTAACACACAGGATTGCATGTTTTTACCCTCAACACAAGGAGCAGCTAAGTTCAACAGTTGCATATGAAGTTGAGAAAGGTTTTTCCCAGAACACGTAAGGGAATCGTGCAATACGGATTTGCAGTGCCTGAAAGGTTTTTGTATAACATATGCAGAGGTAGATACGATCAGAGGACGATGCATTCCGATGATACTTGTGCTTGGATTTTCACTAGAACTCTTTTAGCAGCATTACTGTTTGGTGTAAAATCTGTTTGGAACCATGTCTCCTATGATGAGCAAGGGTTGAACTTTATGGAAAATACTGCTTTCAAATAAACACAATGTCTACAACTTTTGACAACTACCATTCATTGCTTATGACATCACACTGATTTTGGATTTTGTAAAGAAATATACATATTTAATTTTTGATACATTGTTCTTGGCCTTTGAGCAAAGCTCATAGTGTAGTATCTGTTCTGATGCTGCACATCACCTTTTCTGTCCTTATGCCTAACTCCACCCTCGTGGGAAGGCAAGTAAATAGGAATAATCTTGAAGTGAGAATTAAACAAGATCCACAGGAAGATAAATTCATTTGAATTTTATCTTTGAGAAAATAACTTTTACACACATATGTTTGCTATGTTGTGATTAAATTAAGTTTTATTTTACTTCAGTCGTAGTTCTCAGAAATCAAGGATTCATACCGTCCACAAAATTCCAACAAAAACCTAACAGCCAGCCATGGTTCTCCCCAGAATGTGCTGCTACCATCACGCACAGAAATCACTTTTTCCATAGCTACCAACGTAATAGATGTACTGAGACTAAAGCTGCTTTCAGGACTGCCAACAACCACTGTAAAAGAGTAATAAAAAATGCAAGAGAGCTATATGCTCAGTCCATTAAATCCAAAGTAGCTGAGCAGCAGCTTGGTTCCCATGGTATGAATTGGATACATGCAGATACATAGATATTCGAATGTTCCATTAAAGTTCTTTATCTCTCAAATACTGAGTTAGTAAAGAAATTGAGAAAATAAGTTTCCTCTCCAAATTAATCATTTGCATATGTTGTAATATATCTTTCGTTTTGATCTCTTGGTCTTACTGGATTCCAGGACAAGAATTCATCTAGTCTGGTGGAGTCTCCAGCTTTGTGCTGTTACTTGAGGTAACATCATTTGGAGAAGGTGCACCATTCCTTGTAAAAGCTAATCTGAGTTAGCCATAGTGAAAAGATCTTATTTGGGCATCGAATACTAGTAGAGGTGTGTTGATTAAAACATTTTTAATCATTTAACAGGTCAATAATTGTCGTGGTTGGTGAAATGAAGTGAGTATTTGAAGATCTTGTGAAGCCTTTCCTTCCTCAGGTAATGGAGATATACCATCAAGGCTGATAACAAGAAAACCAGCAAGGAGCTCCAAAAATATTTACCAGCTATTGCTGAAACTACGTGAACAGTAGGTGGAGATAAGTGAAACACTTGCCATAAAGGCAAAATCAAGATTTCACACTATTTAAACGTAGAAAAGTATTAGCAACATTTTAAAACCTGAAAGCTGTAGTCAGAAATTTGAATGCTCCAGATAGAGTTGTTTCTACAGTTTTTGGTATGTCAACTGGATTTTTGGGGTTTTGATGGTAAGCCTTAACCAAATCTAGTTTGGAGAAGATTTTAAACTACACAACAACAAAGCAAAATCTTGTATATGTGAGATTAGCTAACAATCAAGTTCTGTCATGGTAAGATCAAGAAAACTTGGTAAGTGGCAATCTCATTTACCATGTCCTATATTCGAGGAAGAGGATAAGCATTGACGAGAGTGAATCTTTATGGCTTGAAAGCAATCAACAACAAGTCTCTTCTTTTGATTCTTAGGTGATATTACAAGCGTTTGAGATTGAGAGGGCTTTATAATACCTTCCTTTAGCATACAGGATATGTAAGACTGAATAAATTTTGCATCCGGTAGCCAATAGGGTATGTCTCCCTGATTTAACTGCTATTGAGTAAAAGTCAGGTGTTAAATTTGTAAACAGAAGAGTAAGAGACGTTTTTAATGGTGGTCAAACAGTGAGAGGTGGAAGGGATCCTCCTAAAAGATACTTCTACTTAAGAATGTTGGCTTAAAAATTTATGCCCAAGAATATCACTGCATAGGTCGGCCATAATCGATAGCTGCATATTATTATACTACCTTCCATTTAGACTTTAGACAACACGATGTCTGAGAGTAGAGGATGAGAACTATTAGCCATCAAAATTCTCTCAGAACTTGGTGCGATAAGTCTTTTTCCATTATTCAGGAAGGATGAAATTTTCAGAGTTCCCAGTATCGGTGAGTATCTGCATAGGCTGCCCCTTAATTTTTCCCCATAATGACAAACAAGATAAACTCTCCAAGAAAGCACATGAAGGAACTAAAGTAGCAAGAGCAGCTGTCATCAGTGATCTGCAGACTCATGCAAAATGACCTTTCTTCTTACGGTTCTTACAAATTGAATTTTTGGCAGAGTATCTTGCTCTGTCATGTTTTGGGTTTTCACAAAAAAAAATAATTTAAACATTTTAGTCTGGAGCAGGTCATTACTGCAAGTTGCTCAGTGCACACCACTTGGTTGACCCCTACTTTCTCTGTTTTTGCTGAAAACAGAGGCAATCAGGGAGTCCAATTTGGTGTATGAAATTAGCTGCTTCTGGGCTGTTTCTAGTGTGAGATCCTGATCGTATGCCATGTATAAATCAAGTGTTCTGCTTTCAAGAAGCCTTTTTCTGATGTGGGATAATAAAATCCATTTATAAATGCATTCGTGATGCATTTATTCATCTCTTGCCTGTGTTGCTGTCATGGCCTGAAAATCACAGTCCTTGGCGAGTTCTTTCAAAGACTGAAAATATTCGTCCACATTCTCATTTGTGCATTGCTGATGTGTCACGAATAAATGTCAACAGTAAAAGTTATTTTCTGCTGGATGAAAACCTTGAGAATGTTAATAGCTGCTTGACAATCATTCACATCTGAAATTCATTTGTAAATAGTTGGAGAAATGGAGAAGATAAATCAATAAATTGAGTTTTAATTCAATTTTGTGGGGTCCAAATCCAGTCGATTGGGTCTTAGGTATTTCTCCATTGTTCTTAGTTAAATAAATTGTAGAGAGAAAATCGAAATCATACAAGTTTGAAAATCTTTATTTAACAAAGAACATCAAAGGGATTTCACACATGCTGGCAATAATAAAAGTTTTGAATAATGATGAAGTGAAGTAATTCACTTCCAGAGAGCACAAATAGATCAAGAAGAGTTCTCTTTTTCCACTCTTAGAACATCCTTTAAAATTACCACTAACATTTAAAATTCCAGGAAGCAAGTAGTTTCCAAGATATGAAGATATGAAGAAATACACCCACTTTATGGCCACCTTTTTGGGGGGAGGAGCCTGCTGGTTTATGTTTTTCATTCTTTTTTTGGAGAGGGGTGTATAGTTTTTAACAGGCACTTCCGCAATTTAATTAACTGATTTTCCGTAAGTAATGCGCCGACATTAACTGATCAGAAGAACCGTTTCCGTAAGTAACGCACCAACATCAACCGGTCATGGCTGCCATTTTTTTTTAATTTGTTTTTTTTTTTTTCTTAGTACAAATGAGTATAATTATGAAACGATGAAGGTTCGGACTTGTTTGTTTCATTATTTGGTCCATGTATTTTTTAATGACATTAATGCTTCTATAGAGTTTGAACTGTATCAAGCAAACTCTTGCTGAAGTAAATCTAAATTCTGGGTTAGGGTTAAAAAAATGGTTTAGTTCAGATTCTGTAGAAGTACCAAGAAAGTTTATGCTCTTTACATGTCTTTATATATGCTTATGTTATTTGATGAATATTCCTACACTGCCCATTTGGAACAAAGATTCAAGCTATGGGTTCCGTGATTTAAAAAATTGTTTTTGTTGTTGTTGGGAGTATGTGGAAAAAATAAGGGAAGTACCAATGCCAGGAAGAGGGTGGATATCCGAGAAGGTCAGTTCTACCTTGGGGCGTCTTTGACTCGGCCATTTTACGTTGTTACTGGGAGTAGTTGGCCCTTGGATATATATCGAACATGCCTTGGGCCAAAGGATGTTGGTCATTGGTGCATGCCACTTCAGTCGATGGAGTTTTGAGGAGTACCGACATGGTTTGTGTTCGCTGTCTGCCCAGTAGTTTTCTTATATTGCGTCTATTCATGTTATGTGACGAGGTAGGTTGCTAGCAGTACCCCGGAGAGCACTTTATCTGTTTCCAGTTGCTTACCGACGTACATACCGACGTACATACACCTTTCTGGGCGTGGTATGAAGTATGCTGTGGATGGGGGCCTCTGCGGGATGCGAGTGTCATTGGCTCTTTTCGGAGCTCGTCCAACATTTCATCAGAGAGTTAAGGAGTCGTATTTCTTCAACTAGCGGTTATCTGACTCCCGAAGTAGGGTCGCAAAATAATGATCATTTATTAAATCAATGTATTCAAACGGTCCTTTGGAAAAGAAATATGTAAAATAAAGTGGTGCATGGTGCTATTTTTTTTAAACCCGTATTTTTTAACCCGTATTTTTTAACCTGTATTTTTTAACCCGTATTTTTTAACCCGTATTTTCAAGTTAAATTGAAGTTTTACGATATCTTTTTGTTTATTAAATTGTTAGGTGAAAGTACGGAATAGTTACAATACACGCGTCAGCACTGGCATAGCTCAGGGGGCGGGCGGTCCGCCCCGGGCGGCACACCTGAGGGGGCGGCATTTTGAGAGGGTAAAAATAGAAAGTAGAAAAAATAAATAAAAATAAACAAAAGTTAACAAAAAATATGAAATTTTATACCAAAAAGGTTGTAAAAAATCGGAATTTTGGGGGGAATCGGAATCAGAAAAAATGTGTCCCTATTTTCTGAGCGTCAGGGGGGGGGGCGGCATGGGGGCGGCATTTTGAGATGGTAAAAGGGGAAAATCGAAAAAAATGCTAACAAAAAATCTGAAATTTTATATCGAAAAGGTTGTAAAAAATGGGAACTTTTGTAATTATTGGAATCGCAAAAAGGTGTCCCTATTTTGCGAGCGACATATGTCAGGGGGCGGCATTTTGAGGGAGTAAAAATAGAAAGTAGAAAAAAAAAATAAATAAAAAAAATCTAACAAAAAATCTGACATTTTATACTGAAAAAGTTGTAAAAAATCGGAAATTTTTGAGGTATCAGAATCAGAAAAATGTGTCTCTTATTTACGAGCAGCACATGTCAGGGGCGGCATTTTGAGAGGATAAAAATAGAAAATAGAAAAATATATAAAAGCTAACAAAAAATCTGAAATTTTATACCGAAAGTTTGTAAAAATCTGAAGTATTGGAGGTATCGGAAGCGGAAAAATCTATCCCTATTTTACGATTCCAAAACCGATTCTTTTAAATTTTTAATTTAATTTTTCATTATTGGTACTAATTATAAATATTTATTATTTTTAAATTATCACTAAAACTAAAATGAGAATAACCTCAAAATACGATGTAAATTTATTCTATTTGTAAAACAATTTTTTTAAATTGCATAAATTCTCTATGTAACCTTTCAAAGAAAGCAGTTGCTTTACATGTTCTGAAAAATGTTGAAAAATTAAACAGCAACAGTCTTTGCAGCCCGCGGCGATCATAAGATTTGCTGAATTTTCCCCACATTAAAAACCGGCCTTGTGTCTAACTCTGCCCTCGTGGAGAGGCAAGTAAATGGGAACAATCGGCAGTCGTTGCCAAACCGACCTCAGCTCTAATTGTACACAAGATCTAATTTTAAACAAGACCATTGCTATATTCGCTTACGGCCGTTTGCCATTTTCGGCTCTCATTATGCTCAACATTATGGGAGCATTATAATAAATACGTATTTATTTTATAACTATATATGTGCATATATACATATATATGTGTATATACACATATATTTATACATACATGTGCATATATACATATATACATATATACACACACATACACATATAAATACGCATATATACATACATATATATGTATATATATACATATATGCATATATACATATATGTATATATATATATATAATATAAATATATACATACATATATACATACATACATGTAGATACATACATATACATATATATATAAACAAATATATATAATATATCCTTCAAGATTGAGGCAATTTTTTTGTTTTAATCTAGGTTGAACTTTCTCTACATTAAAAACCGATCTTGAAATGAATTAAAGCAATTTATTCTCAATTAATGGAAATTTTGAAAACTCCAAACGCAATTGTAAATTATTACTTAATAAATAGTTTAACAGTTTGGAGTTTTCAAAATTTCCATTAATTGAGAATAAATTGCTTTAATTCATTTCAATCACTAAGTTTAAAAAATGCAAGCATTAATTATTTCTGGAGATATACTCAGTGACCGGCTGACCTAACAGGATAGGGCCAAGCCCAGGCTTCGGCCAAGCACCAAAAAAACAAAATGACCTCAGAAAGATTTCATACTTAAAGGGGAACTTTCATATAAATTTTTATCGAATAGGTGCGAAAAGAAAGTTGGATATTTGGGTGTATATACACCGACATCAAAGATGAAATAACATTAGATGCGAAAGTTTGAATTCATTAATTTTATTACTGTCCAATTCATGAGGCTAAGACTTTGAAAGTATCAAACGTTTGTTTTTGCAGCATACTTTTTATAACTCCTTGTAAACTTTACAATTGCTAGCTGGGGGATCGGACAAAATCACCCGGGCAACCCCACCATCTACTTAAAACAAAAGGAAAACAGATAAAATCTCAAATGAATAAAAAATATTAAAAATCATTTTTCATATTTTAATTTTAATTTAATTGAATTTAGGAAAATTAGATACCGTAGAACTAATTTTTGCAAGGTATGAATATTAAGCAACTACAGAATAAATGTTAAGTTAATAATAATGGACCAGTTTTCCTACCTAGCAAAAAATGGACGAATTTTCCATGGACGAATTTTCCTGGCAAATTTTACTACCGCCTCGGGCGGCAAAAGGTCTAGCTACGCCACTGCACTGCGCGTCAGTCCGGTAACATAAGTGCATAAGTACCGAATTCTGAATTACTAATTCTTTGCCTTTCCATCGCCTTTCCGATCCCTTTTCCCGTTTCAGCTTAGTGTCTAATCGATAATAATCTGATTAAAATAATTTTTTTAAAAGTACACGCGAATTCATTCATAATTGTGAAATTATTCAAAATCGAAGAAATAAAGCACAAACGCAACTGATTTTTTTTAACACAACAAATCGGTACTTGTACAGTTTAATCAAGACATTAAAAATGAAAATATCGAAAAAAAAGTTTAATTGTACGTATCCGTTATGGAATGAAGTTCTCTGAAAAATTTTTTCACTTAATTTCATGAAGTAGTTTTTTTTTTACAGCAAAAAAACAATTTGTTATGATACCGAGCAAAAGGTTCGATTTTTTAGGAAGAAAAGCTAGTATTAAAGATGGGGAGGGGGTTACGGCGCTTTACATGGAGTTATCTCCCCGTGGCGTGTTCTAAAAATCCAAACAAAAATTTTAAAAATTCAAAGATGTCTGCTTTCAACGTGCTGTCATAAAAACGTGTTTTTCCGCTGTAAAAAAAAAAAAAAAAAAAAAAAAAAAAAAACTCGATCAAATTAAGTGAATTTTTTTTTCGGTGATCCTCGATCCTCAGTTCAAACGGATACTTTTTTCGATATTTTCATTTTTTTAATGTCTTGATTAAACTGTACAAGTGCAAGTGCCTTTAAATCAATGTATTCAAACGGTCCTTCAAGTTTTACGATATCTTTTTGTTTATTAAATTGCTAGGTATAAGTACAGAATAGTTACAATACACCCGCCAGCCCGGTAACATAAGTGCATAAGTACCAATAAAGTAATTTTTTAATATCGTATTCAGCTAAATCCATTTTTATTTTATTGATGCTGCACCGTAATCACGTGATTAAAATTTTAGCAGACGAAACATTGAGAGTTAAAAGAGTAAGGAGTTCCTATAAAACACTTACAGGTCAGAATCACAGTGTAGTATCTGTTCTGATGCTACACTCAAGTTAATTTGTCCTTAGTCAATAGAGGGGGGAACCCTTCTATAGTTCCTATTTACAATGCCTCCCCACAGGACAGAGTTAGACGCCAGGGTCGTTTTTTAATGTGGAGAAAAGGAAAAAAAATAAAAATTGTCTCAGTCGTGAAGGATTTCTCCTCCACTAACAGAGAACAAGAAATTGAAGTGCAGCATCTGAAGAACAGATACTACACTTTGATCTTGTCCCGAACCCTTCTATAATTAGGAAATTTTATTTTTGCCTACTTTCACAGTGCCTGCTCCCCCCCCCCCACGCCCCGTAAAAATAACACATGCGTAATATCTCTATCCCGGAAGTTTCAACTGCGCATGTTTTCTAATCAAATATGGCGTCCAGTTTTAGCGTTGTTGGAAACGGATGTTTATCAATTGTTTGTTTCTGTCGTCACTACAAGTTCAGAGTAACGGGGAGTAAAGAAAGATGAAAAAAGTTATCATTGCCCTTCTCTAGTCTTTTCTATGTCTGTAAGTGTCTAACAGGTCGCAAAAGTTTCAATTGATTTCAGAAATAACTAAAATATAAAAAAATATTAAAAAAAAAAATTTAAGGAAAGAGATTGTAAGTTCATTAAGTTTGTCTTAAAACAAAACACTTTTTTTTCACATCAACATTTTTTCTACTTTTTATAAAAAGTAAAAAAAAGTTTTGTTTTTGCTTCAGCAATCTTCCATCGCTTTTGAATGTTTTCGTTTTTTATAATCATTTAAAAAACTTTCGAAAGTTACTTCATTTTTTTTAAATTCATGTTTCGAACATTTTGTGAGAAAAAAAATACACGTGAAATTAATGTCCTAAATACTGAAATCTGTTTTTTAAAAAAATGCAAATCGGTATTGAAATAAGTTTCACTTCAGTCGATTGTTGATATAAAATTATATTTGATAAATTTACATCTTGGTCAAGATCAAAGTGTAGTATCTGTTGCTGCACTTCATTTTTTTTGTTCTCTTTCGGTGGAGGAGAAATCCTTCACGACTGAGACAATTTTTATTTTTGTACCTTTTCTCCACGTTAAAAAACGACCCTGATGTCTAACTCTGTCCCGTGGGGAGGAATAATAAATAGGTACATCAATACATCATCCCTCTTAAAGATGCGATTTCGCCGATTCTATTATTTGGTTAAATTTAACCCTACCCTTTTTTAGGCAATTACACGCTGAAAAACTTGATGGAAAGAAATATGTACATTTTAGAACTTAGTGTGAGCGACTATTTTCGTATATGAAAATATTTTAGAAAAATAAAATATTTTTTTATCTAACATTGTTAGCTGCGGACTTCGTGTCGCCTATTCTTATGCCTTGAATGCATCACCCATTAAATTTATATATGAAATTGAACCCCCCACCCACCCACTAAATTAATTTTTTTTCTTTCTTAAGACGGTATCCCTTTCGGCGAACATTGCATCACGTAGCCTAGCATTAAAAAAAAATGCCTAGCAATTTGGTACCACAATTTTACCAGAGTGCCAATAAACTGTAAAAACTGCAGTCGGGCAGTCCTTCTTCACCTTTGCCAATTCAAATTCACACATAAAAAAGAACATGAGATTATACTTTTTTATGTGAATATCTATTTTTGTGTATTTTAAGTCGATTTACGCCTGCCAAGTTCCAATTTTTTTTTTTTTTTTTTTTCAATTTTAACTCTTAACAGACCAGGTCGCTTTTATAGATTAAAAACAACGGCCAATAAAAAATACAATAATTTCACCTGCCTCAGCTAGCTGCTCTGCGACCTCGCATCTCGGAGGAGATGCATTTTGAAAAAAATGGAAGCAGGCATAGTGGGTTTTATAAATAAGATTACATATACACTGCCTGAAAAAGATTGGCATTAGAAAGAAATAACATGGTAAAAAAACATTTTAGAGTTGGGGATCACTTTTGCATATAAATTTAACATAGAATGGTCACTTACTTCTGGACCACCAGGCAATAATGATCACTCACTTTGAGACCAAATAGTGTATGAAGGGAGGCGTAACACATCTTTGACAATTTTTTATACTGAAAAGAAATCAACTTAAAGAGGATAATTACATTTCTTAGTCTTTTATCATGTAAAAAAAAGTATTTTGATCAAATGATTATTTTAACTTGTACCCACTCCAAAAACAAAAACTAGGAAAACTCATGAGTAATAAGTTTGTTTACAGGGTGGAACAATAAATTTGTCACCCTAAATACTAAAGTTTTATTTTTAAACTTTTATTGAAAAAATCAATTCAGGTAACTTTCTTATGTAGTAGAGCTGTGTAGTCTCAATCACTGCCTCGACATGTGTCCAAAACTGTGAGCTTGCCTTTTCTACAAGTGCCAGGGGGAGCTTGGCAGACGGCAGCGATCAGGCTGGCTTTGGTGATGTTCTTGACATATGACCAGCAGGTTCAGGTTGAGGGTGGGGCAGTGAAAGAAGGATACAAAGTCGTAGCACTCCTTCTGAAGTCCAGCCTCGATCTCTTTGAAGTTGTGGGCAGGCACCGAGTCCTGCGGCCACCTGATTGCACGAAGTGATCACCACACTCTTCAGCACATCCAGGTACACTTTGGTGTTGACTTTTAAGCCAACTTCGTAAATATGATGTGGCCCTCACTTGAAACCACACCAAAGATCATAACCGTGGCTGGAAACTTCATTGAACTATGCCCTCAAGTGTTAAACCATTTGGATTTGCATTTTGAGAGAACTGGCAATCATCCTATTGTCATAACTTTGATCGGTAGAGAGCATGAGTTGTATAGCAGTGCATCTTTTATCTCGCTCATTAAATATTGTATCACTTTCAGACATGATAGAAGGCTCTTGGGATTTGTACACAACTGGCCAACTAGTAGATAGTCTGTAACAAAAAAAAGAAAACCAGTTTTCATCAAACGGAAATGGAATCATGTCTTTTCTAGGGTGATAATTTTATCATTCCACCCTGTATTTTAAAACGAAATGCAGGTCTAAACTTCATTTTTTTAGGGCCACTAAGTTCTTTCTTGTAGGGAAGTGCAGGTTTGAGGTAGCACATTTTCATTGTCTTCAAATTTGAAATCAATGTCTTATCAATGAATAATTTTAATCTTCCTCTGAAATTATCAGATCTAAACCAGTCTAAGACTTACATTATACATTTTATCATATCATATTCTCATATCATTTCTATTCATGCAACACATGTCCTCAACCTTTACTGGCTAGATTTCACTTCCATACATCTTGACACTGTGTACATATACCTAATAGATTCTTTGATCGACATTCATACTGCCCTACTGGTTAGTAAAGGCAGAATTTCCCTCAACTTATCTATCCAGTCCTAACTTGTGCGATCACAATCCAATGATATAACCAAAGTAATAAAACTTATGAACAACCTCAATAGTTTCGCCATACTTTCTCCACATTTGAGTTCTCATCCATAACCATTGTCTTACATTTCTTGCACACATATGACTTATCATCTCTCAACCCTGATTCCACTGCATTTCTTGTACACCCAATGCTTATAAGTATCACAAAAAGTTGTGGTACTCATGCACTTATTGATCCATGCTGAAGTAATAACGTTATTATTTAAAAAGCCATTCTTAACATGGGGAGGGGAGGGTGTTTTGTACCTATTCTGTACTTTAACCTTACAATTGAATAAAAAAACATAATAAAACTGTAATTAAATGTGGAAATACGATTCAAAAAATAGCGCGGATCAGTAAGTGCATTAGCACCAAAATTGTTTTGCACTTTCTTTTCACAAACTGAACAAAGGAATTTTCCAAAACTGTAATCTTAATTTATGATGTTTCTCTCTGGAGATGTCATTCAAAATATTGCTCATGCTGAACATTTTTTTAGGATTTTTACATTTTTTTTTAATCTTTGCTTCATCTTAATTTCAAACCTTTCTTTACTTTCAACTACAAAGACTAACAAAAACCAATGCATAAAGTTACCATTTAGTTTTTTAAACTTTCCTGGTTTTGAATTCTATTTTTTTTTTTTTTTTTTTTTTTTCAGCTACTTAACCAAGATTCCAATGAAGATCCCTTGTAAGGAGTATCTACTTGTTATGCTTTTGTTTTTCAATTTGTAAAAGCAGTATGACGTTCTGAAGTGATTAATGAGAAGTCTGCTTGTGCATGGATATGTCTGTCTCACCTCACTACTTTATAGATGGCGCCCAGCCTAGGGGGAAAGTATTCCAGAACAAACCTACAGAACAGAATCAGAGAGATTCATTACCTGATATAAATAGTGTTAATGATTCAAAAGATGTGGCAACTTTCTCAGGTTCTATAGCTCGACTGAAAAAGACCAACACCAATAAACTATTATCAAGAAGAGATAAGAAGAATGCCCTTTCATCTAATGTAAACCTTGAGCCACTTTCTCTCAAAGCAGAATCAGAATCTAATTTACAAAATGCAACAACATTTTGTTTAAACAATTCAACAAATCAATTTAGTAAGCAAGACATATCTGCAGTTTTGGCATCCAAAACTATTGAACAATCCCCGAAGAAGATAGTTGGTGGTAAAAAAGCCAGCAGAGAGATATTGACTAAAATGGATATTGATTCTACTGAGCCTAGATTTCTCTGGCGATCCAACTCTGATAATAGCCTTCACCGATTTCAAAATGTGACCAAGGAGAGCAAATCATTAAGAAAAAATAGTCATGTTGAACATGCATCTTCCTCTGACTTGTTCAATTACCATTGTGACTCTGATAATTCAGCTCTTTGCTTAATTGATCGTCAGGGCAGCACACTTTCCATAAAGTCACTTCCTACATCGACCTTACCTCCCCTGTGTCCAATTACATCACCCATTTCTCTGCCACCTTTTAATCAGAACCTTTCATGGAAAACTCAACAGACTTCTTACAAATCAGAACCCTTGTTCAATACTCGCCGTCTTAATGGTGGCAGTCTGGAGACATTCTCACGCGGCTCATGCACGTTTTCTTCTGCTAGTGCTCTCCCTGCAATTACAACCAAAGAAGCCCGATCTCGGTAAGGCAGCATCTTCCTTTTTGCTTTATTTCTACATTCTCATCATCATCTTTATCCATTTCATGACTAAAATAAATACAATCCAAAAAAACTCATAAAAAATTCTTTGTTAGCTAAAAAACATACTTAATAAAAAGACATATATATTTAGAAGTCGAATGCTAATAGAAGTCGAATGCTAAAAATGTCAAAATTTTTGAAAATGATAAAATGTAAAAAAAAAAAAAAGAGACGTATTTATTTTTTGTTTTCAAAGTATATTTATTGATTACACTATTAAGATTTGAGGCCATACTTTTTAGAAAGACGTTCATTCATTCGTTTCAAAATGTCATCCAATATTTTAAATGATTTTAACATTTTAATGATAACACAAGAGATAACAATATTTATTCAAAATTTTCTTTACTGAAAATAAGGCAGAAGAAATGTGATTAACTAATTAAAATATATAAAAATTTTTTGATTTTAAAATTATCCAAAAAAAACAAGAGAAAATAAATTGTATTTTTTTTTTTTTGGTGATTATTAAAGTTTACACAAATATCATTTTAAATTGAATTTATTCATTTCAATTGGCTGAAGAAAAACAAGCACCTGCTCTAATGGTGTAAAAATGCAATTTTTTCAAATCTGAATTTTGATAATACTTTCAGTATTAGTAGCACTAAGAGATAATCTTTCTCTTAAAAAATTACAGACTTGAAATTTTGAAGATGATCTATTTTTGTGGAGGTGTTATATTTTTTATGACTTTCCACCCTAATGATTGATGTTGCCAAATTTTTTTAAAGCATCAAATGCATGTTTAAATTAATCATTTTAAAAGTGAATTCCATGTAGCTTAATATTTCATTTTGTTTTTTTTTAAATCAGCTTTTAGTTTAATAGACCCTTTGCTTTTGGAAATTTAAAAACACAAAAATAAAATATTGTTCATCAAGCAAATTTTTTGTTTAGTTAAGTGTTTGTTTCATTTATTACAGATATGGTTATAAATAAAAAGATTTTTTTATTTCTTTATTATTCCAACAAAATGTTTGAAAAATTGATAACGATTAAGGATGACAATAAGTGCAACAACTTTTTACTATTCAAATATAGCTTTTCTTTTCATCAACTATGAGCAGGAAGACCCGGTGTTGCTTGGGATTTAATAAGGAAACCTGTGTCGTCCTTTTGCATAAAGTCCGTTGAAGGTTATATTACCTTTTTGATTTTATGTATGATCAATTTTTGAGAAGGTGTTCAAGTCTGTGTTAATTATATATGAAAAACGATGTAAGTAAAGTCATATTGATTGAAATAATTGTTGGGAAATTTATAATATTTAACTCCCTGAAGACACACCTGGTATTTCTCAGGAATGATTGAAAGCTCCTGTGTACTTATACTCTAAATTCTGAACCCTCATATCACTATTTTTATTCTTATTTTTTTCATTTCTAAAACTTGTATTTCCTTTTTGTGAATGTCCAGCATAAAAAAGACCTCACAATGTTATTGATCAAAATGAAATATACTTATCCAAGTTTCAAAATATGGTTATGAAGATCTATCTCCAAAACTCTAAGAGTATGAGTAATAAATAATGAAAGAACAGGCAGGAACTAAAAGTTTGCAATAATATTGAAGACGTAAAGGTGAATAAAAATAATAAAATTTTGATGTAAAAAATATAAAAGATTCTTGTATTATTATTATTTTTTTAAATTAAATTTTGATTTACTTTTCCATTTTTTTGTTGTTAACTATCATTCTTTATTTTCACATTATATGTTAGTTGTATACATAGGTAAATATATTTTATTGAAAGTCATCTTCAATTATTATTAATGATAAAATACTGTGACACCATAATAATAAAATAATAATTTTATTTTTGAATACCAGGAGTTACCTATTTGGTAACATTAATTCAGGTATTTCTCTGCTGGGCAGTGAAGAACTTCAACGATATTTCCCTGATCGAAAAGTAAAGATTTTTGCAGGAACTTGGAATATGGAGGGATGCAAGGTCAGTAATCATGTTTTTGGTTTTTTTTAAAGAATAAACTTATAATCAAAAATGAACTTAAAACCAATATTTATTTTTAAAGTCCTCACTACAAAGTAAAGCTTTTATAAATAAAACTACATAAACATTATAAACAATCTGCACGGATTGATTATTTGATGTTAACACCTCATGACGGCACTGTAAAGTTATGATCTGGTTGATTTGCGTAGACTGTTCTTAATGTTTATTTATTTATTTATATATGTATGTGTGTGTATTGTAATATACCACAGGTTTGAGTCATCTAAATGTGTGATGTCTCTGCCATGTACAAATCTGTGCAATATACACTGAATCTCTAGATTCACAGAAAAAAAATAAATGGTTTTCCTTCTCAGGGATCAGCATGAATTAAAAATAAACACAAACACTAAACACATCGTAAAAAACAGCAAAAACAAAAGAGGTCTTAAGAAATTCAAATTTAGGGAATCTTGCTTAATTGATTCTCTACTGAGTATGGATCAAATTTAATGCAAATCTGAAATATTTGAATTTTCTTTTATTATGCCTCCTAAAAACCCTTTGACATACTCCAACAAAATTGAAATACTAAAAATATTGATTGATGTTTAATACCTATTGTTAAAATTTTTAAAAAGATCAGAGGTATCTGAATTTTGAAGAAAGGATTCCACCTCGTTTTTAACCTCATAATAATTGATTAATTAATCTGGGAGTGAATCCTATACAAAGAAATATGTAAATATACTTAACTAAACATAAACATTGTTTTCTTTGTTTATTTCGTAAATGAAATAAAAATGAAACCTTTCAAATCTTGAGTGCAGCATTTCATGTCATTTGTTAGCAATATGGAATAATAGTGTTTGGTCAAACCTTTTTCTCCTACACTAACCGTATGTCTGGGTAGCACAAAAAAAGTGCTTGACTATAACAGAGATTTATGTAAAAATAGATTCGTTCTTAACAATGAAATAGAAGAACATTTTGTTTTTAACTCCTCCATCACAACTTCTATATTGTTAGCATGTTTGGCCATGTTACGTCTTGCAAGTTGATGATCAGTATCAATATACAAATGCAACAAACATAACAGGCAGTCGGACCATTTCTCTGGTGATTTATGTTAACAAAATACTGGCTGGTGATTATAGACTGTATTCTGAGAATTCCGATAAAGAAGTCAAGTTAGGGGTACATTTTTGTCTACTGAACTTCTTGATCTAACCATGAAAGTGTTAAACTCTTCAGACTTGAAATATTTAAACTCCAACTTTTAACTTTTGTGTACAACTCTACCAATGAAGTTTGTCTCGTTTTCAAGAGGGAAAGAGAAAGCAGGAGAGAGATGGAAGTGAGAGTAATAGAGACTGTATGAAATAAGAGGAACGGATTCATTAACATACAGAGAGAAAGGTTAAGAGTGATAGAACCAAAGTAAAAGACATGTGACTTAGTGAGTAAATTGCAAAATATGGCTGATTAAAAAAAATTTTTTTTTTTAATATAGTTCAATTATAAAACTAAGGAATATTTTAATATGTATTTTGAGTGATTAAAATATATAGGAAAAAGGCCTTAACAATATCAACTCTGTTTTAATACAACAGATAATATAATAATTTGATAAATACATAGGTCGTAATATAGATATCTTTCAGCTTCCCAAAAATCGCTTTTATATAATGTGAGAGAGAAAGTTTGTTCATTTTGTTTTCACTATTACTTCTCTCTCAATTCATCTGTTTATCAACATCCAATAATACAATCTATTCATGGAGGCTTAATTCCCGATGCATATACTCACCAATACATTTTGAGATGAATTCAAATCTTGTTATCCAGATACAGAATGCTGTTCCTCCTTGCTTACAAATTCTTCCCAACTGTCATTTAGAAACAACGCAAGAGACACAAATCCTCTGTTATTCTTAATATTCATAAATGATCTCCCTGACAAAATTGCCTGTGAGATGGGTATATATGCTGACGACACTACACTCTATAACAGACTCGACAGGAAAACAAATGAACACATATCTAAAGAAATGGCAGATGCACTAGAGGATGACCTCCGATCTGTAGTGGAATGGGGACATAAATGGATGGTCACATTCAATGCTGCCAAGACTAAATTCGTTTCCTTCAATAATTACAAGAAACCTTCTCTACCACCAATAGCAATGGCCACTGACTCTTTATCTGAAAGTACATCCTTTAAACTCCTCGGCCTAATGCTCTCAGGAAACATGAGTTGGAACAATTACATTGAGAGTATCGCCAGGACCGCTGCGAAGAAGGTAGGTTCTCTCTACCGTGCTAGAAAGATACTAACGCCCGAAAGTATCCTATACCTCTATAAGGCCACCATTCGCCCATATATGGAGTATTGTTGTCATATTTGGGCTGGTGCATCTACCACTAGTCTCTCGCTTCTAGACAAGGTTCAAAAGAGAGTCGCCAATCTGATAGGTCCTGAACTGTCATCTAAACTTCAGTCCCTGTCCCATCGACGAAATGTTGCATCCCTCTGCCTTTTCTACAAGTACTTTAACGGTGAATGCTCTGACGAACTGCAAGCACTTGTGCCCCTCAACGTAAATACCTTGACAAACCCGACAAGCAGCTAAATCCCACCCCTTCACAGTAGAGATCCCTAGATGCAAGAGAGCATTCTACTCCAGTAGTTTCTTCCCCAGGATAGCTCGACTTTGGAATTCCCTGCCGGGTCCTGGTTCCCCAACTGTACTGACATGCAGAAGTTCAAGTGCAACGTGAACCGACATCTTCCTGCCCAACTCCCTACACAGTACCCCTGATACCCATGTCCCTGGTAGTAACCCCCTACAACGAAGTGGTAATATGGCTTGTTTGGGGTGAAAATGTGATAAAAAAAAATATCTGAAGTCAAATCAAACAATCAAATCTATATTTAAATCTATTATTAATAACTTTATAAAAAGATTCATAATTAGCATCAAGTTTAGCTTTATTCAGTTTGATTACGTTTTTTTTTTTTTTTTTTGCTTTTTTTTTGTATAAATGAGTTCTCTTCTCATTGGTTAATCTACTTAGAGAAGGTTTTTTTAATCTCTTTTCATCATGGCCTCATCAGAAGAGATAATGGAATAACCAAGCAAAGGAGGTAGTGATGATGCCTACCATATCAAAGTTTAAAGTTGATTTTGATAAAACATTCAAGCAGTATTTAAATGTACACATCTTCTGTCTTTTTACATGGCTTGTTGCACTTTACTGTGTTTTGCCAATACATTTGATTGATTTTATATGATTAAAAGGTGCTTATGCATCTATGTTACTGTGCTTTTTTAATAGTATTTTCAAGTTAAATTCAATTTTTACAATATTTAAAGTTTTGAGGTTCCACGATTGAGACACGCACATGAACTTAATTTTATTCACAGTTTATTCTCTCATGTTGTATATGGCATATAGTATGAATCAAAGAATGCTGTTTTTTTATGCAGAAGTTGGTAGCCGCACTAAGGAAATCTCAAATAAGATCATCTTGTGCCAATTAAGCAAAGCAAAAATTTTAATTTTGCTCAAAAGATAATTTCAATGAGAAGATTGTTGTTGTTTCTAATTCTCGAATTAAAATATGTACATTGAAAATAGTAACTCATGGCAGACAAATGATGTAATGTCTATTATATATTAAAAGACATATAACTTCATATTGTTCCGAAATATAGTGAATATGTTAGTTTTTAATTTCACCTTCACAAATACCCTGAAACCTATCCATTGACTGCAGGTTAAGGATCTCTGATTTAAGAGAGCGCTCTCTTTGAACAACTATCTATATGTATGAAAGTTTATTGTTATAATAATTATAATTTGTAATTTTTTGCAAATATATTTTCTTAAAAAATTAGTGTTGATATCTGAATTTAATGTTTTATCTCTAAGATTTTTTTTTATTGAATTTTATTGTGATTATATATTTTTGTTTGTCAAATATTCAATCACATTTTTATTTGATATTAAAATATCAAAGAATATTTCTATAAGTTTCCATCTTCAAATCTTATTTTATCTTTTATAAATGATATGAAAAGGTTATTTAGCACAAATGGTAACCTTCTTTATTCATCAGGACATGATTTCACAACAAATTGTCGACTTTATCTTACCAGAGACGTGTGAACACGTACAAGACATTTATGCAATTGGCACTCAGGAAAATTCCATGCAAAAGTAAGTGAATTTAAACTAATAAAATAATTTTAAAAAAGAATAAAACATGATATAAATGAATTGTATATTTTTCAGAATTTTTTTTTTTCTATTAAGAAAATTATTTCTGTATTACATCTAAATATGAGTCCCTTTCAAAGGGTTCCTGTGTGTGCTTAATTACTTAATTACATATTCCCAAATATGAATATGTATTACCCTTTAGAAGGGTTTATGTGTCTAATTGCATGCTCATGAATATGTATCAACCCTTTCAGAAGGGTTTTTGTATCTAATTAAATGCTCCTAAATATGAATATCTATCAACTCAATCAGAAGAACCAATTAACATTCCAAATTCTAGTTGGACTATTAAAGCTCTTTTGAAGAGCAAAATTGGGTGTGGCATAATTATATACATATATCCTTTTAGTACAAATTATTGATTTTGTTATTGTGAGAAAAAAAGGATAAGTCTATGGATTCAATTCGTATTTATTTTATTATTGTGACTACCTGGATTTGCCCGGGTTTTCAGAGAAAACAATAGAATAGTTTAGAAAAATGTGTGTAACATCTATTTTTTTTTTTTTTTTTTGTCCTTTCTCATGTTTTTGAACACACCTCTCCTCCTAATTACCTTTTTAATTCACACGCAAACTTTTGCAACTACTTAAATATAATAGAAAAAATCAGCAGCTGACTGTTAGCTCTAGTTTCAGTGTTTTTTTTTTCTTGTTTTTTTTTTATCAAATATTTATTCGTAAGTATGAAAGACTGTAATAATTTGGTGCATGATTACCTCATGTGAAAGAATATTAGAATTTATTTTACCTTAACAAGCTTTGGGATTGAATGAAGAATTTTCAGTCAATTTTTTTTTTTTTTAACTCTTTACATTAAGCGGCTTCATAAATTGTCTGGAGCGATGTCCATAAAAAAATATCAATATTTAGTTTTGGGGCAGGAAGTTTACAGAGTTAAGCTTTTGAATTGCAAGGAATTAGATGTAGGTAGTTATGTTGATATGTTGAATTGAGGAACCATGGGATAGAAGAAATGATAGAAAAAAACAAACAAAGAGGTATTCATCACAAAAGAGAAAAAAATGTGTATATTCAGTAAGTGGACTTTAAAGACTAGTGATCAGTATGTGAACGTGTTTAACGTTTTTCGAGTGAAATCTCTTTGAAAAGAGATAACATTCATTACTTTTGTTTACATTTATTTTTTTTACGTATTCATTCTGATATAAAATTTAGCTGTTTATTTTTTAATCATTGTCTTTTGTCTGCCCAATTATTTACTCTTGTGTATTCCATTACTTTCATAAATTTATGTGAGAGAAAGGATTTGATGGTTATGAAGATTTTGTCAGTAAGTTTGTCAAGCAAACCTTTGTATCAAACTCTATCAAAGACCTTTAATATGTCCAGCATTATTGCTCTAGAAACAAAGCCACTGACAATTTGTCAGATTGTTTTTGCTGAGGTGTTTAACAATTGCTTGACATCACAGATTCAAGCAGCTTACTCATGATGCATAGGAGACTGATTGGTTTATACGGAAATGCAGAAGACTGATCACCAGTATTTTTAAGTACCTTCAAGTAATAGTTATATAATTTTGTTAGAGGAGCAAGATAGCTGTATTTTAAACACGATGACTGGAGTGTTGTCTGAACAAGATGCTTTGCTTGTATAGGGGAAATTTCACAAGTTGATGGGCCTAACTCTAAAGAATAGAATTTGTAATTTTTATTTCATCAGATGCTGAGATCATCTCAGAACCATTATTGATGGTTAGAATAGATGTCTTACATTGTTTAGTAATGTGTTTGTTATTTTCCAAAACTTGCAAGAATCAAGTTTCTGTTCAAGAATTCTGGCTTTAACAGATTGGACATATGAATTTTTCATATTTTCTATAACCTATTTACAGTGGTTACAAGCCATTTTAAAGGTAGCTTTGGTTTCAGGGCATCTATTCTGTTGGTAATGATTAAAATAGTGATTTTCATGTGATATGGCAGCAGCACACTCAGTAAAATAAATTTTTTAAATTATATTTTAAAACATATTTAGGAAGAAAAAAAAAAATGGTATATTTAAAAACAAAAGAAATAAAACAAAATGAAAAAAAAACACTCCCAGACAATGTTGAGTAGGGAAAGCTAATGTTATTGAACTGTTTGCTTAAGTATTTTCCCTTTCATTCATTTTTTTAGTGATTTTTTCGATATTTGCATTTCAGAATTTGTTTTCCTGTTTATTTATTTATTTATTTTTTTAGAAAAGAATGGGAGATTACATTACAAGAGAATCTTGGGCCTTCCTATGTTTTGTTTCATTCAACATCTCTTGGCTCTTTGCATTTAGCAGTGTTTATGAGACGAGACTTGATTTGGTTCTGTTCCAGTAAGTATTTACTTATTATTTCATCCTGTTTTGAATTGAGCACAGATGTATTAAAGATTTTTTAAGCATTAAAGATCATCATCAGTTTAACATTTGTTTTACCTATTGGCACATATTAGATGTTTTTTTAGAGATTAACTTCCAAACTAACCTATCTTTAGTCAGGTCTTTATTTATCCCCCATTTCTCTCGAATCCATATTTACTTCTACATCTAATAACTCAAGTACTCCCATCCATTTTTTATGTGACCATAGCAATGAGGTCTCCAGTTCTACAACTATCTCTCTATACTATCCAGTCATCAGATCTAAGTCTGTCTGTAAAACTCACATTATATCACCTCCCATATGTTTTAGCCTGGTTTTAAGACATTACAAAATTTAAAATAAATAAAATCAATCATATTCTAAAAAATGTCATTTAACTTTACTTTTTATTTAGGTTTTACCAATATTGTTATGTTAATTTGTGTTCCAGAATAATACTCTTCATGAAATTGGTTTATAGCATAGCTGTCAGGAGAGGCAGATATGCTCTGTGATGGGAGGTTTTGCTACCTTAACATCATATTTATGCATTAGCAGTGAAAACGATCAAGTGCCTGAATATTTTAAAACTTTACGGATAATTAATGGAGTTTGAACCGAAATATTTTTGAAAATGAATCGATGACAATAAAGGTTGATTTTGTTTACCTTGACACCGAGTTAGAGGTGGCCAGCAGAAAGAGGGAATTTGTTCATCCAACACTGGATTCTTGATTTGACTGAGAGAGAAGTTTTATTATGAACTATGTGGAGAATTAAATGTACTGAAGATAACATGGAAATATTGCAAGGACAACATATTAATTGGTTTTGTGATACAAAAAGATTATCATACCAAAAGTAACCGAGTTATTTTCTTGCTTTGAAATTTCCACACACAAACATATTTCACAAATAGAAAACAAGCAGAAAAGATATACATTTTCTAATCTTTACAAAACATGTAAAAGCCATTTCAAGTATTTTCAAACTTTTACTC
The DNA here is from genome assembly GCF_053919585.1 of Euprymna scolopes. Classification (NCBI taxonomy): domain Eukaryota; kingdom Metazoa; phylum Mollusca; class Cephalopoda; order Sepiida; family Sepiolidae; genus Euprymna; species Euprymna scolopes. Next base: position 67,563,892 of record NC_136491.1, read on the forward strand.
TTTTCACTGTGTTTCTTATGTGAAAACAGTATCGTTTATTTTGAATCCTTCCCAAAACTTTTTAATTCAGTTATGCATATTGTTGCATATGTCTGATTCTTTATTTCTGTAAATAAATGTTTATCCTATGCCAAATCCTTAATTGAAAAAAAAACCTCAACTCGATTCTCGGCGACACTCTCTGCTCTAGCCATGTTCCATCCGGTTCTCGAGAACTCAACGGCTCGACTCTCCCAAACATCTTAACTCCCGGCCTTATATTATCTTATTTATGCAAATTAATGCGCATTCGAACCTGCTGATTCGTCACCTTCTCGTCTCCCATCGCTCGGGTTTCGAGTTCACACATGCAGCCCACCTCCGTGACTGCAGTCACATTCAATTTTCACTACACGCCCCCCTGATCTCATTATCATAAACTGGGTAGTGAAATAGTATCCGTCTTTGCTAGATACAGCTAGTGCTCTACACTCCTGCTAAACACAGAAATTAATTTTTAAATTTCTCATTCAAAAACAGCTTTAATTGTATTTTCACCAAAATAACTATCGTTCAAAAAGACACCTTTTTTCTCCTTTTCAGTACGATACGATTTCATGTTAAAGTCCGTATTTAAAAATAACTTTTAAATACATACAAGTCGTCCAAATCACATTTTAAGTTCTTTTAACAGCGATGACTTTTTTCAAATGCAATAAAATCCGACTCGAATTGTATTTTCATTCAAAATGAAAGTCATTTAAAAACGACACCTTTTCTTTTTTTTTTAGCACAACAGCATTTTAAATTCTTTGTTGAAAAGCGAATTCAATGTATACAAGTCATTCGAATTGCATTTTAAGTTCTTTTAACAGCGACGACTTTTTTCAAATGCAATAAAATCCGATTCGAATTGTACTTTTATAAAATAAAACTATCATTTAAAAACGACACCATTTTTCCTTGTCAGCACAACAAGATTTCATTTTAAATTCCGCATTGAAATATGACTTCTATACATACAAGTCGTCCGAATCACATTTTAAGTTCTTTGAACAACGAGGACTTTTCAAACAGAATAAAATCTAACTCGAATTGTATTTTCATTAAAAATGAAAGTCGTTTAAAAACGACACCTTTTCTTTTTAACACAACAGGACTTCATTTTAAATTCCTCGTTGGAAAGCGAATTCAATGCATGCAAGCCATTCGAACCGCATTTTAAGTTCTTTTTACAGCGATGACATTTTTTCAAACAATACAATCCGACTAGAACTGTACTTTTATAAAATAAATCCATTAAAAACGACACCCTTCTCCCTTGTCAGCACAACAGGATTTCATTTTAAATTCCGCATTGAAATAGGATTTCTATACATACAAGTTATCTGAATCGCATTTCAAGTTCTTTTAACAACGATGACTTTTTTCAAACACAATAAAATCCTAATCAAATTGTACTTTTATAAAATCATTTTCGTTTAAAAAAAAAACAACAACTTTTTTCATTTTAACACAATGGAATCAATGCGGCCAAGATGAAATTAAATTTTAAATTCCTCGGTGAAAAACGAATTTAAATGCACAAGTTGTCCAAATCACATTTTAAGTTCTGTTAACAGCGACGACTTTTTTTTTTTTCCAACAAATATAAGCGAATTTCATTCCAAATTCCACGTTCCTTTGACGACGATTAACAAACAAAAAGACAAAAAAAGTCTGACTCATTTCATGTCTTCAACCTTCACAGTTTGACACAACACGTTCAATTCTCTCTTTGACAACGCTTTTCAATTTTCAACGCAACTTTTAATTTCCCAGGTTTGACACGAATCATTTAAAATTTCCCATTTCATCTTGGCCGCATTGATTCCATATTTAACGCCGAAATAGCTCCTAATCGAAAAAAAAAACCTGGACTCAATTCTCGGCGACACTCTCCGCTCTAGCCATGTTCCATCCAGTTCTCGAGAACTGAATGGCGTGACTTTCCCAAACATCTTAACTCCCAGCCTTATATTATCTCATTTATGCAAATTAATGCGCATTCGAATCTGCTGATTCATCGCCTTCTCGTTTCCCATCGCTCAAGTTTTGAGTTCGCACATGCAGCCCACCTCCGTGACTGCAGTCACATTCAATTTTCACTACAAAATCAGTGTTACTTATATTGCCTCATTGCCTTTCTGAGTTATGACTGAGGTCTGAAAGGGAAACCTAATTTTCATTTTTTCTTTTTTGTGTCATACTAAGAAAGCAATCATTATTTTTAAATCCTAGGGATATCAGATGATTGACACTTGACAGGTCATCATCCAAATTAGTGTAGTTATGAAATTTGTTTATACCCTGATGTCTAAATGCTTTCATTTTATTGATAGATCTTGAAGAAAGCAACATTGCCACACGAGCAATGACAATGATCAAGACAAAAGGTTCAGTTGTACTTGCCTTTTCTTTCTTTGGAACTTCCATGTTGTTTATTAATTCTCACTTCACAGGTAAGTTTCCAAGATTTTATTTCATTGTTTCAGTTCAAAATGCCACCAGAACTAACTACCTTTATCTCAATACACAACATACAAAAAGACAAAGCTTATAAGACACAAATTATAGACAATGTATATTATTTAGTTATGAAAAAATTGCTATAACCTACAATTTTAGAATCTAATATATGTTTGTGCAAAGAATAATTGCGTGAACCATTCGTTTCTCACTTTGTTTTTCCATGATTCTGTCACCTTTATTGCTACACTGATCATTTGAATGTTATTTTTTTACTGTTTTAGTAAACCTTGCATAAAATAAACCTCGTTCTGATATAATCACTAAGCAGTTTTTCAATTATTTGAATGTCAAAAGATCTGATCAAGAGAAAATGCGTTTTAATACTTGATCATTTCTACATATAATAAGTAACTGATTGTTTAGAAGAATACAGTTGGAAAAAAATAGTATCTTGTTAAGATTCCAGAAGCATAAAACATGCCGATACAAACATTAAAATAAAATTAAATAACAATAATAATAAACTAACAAGATAATGTCACAATCAGCCAAAATACACTCCAAATAATGAAGCATCGTAATACAATATAGTAGAACCCCGGGATACGATGGCCCTAGAATACGTTTTTTTCAGGTTATGATGTGGAATACAATGCTTTTCCGGCCCCTGGCTATGATATTTGCCCCGCCTTACAGTGTTCTTTATAATGTTATTTGATTATATACATGTGTATTGTATACTGTACTGTATTTTGTTACTAATTTTTAATGCCATATCCCGGGGTTTTACAGTAATTAAAATAAAAAATGAACATGTTTTCTGACATCTTTATTAATCTACTGTTGTAGTCCAGTGTTTGTCTAGACAAATTGGAATTATAAAAAACATTTATGATGTGGTGGTCTTATGAAAAATCCCCTCCAAAATAAATATTAAAAATATTATGAGGAAAGTCTTTTAATTTTAATATTAACATTTATATGGTTGTAGACATAAACAAAAGTGTTTATAATGATTTCAACTCATCAACAGTTGTGTTTTGTTTATTGTTTTTAAATTCTAAAAGGAAAAACGTGTTTGTTTAATTGAAATCAGAAATGATTGTTTTTGTGTATTTTGAAAAGAATGAAAGTTGCTTTGTTTGTTATGGTTTAAAATTCATGGCACAAAAAGAATGACTCAAAGTTGTTTAAGAAACATGGACAATTTCTATAAAACTTTAAATTGTTGGTTATCATAATTTTAAAAGCAGTTTTTTTAAACCCAAAGAAATGTCTTAAAAGAAATAGGAGTGGTGTTTCAACAGGAAAAAGAAACACTTTGTAATTTAAATGTTATCAATGTGCCTACTGCAATAGTAAGAATTTTCTTTTTTATCTTATTTTTAAAGAAATAATTAGAAATATAATCAGTAATTAAACTGATTGGACATATGTCACACAATCGGTAAAATAAATATATAAAAAGTAGAATTTTTATTTTAGTTAATGTTTTACCCAAAATTAATCTGTTGGGTTGATAGAGTTAATACAGTAATAAGTTAATAATAGTTATAAAAAAAGCAATATTGTCAGATGTTATGTATTTGGTAGATGACATGGTATGAGGGCAAAATTTCAAAGTTTTATAAGAATTCTTATTTGTTTATATCTCAATTTCTACATGAATAAATATAATATATTGTTTATACATAATTTATTAGTAATAAACAAAAGAATGTATTAGTAATAGAATTGCTGAAAGGGAAAATGGCATTCATTTCAATTTACATTTTTACTGCAGATAAGAAATATTGTTTCAGTTTGAAAAATACTCTGAGTTGGAAAAAGTCACTTCTGAAAGAAATACAAGTGAATTACAATGTATTATTCTAAAGAACCTAGTGACATGAATTACCCCCCCCAATAAAATTGGCTATGCAGAATCAAGTATTAATGTGTCAATATTATCTAACTCCAAGAAATAGATCAACTTAATTTTATATATAAGATCGCATTTAATTTATATTATTCCTTATTGGAATTTTTTTTTATTGTTGAGATGAGCATTGTATGTTGATTTTTATTTTTATTTCGGACTATTAGTCTCATCTTATCTTTTTATTGGTGCACAACGTTTCGGCCAACTTCCTCTGGCCTTCGTCAGATGGTAACCGCGACGGATAGGAACTTCGAATCTCCTAACTGCATTCTCAGCCATCACTGCCATCCGTAGTTGTTGTCGTCTCACCACATTTTTGACCAATTACCTCTGGCACGCTTTTGGGTGGGATTGAAACCGCTATCTTCAGACAATGTTCATCCGGAAAAAAAAAAAAAAAAAAAAAATCAACATACAATGCTCATCTCAACAATAAAAAAAAAATTCCAATAAGGAATAATATATATATATACCAATCGGTACGGACCCGACTATGGAAGATCAGATAATAAATAAATGTGGATTTATAAGATCAAAGAATCCAACCTTGATCGCCCTTCGGGGCCCGTGGCGCAGTTGATAGAGACGTTGAATCTCTACGGTTCCGGATGAACATTGTGTGAAGATAGCGGTTTCAATCCCACCCAAAAGCGTGCCAGAGGTAATTGGTCAAAAATGTGGTGAGACGACAACAACTACGGATGGCAGTGATGGCTGAGAATGCAGTTAGGAGATTCGAAGTTCCTATCCGTCGCGGTTACCACCTGACGAAGGCCAGAGGAAGTTGGCCGAAACGTTGTGCACCAATAAAAAGATAAGATGAGACTAATAGTCCGAAATAAAAATAAAAATCATCGCATTTAATTTATTAATCCAATTAATTATTGCATCCAATTTGGTTCATTATTCTAATTACATTTTGTAGTTTACTATTTTATATTTGAACCTTATTATAATACTCAGACACATAATATCATATCATATTGTTTTATTAATATAGATAATGATATTTCTTGAAATTACCATTAAAAGTTCAGCTGAAATGAATAAAAAGCCTATGTAGAATTTATATAAGAAATTATTGATATTTACAATATAAAAAAAAATCATTGTACTGTTCTATTAGTTTATTTTTTAATAAATATTTGATTAATAGTAAAAGTCTAAAGTAAACACAGACACAAACAAGATTATAGTTTTACTCAAAGAATATCCATCCCTGAAGGGATAAAATTAATTCCCCCAAACAGAACACTTTTGCATGACTTTATATTTCCTTATCAAGATATAATGAAACTTATGTCTCAAATCCTTATGACCTCCCCGACAAAATTGCCTCTGAGATGGGTATATATGCTGATGACACCACGCTCTATAGCAGGCACGACAGGAAAACAAATGAACATATATCTAAAGTAATGGCAGAAACACTAGAAGATGACCTCCAATTAGTAGTGGAATGGGGACAAAAATGGATGGTCACATTCAATGCCGCCAAGACTAAACTGGTTTCATTCAATAATTAAAAGAAACCTTCTCTACCACCTATAGCAATGGCCAATGACTCTTTATCTGAGAGTACGTCTTTCAAGCTCCTTGGCCTAACGTTTACAGGAAACATGAGTTGGAACAATTACATTGAGGGCATTGCCAGGGCCGCTGCAAGGAAGGTGGGCTCTCTCTACCGTGCTAGAAAACTACTAACACCTGAAAGTATCCTGTACCTCTATAAGGCAACCATTCGCCCATGTATGGAGTATTGCTGTCATATTTGGGCTGGTGCATCGGCTACTAGTCTCTCGCTCCTTGACAGGGTTCAAAAGAGAGTCGCAAATCTGATAGGCCCTAAACTGGCATCTAAGCTTCAGCCTCTGTCCCATCGACGAAACGTTGCATCCCTCTGCCTGTTCTGCAAGTATTTTAATGGTGAATGCTCTGATGAACTGCAAGCACTTGTGCCCCCACGACGTGAACACCCTTGACAGACCCGACAAGCTGCAAAATCCCACCCCCACACTGTAGAGATCCCTAGATGTAAAAGATCTTTCTACTCCAGTAGTTTCTTCCCCAGAACCGCTAGACTTTGGAATTCCATTCCAGGTCACTGCTTCCCCAACTGTACTGACATGCAGAAGTTCAAGTGCAACGTGAACTAACATCTTGCTGCCCAAATCCCTACATAGTGCCCCAGTAGCTGTCTCCCCTGATAGTAGCCCCCTACACCAAAGTGGCAATGTGCCTTGTTTGGGGTGAAAATGTAATAAAAAAAAAATGTGCCTTGTTTGGGGTGAAAATGTAATAAAAAAAAAAAAACAATTGCATAATTTGAATTCTCGAAAATGTCTAAAATCTAAAGCTTAAGCTGAAGGGTTCTTAATAGGGGTATACCGATTAATCAACAGGTAATCAGTAATCAGCCTAATTGGCTACTTTATTACTTTTCTCTTTTCTATTAAATTTAAATCATTTCATCACTGCCAAGTGACTCATCTGATAGCTTTGACACATTAACATAGTAACTGATAATTTAACTTAACATTTAATTAAGTGTTTGACCACTATTATGGCTTTTTGCCTTTATTAACAAAAATTACAAAGATAAAGTACAATTTCTAATTCTGAAATATAATTAAACAGTTAAATCAGAAAAAAGAAATTACAAACCAACTACAAAGTACAAATTGTAATTCTTTAAGTGAATAACTATAAGTTGAAGTTCCGCACCTGCTGCTGCTCTACTTCCTCTTCTATTCTTACTGTATGCCTCCTCTGTTCTCATGGTCTCCTCAGTATTTAAAATTGAATACCTTTAAGTTGTAATGTAGAAACATTAGTTTCTCTATTCTCAGGACACAGCCTGTTCCTTATAGGTTCATACACATTACCACCTGTACTAAAGAGCCTCTCACTCTCCACAAATGAAGGTGATGCACTTAAATATTTTGAAGCCAGTTTACTCAGCAGTGGTAACTGTGTCTTCTTCCACCACTGAAATGAATCATCACCTCTTGCGAGTAGTTGTAAAGCTATGTAATGGTCAAGTTCTTTGTGCACATAACCATATTTACTCCTTTTGAATTTAGATTGTGATTTTATATTTCTACCTGCTCTAAGTTTTGATTTGTTACTGTAGGCTTATTTGAAGCTAATTTATCAAACAGGCTTGAAAGAGATACAGTTTTACTTTCACTTTGATCTTCTTGGCCCTCAACAAAGCTTGAAGAAGTGTATCCTGTTGATTCTGCTTCATTATCATCAGTAGAAAGTAGAAGATGTAGAATCCAATTCTTAGTGTTTTCCATGTCATTCTTTTGAAATTTGAATCTTGGATCTAGGAAAGTAAACACAAGTTTTTATCATTTAGATAGGATGAAAATCTGGTTTCCATTGATTCATTGAATTGTTCAACAATGGTAAGGATTCCACTCAAGTCAGAAATATCAGAATTAGATTGGATAGCTTTTGAAAGAAATAACCTCAAAAATAAAATTGTAGGTATTATTATCAATAAGATTGAAGTTCTGTAACTTGCTTCTTTGATGATTTTTTCAAATAAACTCAGTAACTGGACAATTTTTTGAATAAGTCCCCATTTATGTTATGGTAGGAATTTTATAGCATCACAAATTCTCATATGAAAAAAATGAACCAATCTTTTATTAAAAAATTCCAATTTATGCAAATCATTCAGCTTCACATATATGCCATGAAAAAGTCCTTTCTGATGTTTACCAGTTAAAAAATATTCTGTTATTCTGAAAAACAACCAAGTTTGTTTGCTTATTTTAAAACTGGTAAACATTAATCAGAAGGGACTTTTCTCGGCATTCAGCGTAAAGCAGAACGGTCCACACAAACCAGAAATAAATCATTTTAAACAATCACATTGTTAACTTGAACAAAGCCAATACAAAAATAAAATAAAGATGTTTAAACAATAAAAACCAATAATACTTATGCAGAGAACTTTTTAGAAACCCATTTCTAACATGTGGAGGAGAGGGTGTTTTTATAACTAGTCTGTACTTTCACCTAACAATTCAATAAACAATGAAAACAAGTGATTTGTGCCACAAATATTGAAGGACAACTGAAAATTTTATCTATATGTCTTTGACTGGGGAAGGAGTTGAGGGAACCACATCAAATGGATGAATGTGATCAGTACCAAGCGAAGAATTCAACAAAATTTCAAAGAAATACCAATTGTATAAAGAACTCTATCATTGATAACATGCAGCTCTGTCTTTTATTAAAATTAAATTGATGTTGAACATGTATGTTTACTAAATATCATCTACATAAAATTGTTACATTTTCTTGAGGATGCTATTTAAGAAGTACATGGTGTAAAGAGCTGACATTTGGATATAGCATTCTACAATATGTATTGATTAGGCATGCAATATTCCAGATCTGTATATTTTTAATAGTTTTTGTGATATGTGATTTTGAAATGAATACATGTTTATGACATTTGGTACTTTATTACTGCCACCAAAATTGAACATATCAGCATTTTCATCAACTTATAATGAAGTAAGTTGCAGCTGGAATTGTTTAAAAAAATAGGCATAATAATCATTATGTATAGAATTATATTAAATGTTCATATTTACTGTCTTAAATGACAGTTTCAATTTTATTTAAAAAAAATTGTCCATCAATGCAATTTTGCTATTATAAATTATGCAATGTTTACTTTTCACAAAATGAAGACCCAAATTTAATTAGAAATAATTGTACTTTACTTCCTATTGTCTTCTTATAATAGGAGTGATGAGGGTATGAATGTTGTAATTGAATTAGAAATAATTGTACTTTTATTTCATATTGTTTTCTTAAATTGGAATGATGAAAGCATCTTTTGTGACATTTTTAGTGGTTATTTTTTTGTGTGAGTTTGTTTCAAAGTTGTCATGTTATAATTTACACACGTTTGTGCTTCTTCACCCTCAACAAGGTAGTGTATACTGCTGATCATCAGTAAAAAAATAGATGTAGAATCCAATTCTAAATATGTTTTCTATGCCAATCTTTTAAATTTGCATCATGGATCTAGGACAAATACAATTTTTTATCATTTAGATAAGATCAAAATCTTGTTTCTATTGATAACCTGAATTGTTCAACAATGGTAAGAAGGATTCCACTAAAGTCAGAAATACTAGAATTAGATTGGACAGCTTTTGATAGAAATAATCTCAGGACTAAATTTGTAAGTATCATTGATATGGTTGATGTTCTGTGATTTGCTTCTTTGGTGATTTCTTCAAAAGGACTCAGGAACTGGATATTTTTTTAAACAAGTCCCCATTTTCATTTTCTAGAAAAGTAATAACTCCACAAAAGTGCAGAAATATTTCCATAAGAAATAATTTTAACAATATATTTTTGCAGCTAAGTTATTAAGAGAACGAAAATAATTGCTGGTACATCTATATATCTATATATATATATATATATATATATATATATATATATATATATATATATATATATATACTCGCACACACTAAATATCCAGATTTTTATTTCCACTTGTATTTGCCTCTGTACATATTGAATCAAAACTTGTAAATCATATATATGTCTCAAAACTCTGTTTTTGGCAAGTTGAATTGAAAATATTATGACTTTTATATTTTGTTTTCAATATTCCTAGATCAATATTGATACTGTAAATATCTTTTGTGATATTGTGGAATTGAAATGTTACATAATGGAGTATACTCTTTTCCAGCATCCTATGACAAGTTATCAAATCGTGTAAATGATTATAAAAAGACCATTCAAGATTTGCGGTTGATAAAAGGGCCATCAACAAATTCTAACAAAGGTAACATTTTGAGAGAAATTTTGTTAAACTTCTTCCTATTCACTAACAAATCTCTTTTGTTGAAATGAACTTTAATATTAATCATATGAATCCATATCAACCATTGATAATCGAATGTGTTTTCACAAGAAGCTAATAATTTTAACCAAATGTTATTCCAAATTATTCTGATCTAATAGTCCTAACTTCTAAAAGTGTAACAGTTTACCAGATTTCTCATGGTTGTAGTGTTTAACTCGTGTGCAATCAATCTTCCCCTTGAATAGTCAATACTTGTTTTATTGCTATTCTAACATTTCTTTGAATGTTCTAAAACTTCTCAAATATAAGATACTACTAGATATGGCTAGCGTTGACCAGGCTGCATATTTCGTTTTAATTTCACTACTTTAGACCAATGTGATCACAACATTAAGTTAATACAGTAAATGGTCAGAATTTTAACCTGAAGTGAATAATCACATCCACCACTCGGCACCAATGCTACATGAAGTTAATCATATCATCAGTAGTGGAGCCTCAAAAAACACAAAATAAAGTCACAAACATCAAAACAGTTTGTTTGCTATAATAAACTTTGGATTCTGTGAAATTGGTTCAAGTGACTTGAATAGAACTGGACAGAATAAATTATATGCTCTTCTTGAACTACACTATAATCATAACTGATGTCTCCACCTAAATTAGTTTATGTTGTATCAAGGTTTATGCATATGTGAATCAAATTTTTACCTCTTAGCTGCTCACCTGAAAAATGATAGGGATACATAAATATGACATCATATTTGTATTCATAAAGATGAGTGAAACTTAAGAACTATGTGTACATAAATGAGAAAAACTTAATCAAATATTGACTGCATGTTTATGTCAATGTCTCATATATATCTATGGTTTGGCAATCAATTAAAAGCATTAGGTTTATCAAACCCAACTGTGATAACTAACTTTCATATGACAATTCTTATAAATTGAATACATTTTGTTGTTTATACATTTATTTTCAATATAATTCATCCAAGTTTTTCTTTCTAAATGCATAATTTCAGATGCCAGTAGCAGATATGATTCTGTGTTCTGGATGGGTGATTTCAACTTCCGTGTTGATGGAGATGTATTGCTAGTTGAGAACATGCTTGAATTTCAAAATTCTTATTTGGAAAAGATTCTTCGCTGTGACCAACTCTTACAGCTGATCGATGAGGGTAAATTTTGCAACACAATTTATTTTAGTTCTAAATTTAATTTTTATGAGTTTAATAATCGAAACAGTTCTTGAAATATTATATTTTGTTTTGAATGTTGTGTAACTCTTTTTAGTCAATTGTTTCATCTTAAATTGAAAATATTTTTTTTATCAGATAAAATTTTCAGAGGATTTCAAGAAGGAAGAATTGTCTTTCCACCAACATACAAATTTGATGTAAAAAATAATTCATACAACAAACTACGAACTCCTTCATACACAGTAAGCATTGGTTTTGTTTCAAATAGAAACACTCTATACTTTCCTATAAGGAAGAAAATTATTTTTAATTTCTTATTGATGTGAATCCAACATTTCTTAGTATTGTGCACTATCAAATCTGTTTGTCAGTTAATAAGAACAGACCCATTCACAAAATTTGTCCATTCAAATTGTGCATTATTGTTCAGATTTAAATGCTACAAAAAAATCTCATGACTTCAATGAGGGAAAAAGAATCAAAATGAGATGTGCAAGGGCACATTTCAAAATTTTTTTTTAAAAATGCAATTGACAGTTTGAGAATATTTTCATGGCAGATTCAGTTTGATTTAACAATGAACTTATTGGGGGAAAAAAACTTCATAATTTGTCAAAATTGCAAAATTGTATTTACTTTCTTTTCAAAAATCAATTTTAAGTCAGCTTGTTACAATTAGAAAAAACTTGAATTTTATTTCTTTAGCTTTCCTTTTTTCACATATGACCATAAAAACAAAGTTATGTTTCTTCATCTTGGATATTTACAGATTTCTTTAACATAAAATTATTTTTTTTATTTTTGTTTCATAAACATTTTTTAATATACATGGTCGCCACCTCTCAAATCCAACAATAGTATATGGAAATAACTACTCATTACTGATCTTTACATCAAACCAACATCCTGTACTAATAGGGTTAACTTTGATTAGCTAGGAGTTAGCCCCATATTTGCACTATTTTGATCTCTAATGACCCCTATTCCAATATTTCATTTTTACTATCAGAGCCATTACTGAATCATGTTAGTTTTGCAAGAGTATCTTTTGTATTATGTGATTTTTAGCCAAACACACAGAAAATATGAGCAAACTGATACTTATCATGAAGTATCATTTTGGATATAAGTTTGTCACTCTTTTGCAGACGTTTTATTAAGTTTGCCTTTATAGCTTTTACATATTTCACTGAATGCTTTTAAAAAAAGGTTTTTCTTGTTTACTTTTTATGTTTTGCAGGATCGCATACTTTTCCGGTCCAAACGGAAGAATTGCATTACCTGTACCTACTACAATTGTGTCTCGAAGGTCAATGTATCTGATCACAAACCAGTCTTTGGCATTTATGAAGTTGCAGTCCGTCCAGGACGAGACACGTATGTCATTTGATTTTATAAAAATGGATGCCATAAATCTATTTTAGTTTATTTTTCACTATTTTGAAAATTCATTATAAAAATGAAAACTCATGAACTTTTAAATAGAGTAGAAAAAATAGATTGTTAGAATGCAAATATACAGTGTTGTATCAATTAAGATAAAAATGAAATGTAATAAGTCCTCAGACGTACCTCTCCATCGTACAGTATATCGATACACTATGGCTGACTGGGATAGTTTCCGTACATTTATATCGGATCTTCCTCTGCGTTCCATGTTTAAAAAGGATGTGTCGTCTATAGTATCAGACCTGACAGAATGGTTAATTGTAGGTATAGACAATTTCATACCCTCGAAAAAGTTCCAGCAAAAACCTAACAGCCAGCCATGGTTTTCTCCAGAATGTGCTGCTGCTATTGCACACAGAAATCACTTTTTCCACTGCTTCCAACGTAATAGATGTATGGAAACTAAAGCCGCTTTCAGGACTGCCAGCAACCATTGTAAGAAAGTAATAAAGAATGCAAGAGAGTTGTATGCTCAGTCCGTCAAGTCCAAAGTAGCTGAGCAGCGGCTTGGTTCCCACCAGTTTTGGCAAATTGCAAACAGAATCCTGAACAGAAGCGTGTGCTCTATCCAAACTATCATCAATAGACCTGAGTTAATCTCGTCAGCATCAAACAAAGCCAAACTCTTTGCCAAGAACTTTGCAGCCAATTCTACCCTTTGTGACCAAGGCCGCCAACCCCCAATATTTCCTCCTGTATCAGAAAACACACTATGTGATATACAAATATCTGTATGTGATGTTGCCAAGCTAATCAAAAACCTTGATTCCAGTAAAGCAACCGGCCCTGACAGTATTCCAATTATAGTACTCAAAAAACTTCAACCAGAACTAGCACCCATACTTACAAAACTGTTTAAACGTTGTCTTAAGGAAAATTGCTTCCCATCACCCTGGAAAATCTCATCAGTATGCCCTGTATTTAAGAATTCAGGTGATCGTTCATCCCCCTCTCAGTACAGGCCAATAAGTCTCCTGTGCGTCATGAGTAAGTTGCTGGAATCTGTGTTAAATAGAGAAGTAATCAACCATCTCAGCAAAAATAACTTTCTTAGTGATGCACAATATGGTTTCCGTTCTACTAGATCTACAGCAGATGTGCTTACAGTTATATCTCATAGGATTAGCGAATCTCTCGACAGAGGCAACCTTTCTAGGGCAATTGCTCTTGACATATCAAAGGCCTTTGATAGGGTAGTGCATAAAGGTTTACTTCACAAGATCTCCAGCTATGGTATAGCTGGAAATGTCTTCTCAATTATTAAATCATTTCTCTCTTATAGGTTCATAAGAGTAGTAGTTGATGGGCAAAAATCAGAAGCTCACAGTATAAATGCTGGAGTCTCTCAGGGGTCCATCCTGGGCCCAACTCTTTTCCTGATCTACATTAATGATCTTCCAAATCACATCCTTACATCATTCGTAGATATTTTTGCTGATGACACTACCATCTATGGTAGCACATCTAAGACAGTAAACGACCAAGTTCTCTCCGATTCTCTCTCCTCTGATCTTGATCACGTTGTACGATGGGGAAAGAGGTGGCTGGTTACTTTTAATGCATCTAAAACCAAGCTTCTATCTTTACATCATCAACGTTCTGATCCACATCTGGCATCAATTAAAATGAATGGCTCTCATCTTGGGGAGGCCTCAAGTTTTGACAGGCTTCTGGGCTTGACCTTTACTCCTGATCTTAAATGGAATACGTACATCAAATCTGTTGCCAAGGCCGCTGGAAAAATGGTGGGATCCTTCTATCGATCCAGTAGATATCTCACTGCTGATACAATTCTCTATCTATATAAGAGCCAGATACGTCCAAGGATGGAATATTGTTGGGTAGTGCATAAAGGTTTACTTCACAAGATCTCCAGCTATGGTATAGCTGGAAATGTCTTCTCAATTATTAAATCATTTCTCTCTTATAGGTTCATAAGAGTAGTAGTTGATGGGCAAAAATCAGAAGCTCACAGTATAAATGCTGGAGTCCCTCAGGGGTCCATCCTGGACCCAACTCTTTTCCTGATCTACATTAATGATCTTCCAAATCACATCCTTACATCATTCGTAGATATTTTTGCTGATGACACTACCATCTATGGTAGCACATCTAAGACAGTAAACGACCAAGTTCTCTCCGATTCTCTCTCCTCTGATCTTGATCACGTTGTACGATGGGGAAAGAGGTGGCTGGTTACTTTTAATGCATCTAAAACCAAGCTTCTATCTTTACATCATCAACGTTCTGATCCACATCTGGCATCAATTAAAATGAATGGCTCTCATCTTGGGGAGGCCTCAAGTTTTGACAGGCTTCTGGGCTTGACCTTTACTCCTGATCTTAAATGGAATACGTACATCAAATCTGTTGCCAAGGCCGCTGGAAAAATGGTGGGATCCTTCTATCGATCCAGTAGATATCTCACTGCTGATACAATTCTCTATCTATATAAGAGCCAGATACGTCCAAGGATGGAATATTGTTGCCACATATGGGCAGGAGCTGCTAGAAAAGACTTATCCTGCCTTGATAGAGTTCAAAATAGACTTCATGGCCTGGTGGGAGATGTCCTTTTCTCTTCGCTGCAACCTCTATCTCACAGAAGAGATGTTGCGAGTTTGTCTCTGCTTTATCGTTACTTTCATGGAAAGTGTTTGACTGAGCTTCAATCTATGGTCCCCCCTTGCCAAACTTTCACAAGAAACACTAGACTAGCTGAAAAAATTATCAATAATTTTCCACACTCTTTATCTGTGCCTAAACCTAAACATAGATTCCATGATCAAAGCTTCTTTCTTAGAACTACACGCCTGTGGAATTGTCTTCCGTTTTCCTGCTTTCCAGCTGTCTATAATATGGTTGTCTTCAAGTCCAACGTGAACAAGTTTCTGATGAGCCGTTCCACTTAAGTTAACAAATTTACCGAACTTCCATTACTATCGATTACTATATTGTCCTTTTGACTACTCTACACTCTTTAACCCTTATCCTTGAGTGGCCGATCGGCCTTGATAA
This sequence comes from Euprymna scolopes, assembly GCF_053919585.1. Classification (NCBI taxonomy): domain Eukaryota; kingdom Metazoa; phylum Mollusca; class Cephalopoda; order Sepiida; family Sepiolidae; genus Euprymna; species Euprymna scolopes. Next base: position 67,579,835 of record NC_136491.1, read on the forward strand.
GTGGTGACCCCTATGTAAAAAAAAAAAAAAAATTTACTTAATTGATTAATAGATTTGACAACTATTGGTTATTTTGAGTTCAGCTTGGTTTGTCAATTCATCATGAAGAGACTGACACCCCAAGTAGCATTTGCAAATGATATGATCAATTTACACAGAAAAGCATTTTATGAACAAATAATGGATCTGTCAACTAGACACTTCATTTGTGTGATTTGACCCCATTAGATTATTTTCTTTGGGGATATGTAAAGTGTCATGTCTATGCTGATAAACCAGACACAATAGATCACTTGGAACACAACATTTGATGTGTTATTGCTGAAATATAGTCTAATTCAATGCATAGATATTTTTAAAAATTGAACCTCTAGATTACACCATATACGTGTGAGCCATATTCCCAAAATTGTATGTAAATTATAAATGCCAAAAATTAATCTTTGGAATAAATTATATAGTTATATAAGAATATATTTTTCTGTGATTTATTTCAATTTAAAGCTTGCCCCCTCTAAAAACAAAACACCCTATATTAAATGTATTTCTAACATACTAGCGGGGATACCTGGCATTGCCTGGTCGTGGAGATGTGGGTGGGAAATCAAAACAGTTCAGCCCGGGTGCAGAGAGGTGTTAAAAAAAAAAGTAATAGTAGGGGGGGGGGATCTAAACAACATTAGGCAGGTGGGAGGTGTTTAATTTAAGAACTTTTTTTTTAATATAAAAACATGTTAAGTTGTGTTTGTACTGTAATTGCTTGAGATGTTACTGTCTGTGAATTTTTGATTAAAGAAAATGACCAATTTATACCAAACACTTAGTTTAAAGCAAACTTAGTTAAAAAAAAAAAAAGTGGATCAAGTAAAGATTAGCTATCCCGTAGCAGAAGACAAATACTGGCGCACATTTTTAAGTGACACCGGTTGTTTGACCTTGACATTGCCGTTGGTTGTTTGTAAAGACGTCAAATAGCAGACATGGTCGAATGTTCGTGAGCAAGATTTTTAAAAAAATATATTTAAATAAATGGGTGTTTTTCTGAGTCGTTTTTTTATATATTTACAGAACTTTTTAATAAAACTAATAATAATAATAATAATTATAATAAAAATAAATTTAAAAAATAAAAAGTATCAACTATATTAATTACAAAACATTAGAAACTGAGAATTTCGGATGCTAAACTTACTTGTATTTAATTTGCCCTTGTGGAGAAGTAAGCAAATAGCAAGTTTTTTGTTTTTCTTTTTTTAAATAAAAATAAAAATTATAAAAAGATTCGTATCTTGTGATACTACACTTCTTTATAAAAAATAAAGTTATAAAAGATATGTGAATAAAATATATTTTTTAAATCTCGGTTGTTTATACTTGTTGCTTATACTTGTGATTTTATTATGCATAAAAATTGCCTCAGTCTAGAAGGATTTCTCCTTCACTAACCGCCTACATACATCGCACTTTAAATAAATATTGAATTGTATTAAAAACGCACAAAGAAAGATAAAAAAAAAAACACTGTACATAAAAATTAATCTTGGTCGTAAAAATCCGAACAAGTCAGTCATTTTATATTTGTTTCTGCCATTAAAAAGTTTGGTTATAATAATTTTATTTAATTTTTTTTTTAAATTATGTATTTTTTAATTGACATCATCCGAAATTCTCAGTTATAACGTCGGTTTATTTATTGGGTATTATTTTACAACCTGCCCCAGCGTAGTATAAACACCCCCAACCACCCTATGTTAAGAACGACTTTTGAGGTTGGGGTGTTTATTCTGAAAGCTTTTCTTAACATAGGGAGGTTGGGATGTTTATAATACGCTGGGGTACGTCGTAAAAATTTACCATTTATTTATTTATTATTATTATTATTATTAGTTTTATTAAAATGTTCTGTAAATATATTAAAAACCGCACTCAGAAAGACACCCATTTATTTAAATATATTTTGTTTAAATACATTCGTTTTATTACTTACATTAAAATTGTGTAAATAGAAAAAAGTTGTTTTTTTTTATTCTTAAAAGTTTTGTAAATATTTAATATTAAAAAACAGGTTTTGTAAATATATATTTTTTCTTTTAAATCTTAAAATGTTTTGTAAATATATTTTTTTTAAATCTTGCTCGCGAACATTTGACCATATCTGCTATTTGACGTGTTTACAAACAACCAACGGCAATGTCAAGGTTGAACAACCGGTGTAACTTAAAATCTGCGCTAGTTTTCATCTTCTGTTACGGGATATCTAATCTTTACTTGATCCAAAAAAGTTCTATTGAAGTTTTATTATTTTAAGTGATTTGAGTGAAATTCAAATGTATTTTTTTTATTTCGACAAAGAAATCATCTTTGCTTAGTTTACGATTGTGTTTTTTCTATAATCAATTATAAAGTTTAATTAAAGTACCATAATATTCCAGTTTTATCTTGTAAAAATAAGATATTTTAAAAATATACACACACATAAATTTTCCAATCTTAGAAATAAACTTCTTTCCAGTTAAAAAAAAAATATTAAGAAATTTATGTGCGGGGTTTGGACCACATCTTGCAAAAAAAAAAAAAAACACATTAATTTTCAAATCTTATAAAATTCTTTGCAATTAATGAAAAAAAAAAAAGAAATTACTATCTGTGAATTTTTGGAATAAAGAAAATAATCATTTTATACCAAACATTTAGTTTACAGCAAACTTAGTTTAAAAATAAAAAATTTTATTTGAAGTTTTATTATTTTAAGTGACTTGAGTGAAATTCAAATGTATTTTTTTTATTTTGACAAAGAAATCATCTTTGCTTAGTTTACGATTGTGTTTTTTCTATAATCAATTAAAAAGTTTAATTAAAGTACCATAATATTCTAGTTTTATATTGTGAAAATAATAGATATTTTAAAAATATACACATACATGTAAATTTTCCAATCTTAGAAATAAACTTCTTTCCAGTTAACAAAAAAAAAAAACATTAAGAAATTTACATGTGGAGTTTGAACCTACAGACCACATCATGCAAAAAATAAAAACATGCTATGAACTTACCCACAGCAGAATTTTCACACCCCGTTGTTCTATCATTATTGCTAAGTGATGACATGGAAAAAATAGCTTTACCGATGATAGATAAAGTAAAATAACGGTTTTGATTACTAGTAATTATCGGGGGTATTCTGAAACTCCCAGACTTATACACTAAAGTTCTGTAAATTTTAAAGAAAATCTGTTCAGCCATTTCAGAATCTATAAGAAACTAACACACACACACAGAATTGCATTTATATAATTGTAGAGATTTATAATATTATCACAAAAAAACACACACAAGTTGCATTTATTATAATTTATATAAATTACAATATTCATCAAAATTTTCTAAAACAATTTACAATTTTAAACAAAATATTACAAATCTTTATCTGCTTCTTAATTATTCTTAGGCATAAATAAAAGAGATAAACAAAACAGAACTAAAACTTTTACTTATAAATTTATTTTGTGTACAAAAGTAATCCACCAAATATACACACATGTAAACCTTAATACATGGATATAATGATGATTGCATTCAAAACTTCTTTCCTTTAATAATTACTAGCCTTCCCTCCCCTTCGCAAAAAAGTAAACTACAGTTGTTGTTAGTGGCCACTTCCGTCCCTGAACAATTGCGGACACTGGCGGCCATGGCCAAAATGAAATAATCTGGCTTTCACTGGTAATTAGTGCTGGTTTTGGTGCGATAACATGCAGGTACTGTTTGAATTTAAAAAAAAAGCAGTTAAGGGAATGTGTGAATCAGTATGAATTAATAAAATTATGAAAAATGGTCCATTAGAATGATAATGGAAAGTAAAAACAGAAGTTTTAGAAGTTAAGGATTCTCACTGTATATGAACTGTTTAGGGTGATCGAAATCAGTGGTAGCAGTTCTAGCTGTTTCTGTTTGTTGTTCAAGCCTTTCTCTTCTTTTCAACTTTTTCACCAATAGTATTAAAATAAATTCCAGTTTTATGTTGTCTTTTTTTAAAATGTAAAACAAAACAATTACAACTTTTTTTAACCTATCTTCTTTGAGTATTTTCATGTTAAGATCGGCTTTTGGAATAGATATTTCAAACTCCCCAAGTTAAGAACGGCTTTCAGAATACACCACCAACTCACCAGCTTAAGTTCTAGTTGTTTCTGTTTCTTGTTCAAGTCTTTCTCTTCTTTTCAACTCTTCTAGCCCTGTCAGTGGGGCATTAGAATACGCCGTCTGCCCCCCTGCAGAGAGTAAAAGTCCTTCAATGGGGCCACCTGTTGGCCATGGGTGGCAACCCGTGATGCCTAGGAAAATGATCCTGGTGGCTGAGCAACTGATACCTAGAAAAAATAAAGGTATCAGTTGCAACACTCCACTTTGGCCTTGTACTGGGCTAGATGGGCGGTCGGAAAGGCCCGATCCGATCACTCAGCTGGTCAGGTCAAGCCCTAGCGTCTATCATTAAAGGCCCAATCAAAATAAACCTAAAATACTGAATAATAATCTCCTCTTATCAAATACAAGACAGAGAAACAATCAAACATCGTTTCTATAATAGACGTTAGAAGGCGCTGGCTAAGGGTCAATTGGTAAGTGAGGAACCCAAATCCAGACATGGCTGATAACCACAACATTTATGCACTAATGATTTGGGTAGTGTAATAAATCTGGCAACAGGTGCTCAGGATTTCCCACTTGACCAAGTATACTGTCTTGTGTAGCCCTGACATTGTCAAGGCGAATGGGTTTCCCCCTTGACAGGTCCCAATATCGGGCTCCGAGGTGGGTGGGGAACACAGACAAAGAAAATTTCCACTTAAGTCAATGTCCAAACAAACAAAAAACCCAAACGTGCCTTATCTGATTCAGAAGAAGAAGAAAGCCCAGAATTCCCCAGATTCTACGTTATAGAATCACTAGAGGAAACCCCGATGGCTAAACTCTCCCTCTTTCTAATAGAAAGAGTATTATCAAATAAAATTAAGTCTAAATCAGTTAAAAAACTGAAAGATGGGAACCTGTTGATTGAAATAGAAACCAAAAATCATTCCAAGATATCAACGTAAAATCATCCCCGCACAAAAATCTTAACCAATCTAAAGGAATAGTTCGCAGCGGAGAATTAGCACTTGCCTCCCCTGAAGAAATACAAAAGGAGCTAAATAACCAAGGAGTTATCAGTTACAAAAGAATAACTATTAAAAAAGACAATGAAAAGATAGCAACTAACACATACATATTTACATTCAATACTCCTAAAATACCCCCAAAAAATCAAAATTGGTTATACCATCGAACCAGTGGAAATCTGCATACCTGACCCTCTGAGATGCTACAAATGCTAGAAGTTTGGGCATCATAGGGATGTATGTAGGGGACATCCCACATCTGCAAAATGTGGCACCAAAGAAATCATAACGAACAGGAATGACAGGAGACAAAATGCATTAACTGCCAAGGTGAACACCCCGCTTTTTCAAAAAAAATGAGAAAGAAAAAGAAATTTCTAGCCACTAAATACAAATGTAACATCTCCTATCCAGAGGCAAAACAAATAGTAAAAGCACTCATCAAAAACCAAACCTATGCAAAAATTACTGCAAAATCAAACACCACCAATCAACCTGACAAATACCTTGAACTTATTGAAAAACTTATAAACCTAGAACCTAACGAATTGCCTAATTTCCAAAAGAAACTAAAAATAATTCACTCCCAAAAAATAGAAAAAAACTAAACCAGAAACAAAAAAAAGAAAACAATAAAATACTTATTTCCACCCAAACGCAAACCACCCCTCTTCAAAACCCAAACTTCAAAGAACAAACCTTCCCAAAACCAAAAAACAAACCACCAAATCAAAGAACCGAAATACCCCCAAAAAATCAAACTGAACAGGAAGACAAAATGGAAGAAACAAAACAAACAGAAATCACAAAACAAGAAACCCCTCATCAATCACTGCCCAAACAAAAGCAAAAACAAAATAGACAACAGGTCCCATTCAAATTCCAAATCCAGAACCACAAATAATAAAGCTAAAATGAAAGACCACACAGAAGATAAATCAAAAACAGAAAAAAACAAAAAATTAGAGCCAAACGGAAACCCTCAACAACCTGCACATAGTTCTCAACTTTCACCAACCCAAAAGGCTAAAACCCAAAACCAAGTCGAAGCAACAGAAAAAATGATCACAGATAACCAAAACCTCAACATAAATGACCCATAAACCAATCTTCATCCAATGGAATATAAGAGGTAAAAAGGTGAACGTTGATGAACTACACCTTCTCATTGCATCTTATCACCCAGCAGTTATATCTCTCCAAGAAACCTACAAAAAATCCCAGAAAACACTTTGCATAAAACAATATACCTTATATGACTACATACATAAACAAGGAAATAGAGCATCCAGTGGAGTATCCATCTTAATAAACAACAATATAACTCAAAGTGAAACCAAGTTGAATACATCTCTCCAAGCAGTTGCAGTTACCATCAACCTAAAAAAAAAACATTAACAATCTGCTCCCTATATCTACCACCAAATGAAAACCTAAATAAAACAGACTTAAATAAACTAATTCAACAGCTACCCAAGCCATTCATTCTCATGGGCGATTTCAACAGCCACACTGAACTATGGGGGAATGAAAAAACAAACAGAAGAGGCCAAATTATTGAAAATTTCTTAGATGAAAACCATCTATGCCTCCTCAATAATGGAGCAAACACTGAAACATCCTCTGCCATCGACCTCACTATATGCGACCCATCCATCTTCTTAGATTTTAACTGGAGAGTCTATGAGGATACTTGTGGAAGTGATCATTTCCCTATTATCCTCAAAAACTCAAATCCTCATTCCAAAAAAAAAAAAACACGCTGGAATATCCATAAAGCTAACTGGGAAAAATTTTTTAAATTATGCTCATCAAAACTAAACCCGAATCTAATCCCAGTAATGAAGACCATCTTCTCTATTTCACTAAAACCTGAACATCTATAGCAGAAGAATGCATACCTAAATCTTCTCCCTCAACAAAATTTAACAAACCCTGGTTTAATGACCAATGTAAAGAAGCTATAAGAGTACGGCGTGCTGCTCGAAGAAAATTCAACTCTCACCCAACGAAAGAAAATTTATATTTCTTCAAAAACTGTAGAGCCAAAACCAGACAAATTATCAAAGAATCCAAAAAAACTACTTGGAAAAATTATATTTCAAAATTAAATTCAAACACTAAAACTAAAACAATATGGGACATGATCAGAAAGATATCAGGAAAATATGACAGTAATCCAATAAAACACCTCACCAACAACTCACGAATAAAAAGGACATTGCAAACCACATAGCAGAAACCTTCTCACAAATTTCACCCCCCCAAAAAAAAAAATTTAGAAAGAACTTTCCAAAATATTAAACAAGAAGAAGAAAAGAAAAATATCAACTTTCAATCAGAAAATACGGAAAACTATAACCTGCCTTTTTCAATTACAGAACTCCAAGACTCACTAGCCAAAACCCATAGCACAGCTGCTGACCCAGATGAAATTCCCTATGAATTTATAAAACAATTGCCAAAAATTTCTCTTACATACCTACTTATATACAATAATCTATGGATAACTAGCAACATTCCTACACTCTGGAAACAGGCCACTATTATCCCTATTCCAAAACACAACATATCAGTTTGATAGAGTTTTCAAAGGTCAAATCGTTGAACCATGACCCCTTAACAGCCAAATTTCTGTCCGAAAACCGATTACAAAGATTTTCCCAAATCTCAGTGCCCTGTATATCAAATTTCGAGTCTGTAGACTGAAAATTGACAGAGATATTGTGTAGGGAAATGTACACAGACAGACAGACACACACACACACACACACACGCACAGACACTTTCACTTATATAGATAGATTAAAATTATGTTAAAAAAAACATGTATATAAAAGTATTTTCCATCCAAAATATAGGGACTTATTTGGATGGAAGCAGTATATTAAGAAACAAGATTAAACTTTTCAAAAATTCATGATACCATTAATCCCACTTTGAGCCAAAAGTAATCTAAAACCTTTGCACATTCAACAAAGCCATACTATATTCTCTGATTTTCCAAGAAAAATTAGGGCAATAATAAATAAACATTGCAGATATTTGCATATAATCTTGCATGAATTCAAGCAGAAAAAAAGTTGCAATATATATAATAAAAAACATAATTAAAAGAGATGTCCTAAATCATAGTTTCATTTTTAATGCAGAATCATGCACAGCAATACATGCTGTTCAATCTTATTTTAAAATGCAAAAATAAAAAATGTATTTCTTCTCATTCACTGTTGGTATTTGAATTGCTACAAAACAGGAAATTTCACAATCACAAAACTTTTATGCAAATTAGAAATGATGTCAAATGATAATTCTAATATGCACAAGAATCAGTGGAAGTAACCAAAGTGATAAAACAGTCAAATTCTTGAAAAAAAATGTTTAAATGAAAACAAAAATATACAACAACAACATTGCTGCAACAGCAATAAACATAAACACCTAATAATTAAAACTACTTTAAGGGAATCAGAAGCAAAGTTCCAGAAAAAAACTAAAAAAAGTAGTACTATCCAAACTTTGTATTGGTCATACAAGACTTATGCAGTCCTATTTGTTTAAAGGAGATGACCAACCAATGGTTGCATGTCTGCATACAAAATAATTCATGTTCTCACTGATCTAGCTCTCTTATAAGACAACCACTTCACAACATGAGAAATATGAATTTTTTTATGTATATCTAAAACAGATTGTTAAAATATCCTTCTTAAAACCAATGGGTCGATATGAACACATTTAAAGATATGACAAATGAATCACGATTAAAAGTTGATGTCTGAAAATTGCACAGAAATTTATACCTTGAATAAATATTTGAAAAGAACTTGAAGCATTTATGCTTCAATCGTTCATCCAAATAACTAGATCCAGCAATAAATGACTCAGAAAGGCTTGATATGGCCTAAAAAAACACAACCAACCAAAATTGACATTTACTTCTGTTAATTTACAAAGGGATTGTGTTTGTTAGTTTATATGTTGGTTGGTTAACAGGATGTTGCAAAAGCTACTCGACCAATATGCACAACTAAAATGTTGTTAATGAAGCAGGAGATATTATGTAATTGGTGTTATTTTAGTAAGTACTAAATATGTGCGTATGTTACGTGTTCTTATTTAGTGTTCTTGTTTGTAAGAGTTTTAGAGTGATAGAGACAGTCTTAGGAGTGTTCATGTGTTGAGCGTTCCTATGTCTTAAGATGTTCATGCTGTAAGCGATAGCATATTGGAGACATAAACAGGTATATATAAAGAGAGACAGTTCTGTATGAACGGGAGTGTTTCTATAACCAATGACACATATATTTCTTACCTATTTTTGAGATGATGATTTTCACAAAGTTCTTATAACATAAATGGACAATACCTTTTCTGTTGAATCACAACACGGAGACGCAGATACAAAAACACATGTTGACGTCCTTTATTTCATCTTCGACCGGTCAGACATGATATTATCTCAGGGATTCAAAGTTGTTACATGGTTATTTCTAAAACCCTCTCACTTCTAGAGGGTGCCTTGATTCTAACGGAGAATCGGTCTGAACCTCTCTGCTTCTCTCCGACTCTTCTCCTCTTCTCTCAGACTGCATCTAAAAACTCTACCTGTATTGAGAACTCGTCACGTCATTGCATGATTAAACATGTGCTCATAAAGCATGTTGGATGACATGCGTCACGTTGCCAAACTGTACATGACCCCGAGTTCAGTAACCTATTTTTCAAATAACCTCTTTACAAAATATGTTTACAATTTCAATTGACGATTAAATTCCTTATTTTAATTTTCACAAAAACAAATTTCATTATTACATTCCTTTTCTATATACAGATATGTAAGCTAAACAATTGCAATTCCACATTCTTTATTTCAATAACATTCTGTATTTATTTTAACTTATGATTGGAATTTTCAATTCCAAATCTAACTTCGCAAGTTCAAATTCTTGACTATCCGATTTCATATTTACATTGAACTAATTCCCTATTTTTTTTACTTACATAAAAAGTGGACAGCCCTTATCATGTAACAATATTAATATATTTCTTATATTTTTAATATAATTGGTATAACCCCCAAATGATTGTGCACCTTTTTTTGTAATGTTTTTGTCAAACTAAATACATCAATAACATTGTGTCTTTAAAGGAAAGAGAATATTTTAAAAACTGAAATTATTTATGAATTTTAAAGATTTAAAATAAAGAAAAAAAATAATGTTTTAATGCCCTATGCATTTAATGGTGGGTTTAGTGTAAACATCCAAAATGTTTTCAACAACTTAACACTGAAAAATATCATTCTCCTTTCATTTCCATTGGCTGATATCAGTGGAAGTAAAGTTTTGTTTTGTTGGAATAAAGGTTTTGTACAACTAGGGTCCAAAATTAGCTACAGAATTTTAATGATTTTAGCTTTTTATGCATTATATAATGTATTGATTTTTTTAATTTTTAATATTATACTAATAAGTGTTTATTTTCTATGTGATAAGTAATGTATTGATTAAATTATTATAAAATATGGTATTCATTTTTATGTGTGAATTATTGCATTGATTAAATAATTATAATAATAGGTATTTATTTTATGTGTGAATTATTGTATTGATTAAATAATTATAATAATAGGTATTTATTTTATGTGTGAATTATTGTATTGATTAAATAACTATAATAATAGGTATTTATTTTATGTGTGAATTATTGTATTGATTAAATAATTATAATAATAGGTATTTATTTTTATGTGTGAATTATTGTATTGATTAAATAATTATAATAATAGGTATTTATTTTATGTGTGAATTATTGTATTGATTAAATAATTATAATAATAGGTATTTATTTTATGTGTGAATTATTGCATTGATTAAATAATTATAATAATAGGTATTTATTTTATGTGTGAATTATTGTATTGATTAAATAATTATAATTATAGGTATTTATTTTATGTGTGAATTATTGTATTGATTAAATAATTATAATAATAGGTATTTATTTTGTGTGAATTATTGTATTGATTAAATAATTATAATAATAGGTATTTATTTTATGTGTGAATTATTGTTTTCATTAAATAATTATAATAATAGGTATTTATTTTATGTGTGAATTATTGTATTGATTAAATAATTATAATAATAGGTATTTATTTTTATGTGTGAATTATTGTATTGATTAAATAATTATAATAATAGGTATTTATTTTATGTGTGAATTATTGTATTGATTAAATAATTATAATAATAGGTATTTATTTTTATGTGTGAATTATTGTATTGATTAAATAATTATAATAATAGGTATTTATTTTATGTGTGAATTATTGTTTTGATTAAATAATTATAATAATAGGTATTTATTTTATATGCATTAAGTAATGTATTGGTTAAATTATAATTATAGGTATTAATTTTCTATGTATTAAGTAAAATGTATTGATTAAATTACTATAACAATAGGTATTTATTTTCTATGTGCTAAGTAATGTATACATTAAATTATTATAATAATAGGTATTTATTTTCTATGGTTTAAGTAATGTATATGTTAAATTATAATAATAGGCATTAGCGGGACCTGTGGAAATTCCATAGAGGACTCTTTTATATATAATATAGTGATGTTTGCGTTCTGTGGATGTTCAGCGTAAATGAAGATGCCCTGATATTATTGTAGCTTTTTTGTTTAAACTACAAAAGTATTTATCTAAGCTAGCAGAGATGCCTGGCATCAAATACGCTTAAATATGACATTTTAATTTATATAGACTTCATATATATTATTATAGAGTCAATTCTTTATCGATTCTTACATATTATAAAGTTGTAATTTTAAAAATATAACCATATGACTTGGATACATCAGTGTTAATCGAAACTGAAACCAAAACTTATGAAGAAAAAAGATATAATTTGAGTTCCTCCAGCTATAGTCGAAACCAAAACTTGTGAAGAATTCTTGGTAAAATTATTTATGACCCGATATGGAACATCATAACAATTAAATGCCAGTCACTCAGAAAAAAAGCTGTAAGAGTGACACACAAAATAACATAGATGCTATTGTATTAATATATAAATTCATTTTCTATGCATTAAGAATAGGATCGAACGATGAAATTGTTGCTCTAGAAAAGATGATATGATTCCATTTCCATTTGAGGAAAACCAGTTTTCTTTTTTGTTGCAGACCATCTACTAGTTGGCTAGTTGTGCACAAATCCCAAAAGCAATAGAAGCCTTCTATCATGTCTAAAAGTGGCACAATGTTCAACAGGTGAGGGCAGAGATGTGCTACTGTACAACTCATGGTTTCTACCAATCCAAGTTATGACAACAAGACCATTTCCAGCACCCTCAAGATGCAAATCCAGACAGTTCAATGCTTAAGGGCAAAGCTCAACCCAATTTCTGGCCACAGGTTTTTGGTATGGTTTCAAGTGAGGGCCACATTATGCCACCTTACATCTTCGAAGTCAGCTTGAAAGTCAACACCAAAGTGTACCTGGATGTGCTGAAGAGTGTGGTGATTCCCTGGTGCAATCAGGTGGCCGCTGGCAGACAATGGGTGTGGCAGCAGGACTCTGCACTGGCTCACAAGTTCAAAAAGACACAGGCTTGGCTTCAGAAGGAGTGTTACCACTTTGTACCCTTCTCTCACTGCCCCCCTCCTCCCCCAACCTGGAACCGTTGGACTACTTCATTTGGTCACATGTTGGGAACATCACCAACACCAAAGCCAGACTGATCGCCACCATCCACCGAGTATTCATCAAGCATAGGAAAGGAAAAAAGAAAGGAAGCCTCCGTTCAGTCTCGAAAAACAATGGATACCCTCTGTAAGAGTAGCTGTGCATGTAATTATGAGGCAAGGGTTACACAATCTCCAACCACATCTCTTCTGAATCCACACTGCTTAAGTCCAGTGGCAAGGAGAAGTCCAGGACAACTGGAAACAATGCTGAGATAAGCAGAGGGCACATATAGCACCTGGAATTCCCAAATGGTCATCCATTTTAGTACTGACCAGGCTCAACGTTGTATTGATTAAATTATTATAATGTTTATTTTCACGTAAAAACTATTATATTTTCCTTGATTCATTGTAATAATCTCTCTTTACAAATTGTTTTTCATTACAGATTAACAATGGATGCCGGTCGATTCAATAAAGAAGTTTATATTGAAGGTAAGTATTTTATTCAAGCCTATAAATTCGTTCACATTTTTACTTGATCTGTTATTGTTGGTTAACATTTGGTTAATGCCAACTCCATCCAATTTCAGCCCAAATCTCTTTATTACAAATCATACCATCTTGTTGCTGATTGGCCGAGTGTATGTTTGAGATGAATGGTTAACCACCTAGTCATCATCATGCATGGGTCAGTCATCCTTCATGCAAGGTGATCATTACATCCGTTTTTCACCTCATTGGACAAGGTTACCATATCCGCAATACTGGTCATCACAATCAACTGCTCTTTGTTCAGTTAATTCTGTGAAACCCAACCATGTCACACTCTATCATATTGGGTGATGGCTTTTCGTAGTTCAGATCTTTTAGCATGACACTGTTGTACATTTTGTTACTATTTACCATCTCTGCAATGATTGTGAAATTTAAAATAATTTAATCAATTTATTTGATGTCCAAGAAAGTTTGTAGAAGAATAAATTATAAATATATATTTTTATCAAATTTTATCTCATACTGTTCCCTTTATTCGGATGTATTGTGACACTTATCACTTATACATATATATGTAAAGGTAAATCAGTAAGTTCATAGTGTGACCAAATTTTGCTCTTAAATTTTATGGCATTTTTTTTACAAAGGATTCACCACATCAAAGTCTGGGGGTCACTTGAGGATAAGTGTTAATGAGTGCACAGTAGTCAATGGGACAATATCATCGTAATCATTAGTAGTGGAAATTTGGTGAATTGGATTACTTAAGGGGATGGTTCAATAAGAATTTGTTCACGTTGGACTTGAAGACGGCCATATTGTAGCCAGTTGGAAAGCAGGAAAACGGAACAGAGTTCCACAGGCACGCAAGTTATGATTATTTTTGTGCCTTGCATGTTTGCATATTTTTTCCTCTTTAAAACTTTTATCCCATTTTTTTACACTACTTTTTAGTAAAAATGTTATATCTTTGTTAAAATGCAAGATAAAGCAATGAAATTTGCTATATAAATGTAATTTTGTGCAAGGAATCCGAAAATCTCCAGAAATTAATGGTTTCCAAATAATCCACAGTAAATGCACATAAATATGCTGCAATTCTTTAAAAATGCAATGTATCCATGAAAAGAAGTTGGAAAACGTAAAGTTGAATTGTAATGCATTTTATTTATAAGAAATTGAAATCTAATATTATGACTGTTAAAAATGAATATCTTTCTTTGGTATTATTGAAAAGTAACACCTGCTAAAACGCCCCCATCTGCCTCTCCAAAATATGTGATTCTCACTTTTTAGACAATTACATAATGAACACACTGAAAAACTTGGCAGAAATAAACAAAAAAAAAATGTAAAAATTTTATGTAGAATAATCTTAGATTTTTGGTCTATTCTAATCTTTTAAGGCAGATAACCATATTTATTTTTTTATAGAAAACAAATCCTGTGAGTTTTTTTGCTTTTTTTTTCAACAATTATGTGTGTTTTTAAGGTCTTTGTAGGAAGAGGCTTGCTACTCAAACTTCAAGTTAGTGGTAGGGCTAGGGGTAATTATATGTGAACATTGAAAACTTGGCAGAAAGAAAGAAAAACTAAAACAATTATTTTAAGATTAAATATTAGTTTCACATATTAATTTTATGTAAAATAATCCACTATTTCCAAGCCATTCTAGCTGGTGCTACCAGATCAGGCTGTCTTTTGGCTTCCTGAGACGAAATGCACCCACATTGATGTTTTTTGTTTTCTGATCTTTTTTTGTAAAACTTAATTTTGTTCTGCAAAACCAAAAACAAAAACAACAGCCCCCCTCCCTCCCCCCTTTTTTTATCTCCCCCCCCCTCCCAGACCCTGTTGGTGGAGTATCAGAATACACCGACTGCCCCCCTGCAGAGAGTAAAAGTCCCTCAATGGGGCCACCTGTTGGCCGTAGGTGGCGACCCGTAATGCCTTAGAACGGGATCCTGGTGGCTGAGCAACTCACGACCTTGGAACCAAATGGCCGTGATTTAGCAACACTCCACTTTGGCCCTTACTTCGGCTAGACGGGCGGTCGGGCAGGCTCGACCCGACCAACCGGCTAGTCATGACAGTCCCTAATAATAGTAAACCCCCATAAAGAGAAACACAAACACATACTCATATAAAAAAAAAAAAACACACATACTATCATTAGAAGGCGATGGCAAGGGCCAATCAGATGGTGAAAACTGATGCTATTGACAACTACCTCTTTCTACACCTTGCTGGGTCCAAGGAAAGGAAAAAAATCGTCATAAGCAGCTATACTCACTGTTTGAGTATATCATCATTGTATCCCTGAGATGCTTGGGCGAATGGGTTTCCCCCCAACCATCTCCCAATTTAGGGCTCCGAGGAGGGTGGGGAGCAAGGATGATGAAAAAACAAAAAATATTCTATGGCTTCCAAAAAAATTAAAAGGCCCCATCCAGAAAGCGATGAAGATGAAAACACACACTTTCCAGAGTATATAATCTTGGAATCGCAAGATAACACACAAATAACAAAAATGTCCCCATTCAAAATCGAAAGAATTATCAACAAAAATCTGAACACAAAACAAATAAAAAAATTAAAAAATGGAACCTTACTTATACAAGTAACTACTAAAAGTAGTGCCGAAGAAATTTTAACATGGACAAAGTTCCATGATATAAACATCAATGCCTACCCTCACAAAACCCTTAACACCTCAAAGGGAGTCATCAGATGTCCAGAACTAAATACCTGCTCTCTAGATGAAATAAAAACAAACCTAAAAAATCAAAATGTCATAGATACTAAAAGAATTACAATAAAAAGAAACGAACAAACAATTAATACCAACACATACATATTAACTTTTAATACTCCTACTCCACCAACTGAACTCAAGATTGGATATATTAATATTAAAGTAGAAACATATATCCCCAGACCACTTCGCTGCCTAAACTGCCAAAAATTTGGCCACTTCAAAGAATACTGCACCAGGAAAGCAGTATGTCCAAAGTGTAGCAGTAACGAA
The DNA here is from genome assembly GCF_053919585.1 of Euprymna scolopes. NCBI lineage: Eukaryota > Metazoa > Mollusca > Cephalopoda > Sepiida > Sepiolidae > Euprymna > Euprymna scolopes. The sequence continues at coordinate 67,596,224 of NC_136491.1, forward strand.
CACCAGGAAACAGAATGCCAAGGAAATATAAAATGCCCAAACTGTGGAGAGAACCATCCAGCATACTCATCGCTCTGCCAAAACTGGATCAAAGAAAAAAAAATAAATGAACTCAAATATACCAAAAACATAAGTTTTCCTGAAGCCAGGAAAATTATTGAAACGACCACCACAACAGAACCAACTAGATCATACGCAGGTGCAACCAAAAATCAATTAAAAACAATAGAAAACACTGAACTAAAGGAAATCTCTACCCTCATAAAATCACTTTGTGAACTAGTTGAGACATTGAGGGCCACCTTACGGCAACTGCCATCAACTCCAGCTGTACTTGGAAATAACTATCAAACAATTGAGAGTAAAATCTCACCAGATCCAAAAAACCAAACACAATCCTCTAACAAAAAACCCACACAAACCGAAAACATCCCAAAATCAAAAGAACACTCGCCTAGTACCCTCCGCAAAGGAACCAGAAAAGAAGAAAACCAAACAGTAGACATTCAAAATAGATTCCAAATTCTAGGAAAAATGGAAACCGAAAACACCCTGGAAAAAAAAAAGAAACCAAACACAAACAATCAAGAGGGAAAAAATGAGCAAGAACCCAAAACAGCAACATCCCAAGCAAGACCCAGATCAACGTCCAGATCCAAACAAAAAAAAGAAAAAACCCTCGAAAGCCATGAAGTCATGGAGATTGAGGAATCCAACAACCCAAAACAAAAGAAAGAAAATATAAACCATGACTAACAAAATCCTACAGTGGAACATAAGAGGATTAAAAATTAATATCGAAGAAATACAAATACTTATCAAATCCTTATGTCCTGCAATAATTTGCCTACAGGAAACACACTTAAAAGAAAATGACAAAATCAACATAAAACACTACTCAATATACAACCACATAAACAAATTATCATGCAAAGCCACCGGTGGATCATCAATACTGATAAACGAAAACATTCCACACAGCACAGTGAACTTAAAAACAAATATGCAAGCTGTTGCAATAACTGCAACACTACACAAAACAGTAACCCTGTGTTCACTCTATATACCACCAAACGAAACAATAAACGAAACAGAATTAAACAATATAATCAAACAACTACCTAAACCTTTTCTACTCTTGGGAGACTTCAATAGTCACAATATATGGTGGGGCAGTAAAAAAAACAACAAAAGAGGCCAAACCATAGAAAAAATAATTAACCAAAATGATCTATGCCTACTCAACAACAAAGAGAATACATATATGCACCCACCAACGGGAATCCTATCAGCAATCGATATAACACTATGTGACCCAACTATATACATGGATTATAGCTGGAGAACACATAAGGATACATGCGGAAGTGACCACTTCCCAATCATAATAGAAAACGAGAATCCCAAGCTAGAAGACAAAACACCCCGCTGGAATTTACAAAAGGCAAATTGGGAAAAATTCCAAAATACATGTCAACACAGATTAATACCTGAAGCGAATCCTAACTTAGAACACATCACATATTTCAGCAACACCCTACTCACAATAGCCGAGGAGAACGTACCAAAAAGTTCCACTACTACAAAATATAACAAACCCTGGTACAATAAAGAATGCAAAGAAGCTATAAGAGCCAGACGTGCAAACCTAAGGAAATTCAAAAACAGTCCAACGAAAGAAAATTTGGACACCTATAAAAACAGCAAAGCCAAAGCACGGAAAACTATCAAAGAATCAAAACGGAACACGTGGAAAGACTATGTAACAAAAATTAATCAAAACACAAAACCCAAAAAAGTATGGGAGATGGTCAGAAAAATAGCAGGAAAAAATACAAAGAACCCTATTAAACACCTTATATGCGACAACACGAAGATTACCGACAAACAAAATATCGCAAATAAATTAGCAGAACAATTCTCAATGAACTCCTCATCAAAAAACCAAAATAAAAAATTCCAAGCTATAAAGAAAAATGAAGAAAAAATAAAAATAAACTTCAAATCAAAAAATGAAGAAAACTACAATCAATTATTCAATAGTGCAGAACTAGAGGAGGCAATAAACAAATCTCCCGATACAGCAGTCGGCCCCGACGAGATCCATTATCAATTCCTCAAAAAACTACCAAAACCATCACTGGACTACTTATTACAAATTTACAATGAGATATGGATAACAAACAACATTCCAAAAAACTGGAAGCAGGCAACAGTAATCCCAATACCCAAACCAAAAAAAGATCATACAAACCCAACAAACTACCGACCCATTGCACTAACTAGTTGTTTGTGCAAAACTTTTGAAAGAATGATTAACGAAAGGTTAAATTGGTACTTGGAAAGCAAAAATCTAATTACAGAAAGCCAGTCGGGTTTCAGGAAAAATAGAAGCCCCACCGATCACTTAATAAAACTGGAAACACGCATAAGAGAAGCATTTGCAAAAAAAGAACATCTAATAGCAATTTTTTTTGACATGCAAAAGGCGTATGACACCGCTTGGAAATACGGAATCCAAAAAGACCTGTATGAACTAGGACTTAGGGGTAGAATGCCAGAAATTATCAGAAATTTCTTAACAAATAGAAACTTCCAAGTACGGATGGACAACACTTATTCAGTCCAAAAAGATCAAGAAATGGGTGTCCCCCAAGGCAGTATCCTGTCTGTCAACCTCTTCAACATTAAAATAAACAATATCATAAAAAACATAGACCCAGGAATTGAAAACGCCCTATACGTGGACGACCTACTTATATACTACCAACCTAAATACATACAAACAGCCGAACGCAAACTACAACTTTGTCTGAATAAAATAAACAAATGGGCCATAGAAAATGGATTTACATTCTCAGAGGAAAAAACTAAATGCATCCACTTTTGCAAATTACGAAAATTCCACCACGACCCCAACCTGAAACTGGATAACAAGAACATCCCACTCACCGACCAACATAAATATTTAGGTATTATATTCGATAAAAAATTAAACTTCATACCACATATAAAATATTTAAAAGCAAAATGCCAAAAGACAATGCAATTGATCAAAGTCCTAGCACACACCGATTGGGGTGCAGACAAAGTCACATTATTGAAACTATACCAAACTCTAATCAGATCTAAAATGGACTATGGATGCTTCATCTATGGAGCAGCAAGGAAGTCCTACATAAAAGAACTAAATACAATCCATCATCAAGGATTAAGATTGGCCTTGGGAGCATTTAGAACCTCTCCAGTAGAAAGCCGCTGTATAGAGGCCCATGAGCCTCCACTGATTCTAAGACGACAGAAGTTAGCGCTACAATATTACCTAAAGCTGGTATCATGTCCAACAAATCCTGCATACCAATGTACCCTCCACCCACAATACACACATCTCTTCAACAAGAAAGAAAATATCATCAAGCCCTACAGCCTCCGGATAAAAAACCTTCTCACAGAAGCCCAAATGGACACTACAAAAATACATAAATATAACAAATCAAAAACTCCACCCTGGATGATCAAACAACCACACATAATATTAAAATTAAATAAATATCCCAAAACGAAAACCCACTCATCAACCTTCCATGAAGAACTACTTACCATCCAGAATACATACAAAGAATATACATAAATTTACACTGACGAATCAAAAGATTTGGCACTAAATATAATAACCAACGATGACCATCAAAAATATATCATATTTACTGACTCACTTTCAATACTCATATCTCTAAAAGAAAAAAAAATGACAAACCCACTTATTACAAAATTGCTAAACAAAATAGATGCCATAACCATGAAAAAAAACATTATCTTTTGCTGGATACCAAGCCATATCGGCATCTACATGAATGAACAAGCAGATAAGGCAGCAAAGGAAACTCTGCAACAAAACCACATAAGTGGAAAAATCCCCTATACAGACCTAAAGACTAAAATAAACACATATTTGAAGAGAAAATAGCAAGAAAACTGGAGCTCATGTACAAAAAACAAATTATTCCAAATGACACCAAATATTGGAACGAGAGACACCAAAAAGTTAACCAGAAAGGAAGAGGTAGTAATGACCAGACTGCGAATAGGTCACATTCACATCACTCACTCACATCTACTAAAAGGGGAGGAGACACCAAACTGTATAACGTGTCAAGAACCCTACACAATACACCATATACTGACAAACTGCATTGACCTTGAACAAATCCGAACAAAGTATTACCAAGAAAAAAATCTGAAAACAATATTAAACAAGAATGATCCCCCAAAAATTATCAATTTTCTGAAAGAAACTAAAATATACTCAAAAATATAAGGAAAGACCCCCCCCCCCAAAAAAAAACCTTAAGAACAAACCAATATTTAACACAACATAACGAACCTTTCGGCATTAAATGACCCCAAAGTGGTTGATATGCCGTAAAACAGAACAAACAAACAAACAAACCAAGCCATTCTAGTGTTTTAGAGCAGTTAATTTATTTTTCTATGAGAGACAAATGGTGTGCGTTTTTTTAGGGGGTGGGGGCCCTTTTTCTCTTTTAGATGATAATGTGTTGTTTTTAAGACGGTTTGAACCAAGAAGAGAATAAGGACCCCAAATTTCAGCCGACATTGGTTTAACCTTTACATATGGTCTCTAAACAAATATAAAATGGCCAATTGGCTTGGACTTTTGCAATTATTTCATTGATTTTCATGATCAAGATTTATTTTTCATATATATATATATATATATAGTCATCAAACTTCTTAATAAAACTATATAAAGCAATTTTTTTTTAAATAAGGAAAAACTTGATAAATCAGACATTGTTCCAGTCCACAGACTTCTATTTTGGAAGGAACAAGCTCCTCAAAATGAGCCACTTGGACTTAGTGGTAGAGTTATGGAAGGGTTTTTATTTTCAAAGGGGTGCTATTTGGACTTAGGGTTAGTGGTAGGATTAAAGGAATACTTTTCAAAGTGGAACTTGTAACTCAGATTCGAGATTAATGATACAACAAATTCAAGGGATGCACTTTTAGGAGGTGGGCTTGTCACTCTGACCTAGATTTAGTGGTAGCATAATTTTTTATATATACATTAACTTCTCAAATTGAAAAAATATCAAGAGAATTTGGAGTACTACTTCTCTAAAAGACAATAATAACCAGGAAATGGGGATCATTATACATTAAATTTATATGCAAAAATGGTCCCCCCCTCTACTCTAAATTTTACATTATTTTTGTTGTCGTTTTTTTTTTTCTTTTTTTTTTTTAAGTTTTTTTTTTTAGGATATTCACACATAATCACCTAAAAGAATAGAATCCCATTTATTTGTTTTTTAATTGGTAACTATGTCATTTATTACTACAATTAAAGTTTGAGAGTTAAGTATATTTGAAAACCAATTTTACTTGAAGGAAGTGTTTTTGTTTTTTTTAAAGAATCACAAACTACATTAATTTTAAACAGAAAAGCTTTTTTCTCAAAATAAACGTTAGTCACAAAACTCCTGGGCCCAACCATTTTCCTGATCTACATTAATGATCTTCCAAATCACATCCTTACATCATTTGTAGACATTTATGCTGATGACACTACCATCTATGGTAGCACATTTAAGACAGTAAATGACCAAGTTCTCTCTGATTTTCTCTCCTCTGATCTTGATCATGTGGTACAATGGGAAAAGGAGTGGCTGGTTACTTTTAATGCATTTAAAACCAAGCTTCTCTCTTTACATCATCAACATTCTGATCCACATCTGGCATCAATTAAAATGAATGGCTCTTGTCTTGGAGAGGCCTCAAGTTTTGACAGGCTTCTGGGCTTGACCATTACTCCTGATCTTAAATGGAATAAGTACATCAAATCTGTTGCCAAGGCCGCTGGAAAAATGGTGGGATCTTTCTATCGATCCAGTAGATATCTCACTGCTGATACAATTCTCTATCTATATAAGAGACAGGTACGTCCAAGGATGGAATACTGTTGCCACATCTGGGCAGGAGCTGCTAGAAAAGACTTGTCCTGCCTTGATAGGGTTCAAAATAGACTTCATGGCCTCGTGGGAGATGTCCTTTTCTCTTCGCTGCAACCTCTATCTCACAGAAGAGATGTTGCGAGTTTGTCTCTGCTTTATCGTTATTTTCATGGAAAGTGTTCGACTGAGCTTCAATCTATGGTCCCACCCTTGCCAAACTTTCACAAGAAACACTCGTCTAGCTGAAAACACTATCACTAATTCCCCCCACTCTTTATCTGTGCCTAAACCTAATCGTAGATTCCATGATCAAAGCTTCTTTCTTAGAACTGCACACCTGTGGAATAGTCTTCCGTTTTCTTGCTTTCCAGCTGTCTATAATATGGTTGTCTTCAAGTCCAACGTGAACAAGTTTCTGATGAGCCGTTCCATATAAGTTAACAAATTTACCAAACTTCCATTACTATCGATTACTATATTGTCCTTTTAACTACTCTACACTCTTTAACCCTTATCCTTGAGTGGCCTTTCGGTCTTGATAAGTGGTGACCCCTATGTAAAAAAAAAAAAAAAAGGTTAATAGCCGACTGCTAGCTTGAACTATCAATTCAAGTGAAATTGTTTACTTTTGCTGAAAAATGTTTGATATTATAGGGGAGAGGCTACGTAAAAACCGACGGTACCAAAAGAAAAATCAACATAAAACTTTTAACATATAAAAATGATAAAAACATTAATGTACTTAGTACTTGTGTTATAAAAAATGTTTAGAAAAAAAATGTTCAAAATATGTCATGTTGAAGTTTTATTTTTATGACAACAAGTAACGAATGGACTAGTTTATTTCATATTCTGACAATAAGTCAGACTGATGTTTTTTTCTAATTGTTGTCTAAATTTCATGAGGAATTTCTTCAGGGATTGGTACTGAGCTTCTAAGCAACACGGGGAATAAAAAAAACTGACACAAAATGGCCGTTTCATAGTGTTTGTAACCCCAATGTGTGCCCCACGACAGATCACCGACTCCCAACGTCGTGTACCGTGGATTTTTCGTTCGACTATTCCTCTTATAGCCGGATCGTCCTTTTCCCGTTGGCGACTGTCGATGAGAACACACGCGGTTCACAAAATACAAATATGAACAAAGAAAGGAAAAACACAAACGCCAATGTTCACATATAAATTGACTGTTGGACTTTTGTGTGTGTGTGTGTCTTCTCCCCGTCCTATTCATGTTACATTTGTCTATCTCTGTTTCACAGTCAACTCTAAAATTGTCCACGACTCTATTTCACCGTCAACTCTATAACTGTTCAACTGTAGTCGTTATCAACTCCCATCCATCGTCTAGCGCATCTAGATCTCAACTGCCTGTCTCCTCTGTCTTGGTCTCTCAGGTCGCCCACCCCACCCTGGCTTCCGGAAGCTGCCCTTCCCTGTTTTATCAGTAGGTTTCTATTGTTATTGTTTGCTATTTCCTATCTATTGTTGATTGTAGGATATTTCCGATTTCTTTGTTTATTCTAAGCTATTTCCTCTTCCTTTGTCAATCCCCCCCCTCTCAGCACTTAGTGGCTCAAATCCACCCCAGGGCCACTTTATAGTATCACAGTGTTAACATTTTTATCATCATTTAGATTATTATTTATTAAAGCATGTGAAATGATATTCATTTCTGAATAAAATGGTGGTATTTTGAGAACTTTTAAGTGTTTTGGTTTTTAAAATATGACTATTTTAATAGAACTACCTTGAAATCTTGAAATATCCAAAGTGTTTTTATGGTTGGTGAGTATAACTATAATTATAATAAATGATGAGATTATATGGAAAATATTTATCTATTAGTGATGAACAATGTGACCAGAAGAGAATAATGTAAGTAGTTACAAGAATGAAATAAAAAGGTTGAGTTTTTAGACAATGTTCTAATAAGCATTGATTTTTAAATCAATAATCAATAACCAGGATGTTCAGAACAAATTTGAACTTCGATGACTTCACAAGTTCCTCAACTTGTTTGATTGCAACCCCATGTACTATTACATGTGGATCAGAGAAAGACACCAACCCTAACCCGTCTGCCAACCATACCGTCTGCAGCACCAAGAACAAGCTGATTGTCAGGATCAAACCGTACAAGCATATCTAAAAGTATGAGTGCTGCATGCTCCAAGTTCAGATCCCCTCTACAGACCGTAGTGAAAGCTTCTTTAAGTGAACTTTATTTTGCAAAATATCCCTTAAGAAATGGACTTTGAATTCTGAGAATATATTGGGTTGGGGAATAAGTTTGTAGTGTTTTTATATTTCTTTTTTGTGTTTTGCTTTTGAATGAAGATGATTGAGAATTATTTTGTGATTGCAGTTGATTTTTTTAGCCAATTTACAACTTGTTTGGTGATTGTATCCTTCAAAAGTATTTTGAGATGCTTTCCTTTGACTTTAGAAGGTCTTCCTTTGTGAGGCAAGTCATTCTTGGATATTCCATTTCTAAGCCTAAAATGTAATAAAAATTGAAATTAGCCAAAAAGATGATTAGCACAGTTTTGTACGGCAAGAAAAAATCTATCGAATAAATATACATTTTGTTGAAAAGCAAAAAGACATTAAAAAAAGAAAATATAAAATGTTATGAACTTATTCTTCAACCCAATATCTAAATATCTACATATTTTCTTTTCTTTTCAAAAAGAGTTGAATTTGTTCTGAACACCTTGTATGTATGAAAAAACGAAAAAGAAAGCCGAAGCTATTTATACATTCGCATGAATTGCAGAGAGCATTGACAATATGTGTCCATTATTGTGTTAGGTCAAAAAATATTATCAGAAGTTTTACGCATGTTTGCTGTGCATTTGATGAAATATTATTTTTCTATTTTATTTATCAACAACAAAAAGCTCTGAATTTATTCATTACTGTAACTAAAATCACCCCTCCCAATGGTTCTGCCATTTGAATTTCATTCATTTTCTTTTTCTTTTAGCCAACAAGAGACGTGCACAAGTTCAGTGGCACCTGCCAGCCAATCAGAAATCCAGTTCTATGTGTAATATCCAATAAAAACAACTCCAAAAACAAAATCATCACTTTTAAAGCTAAATTAAAAAAAAAAAAGTTGGTTGCCTGCTACCACAAATACATTTCGCCTTGAAATTCAAAAACATCTTTCCACCAAAAATAGTAAAACTAACTTGTCCCTGTAAATTTTTATTTATTTTTACTCTTAAAAAGCTCATTTATTTTCATGTCTAAACTGATATATGAAATAGTCAAGTGTTCAGCTGTTATTTTGTAACTTAAAGTAGCCTTTTTTTTTTAATACAGGAGACATAAATAAATCTGTTTCATCAATCAGTTATGGCAAACATTAGTCTGAAAAAAGCTAATCAATTTTTATATTTAACACAATCGATATTTTATTTTGGATTAATATAATTATAAAGCAAGGTGGAGAAGTTATTTTATATATGTTTATAAACAGAACGAACCCCAAAATATGACAAATTCATTTGGAGGGGGAGGGGGATTACATTAGAAATATAAAATAACGAAAAATTTCATTTGTTTTTGGAATTAATTTTTGGTAGATCTTTTATTTTTGCAATCGCACGGGCATTCGCTGCTATTTTTATTGATACAAAATTTGTAATGATATATTTTTAACTATTTTTTTTTGGGGGGGGGGGGTCTTTCCTGTGCTCAATATCCGGAGAATAGCTTCTTCTCTTTGTAGCCCTTCTGACAAAATATCTAGTGGAGAGGGTATCACATACTTCTTCTTTTTTGGGCGATTACATTTACATGTTTTCATCCATTCTTTTATTTTTGTTGTGAGGGTATCCACGTTGCCCATGATGAAAATAATTAGTATACAGATGTGTTTCAAATGGAACTTCATGTCAACCCAGGCAACGCTGGGTACCCATGCTAGTATATATATATACTAGTAGACCGCCCGGCATTGCCTGGGCATAAAATACACTTCAATGTGATATTTTGATTTATGCAGATTTCAGATTTATTGTTATAGAACCAATTCTCTATTGATTATTATATTGTACCCAATATATAGTAGTGATTACAAGTTTAAAATATATATATATATGACTAAAGAATCATCAGCTACAATCAAAACCAAAACATAGGCTTCCAGCCTTATTTGTTATCGTCTGACCTAAATCCATACATATACAAAAACTTAAAAAAATAATGTTGTTAAAGATATAAATATATATTTGTGCACGTATTGAACTTATATGTTTAGTTGATTTATAGCTGCCATGTTCCAATTTTTTTCAATTTTGCCCTTTTAGCAGCTAATCTGATCAGCTAAAAATCAAATCGAATTTGTTCCACAGATCCAAATCTATCAAGTTTTAAATCAGTAGACCAAAAATTAACAGAACTTTAGTAGCGACTGTTTCTTCACACAGACAGAAAAGGTTACTTATGTATATAAATTAAAATTTATCTTATCTCCTCCCTTTTTAGATAACTAAGAGAATTATCACTTCCAGGTTTTTTTCCCACGAATTCCATCCTGGTTTTGATAATCTTGGCTGCTTTTTAATCACTAAATTTTTTTGTGTTGTATCATTTGAAATAGTTTTGCTAAGACAAATGGTAAAATCACTAAATTTTTTTGTGTTGTATCATTTGAAATAGTTTTGCTAAGACAAATGGTAAAATCACTAAATTTTTTTGTGTTGTATCATTTGAAATAGTTTTGCTAAGACAAATGGTAAAATCACTAAATTTTTTTGTGTTGTATCATTTGAAATAGTTTTGCTAAGACAAATGGTAAAATCACTAAATTTTTTTGTGTTGTATCATTTGAAATAGTTTTGCGAAGACAAATGGTAAAATCACTAAATTTTTTTGTGTTGTATCATTTGAAATAGTTTTGCTAAGACAAATGGTAAAATCACTAAATTTTTTTGTGTTGTATCATTTGAAATAGTTTTGCTAAGACAAATGGTAAAATCACTAAATTTTTTTGTGTTGTATCATTTGAAATAGTTTTGCTAAGACAAATGGTAAAATCACTAAATTTTTTTGTGTTGTATCATTTGAAATAGTTTTGCTAAGACAAATGGTAAAATCACTAAATTTTTTTGTGTTGTATCATTTGAAATAGTTTTGCTAAGACAAATGGTAAAATCACTAAATTTTTTTGTGTTGTATCATTTGAAATAGTTTTGCTAAGACAAATGGTAAAATCACTAAATTTTTTTGTGTTGTATCATTTGAAATAGTTTTGCGAAAACAAATGGTAAAATCACTAAATTTTTTTGTGTTGTATCATTTGAAATAGTTTTGCGAAGACAAATGGTAAAATCACTAAATTTTTTTGTGTTGTATCATTTGAAATAGTTTTGCGAAGACAAAAATAAGAAAAAAAATAATGTTATGATTATTCAACATTACTTTTTTGTTTAGTGTTTACAATATTTTCAGAGAAGAAATTTCTTTGCTTTCACTGTTAAAGTAATATCAGATATTTTCTTTACATACTTTTTTGGTTGTTGTGTAAAGTTTCATCACTTAAATTGAAGAACCAAAACATGATGAATTCTTTCTAGCTATTTAATGTTCTGTTTTTATTTTGTAACAAAAAATATCTACGCAAAAAAAAACAACAAATACAAACAAGTCTGTGATGAAGACAGAATTTCTTTATTTTTCATTTTTTTAAATAATTATTTTTATATTGACTAAAACTAAAATGGATAAATTTAATATTTTTTTTAAATAGTTTTTTGTTTTTATTAATAATGATTAATTTTTACAACTTATTTATTATTATTTGTTACTAATTAATTATTATTACATATTAATTATTATTACATATCAATTATTATTACATATTAATTAGACATTTTTATTTGTTACTCTTTAGATTGACCTTGTTCTTGAAATAAATTGTTTGTTTTGATGTGTGCCTCATCTGAATTCACTTTGTCCATTATGTTTCAAATTTTTTTAGATAAGGATTGATAATTTGGATTGTTTGTTATATTCATAATGTTTTGTCTAATGTAACTCTTAACCTCCTTCATGCAAAATTTTTTTAACATGGGAACCTATATAAAATTTCAAATTGAACTGTCTTTAATTCTTCAGGGTAGATGTGTTAATTTGAAAAGTTACACTTGATGTAGATTAAAGGTTACATTCACCAAAACACTATGATATAATGAATAAGATAAGAATGGTAATCCAAATAATCCAAACATACTTTGTCCAATAAAAATCCATAGTCAAAATTCATGTTTAATCTAAAAAAAATTTTTAACACTCATTTTACCCCTGGACTTATGAGTTGGATTTTTTTTTTCAGTATGTTTTCTTTCCAGTAATCTAACTACTGCTTTTTCCACCTCGCCTTATAAAAGTCTTGAATTTGAATCTCCACCAGAAACCTTTAAGTCTAGCTCTTTTAACTAATATGTGCCCAATCATTCCCTTTAATCTATTATCTATAAAAGTGAGAATGTGTGTGAGGACAACTCTCAATCTATATACTCAAAACATTTTTATCTACAGACTTGAAATTTGGTATACAGGGTATTCAAACATGTGAAAAAATTTTGAATTGGTTTTCATCCAGAAAAAAGGGCTGCTAAGGAGTCAAAATTGGTACTTGGAGGTCATCAGATTTTTTTCTGTTTGTCAACTATTTCACTACTGTGCATGTGCAAATCGTTCACATGACAGCTTCCTTATGTTAAGAATAAGTAGATTTGAAAACATTTTTTAAAGATCATGGCAAGCTGGCCTAATGACTATAGTCAAATTGACTCCCTGTCTTTAGGTTTTGGTTTCAATCTCAGCTCGAGTATTTTTTTTTTTACTTACACAAGAAATGAACTGTTGGAAAACATAATACTCACATGCACATGTCTCAGTTTTTTTCCATTTGTTTTTACGAAATAAGCAGAAAAGGAGATTTCTACATAATTTCATTACTGTGTAAAAACTCTAATGCCTGAGAGTGAACTAATTATGTATACAGATGCAACTGAGTAACGTTGCTAGTTATCTAGATAATAAAAGTTAACATAAGTCTGACTAGCTTCAGTAATAATGTATACAAATTTTATTTTTATGAGCAAAAGCTTAATCTTAATAATAACCGATATTAATAGGAAAGGAAAAAATAATCAAGTATGCAAATTAAAATTTTTAAGCAAAGAGAAGCTTAATTTTAATAATATCTGATAAAAAGGAAAGAATTATAAAAAAGCACAAAAATATTCTTATATTATTGAAACAGAATGAAGGGAGAGAGAAATAGTTTTGTTGTTTACTCATTTCCACACAGTTGTGGAATAACCTATCCATTTCCACACAGTTGTGGAATAACAGGTAGCAGGAAGAAAATTCCAAAGTCTAGCTGTTTAAGGGAAGAAAATGTTAGATTAGGAAGCTCTCTGGCATTTAGAGACCTCAACAGTGAAGGGGTGTAATTTTTTTGCTAAGCAGGTTTGTCAGGGATGTGTATGTCAAGGGGGCACAAGGGCAACAAGTTCGTCAGAGCACATTTCATTAAAATATTTGTAAAACATGAACAGAGATACAACATTGTGGTGATGGTTGACAAAGTTGGACAAAGATTAGATTGAAAACTCTTTTTTTGCACCCTATCCAAGAGGGCGAGACTAGTGATAGATGCACCAGCTGTGACAACAATACCCCATGCATTGGTGAATGGTAGCTTTGTAGATGTACAGGATACTATCAGGTGTGAGTAGACTTCTAACATGATAGAGGGAACTCATCTTCTTTGCAGCAGCCTTTGTAATGTCCTCAATGTATTTGTTCCAGTCCATAGTTCTTGTGAATGTTAAGCCGAGATGTTTGAAGGAAGAATTCTCAGGTAGGGTGCTATTTGTCATGGATGTCGGTGGTTGGAGAGATATCTTGTAATTGTTAAAGGAGAGCAGCTTAGTCTTCCTAGCATTAAATGTTACCATCCATTTACTGTTCCATTCCACTATGGCCTGGAGGTCATTTTCTAACGATTCTGCCATTGTCTTAGATTTGTGTACATCCATTCTTCTCTCAGGCCTGTTATAGAGCATTGTATCATCAGCAAATATACCCATCTTGGACATAATATTATCAGAGAGGTCGTTAATGAATATCAAGAATAGTAGTGGTCAAGGATTGACCCCTGAGGCACTCCTGCATTAATGTTATGCTGTTTAGATTTAAGTCCATCAATAACAACCTGGATGGTCCTATTGTCTAAGAGGGATCTAATTATATTTAGTATTCGTCCAGTTATAACGTACAATTTAATTTTCATTAGCAGCCTTTTGTGCTAGACTTTATTAAAAGCCTTGGATATATGAAGGGCTACAGCTCTGGCTTCACCCGCCTTATCCAGTGCATGGTATATATGTTCAGAGATGACTGTTAAAATATCTGCAATAGAGCAACATTAGCTAAATCTATACTGTTTGCTAGAGAGAAGATTAGCTTTCGTGTGGTGGTGGATTAATGCTTGATTAATTAAATTCTCAAAGATTTTAGCAAAGAGGGGGAAGGAGACTGTGATTGTGTGTATATGTATGTATGTGTGTGTGTATGTATGTATGTGTGTGTGTGCTAGAACATTTTCATCTTAAATTCTAGACAATTATGCAGAATATAGAAACTATGCATAAATAGAATTCAGCATAATAGTTAAATGAAACCAATCGTCTAATAAGAAAACAAATAATAAGTAATTAATTAACATGCATTTTTTAAAAGAATATGCAAATTATATAACCATTATGTAGTTACTCGCATATCTATGAGTGACTATATCAAAAAAATAATTTAATTTTAAGTTGAAATTCTTTTTAGCTAGAAGATATATGCTTTAAATATCAATGTCAAAGTAAGAAAAAACTCAACTTTTGGTTAATTGAAGTAAATGATTATGGTATCTTTGATTATTATTAATTGAATTTAATTATTATGGAATCTGGGTTATTAATTGAACCAAATTATCATAGTATCTTATTAATTAAATTTAATGACTGTAATATATTTTAGTTATTATAATTATGGTATTTTTTGGTTATTATTAATTGAACTAAATTATTATGGTATTTTTTAGTTATTATTAATTTAACTAAATTATAATGGCATCTTTTGGTTATTATTAATTGAATTTAATGATTGTAATATATTGGTCCCCCGATTTATTGGAAAGGGACATATGTTTTCCGTGGCGTCCGTGTGTCTGTTAGCCCGGACTATTGCCAGATAACCGTCCATTAGTTTTTCCTGAAATTTTGCCACAAATTGTATTTCATTAAGTAGATGTGCACAGTAAAAAAAGATCTTTTTACAAAAATTCCTGTTGCACCTCCAGGGACTCAAAAGAGGCCAAAAATGACATTTTGCCCCATAACTTTTGATCCATCCATTAGATTTTTTTAAAACTTGGCCAAATTGTGGAGCCCATTGTTCTTAATATAAATCTAGTATGGGTGACTCTGGCAAAATTCTGGTTTGCGTCCCCGGGAACTTTCAGTGCTAAAAACGCCTCTTTTTGTGGCTCTTTTTTCATATTTCTCAACAAAAACTTGATATGTCTGACTAGTAGTTTTTCATGATGGTTAACTCAAATATACATGTGTTAAGACCTGAAACTGCACCGTTATTCGTTTACACTGGGATTTGGCATCTCCAGGAGCTCAAAAGAGGTCAAATATGCCTAAAAATGGCCAAATTGACACTTTTTTCCCCATAGCGTTTGATCCATCCATTAGATTTTCCTGAAACTTGGCCAAAATGTGGAGGCCATTGTTCCTTATATAAATTCAGTATGGGTAACCCTGGCAAAATTCTGGTTCGCATCCCTTTGGAACTTTCTTGTCTTTTTTGAGCTCTTTTTTCATATTACTTAAGAACTTGATATCTATGTCTATATAGTAATTTTTCATGGTGCTGAATTCAAATACACATGTCTTAAGGCGAGAAACTGCATTGTTTGTCCATTTTCACCAGGATTCGGCGTTACCAAAAGCTCAAAAGGGGTCACAAATGCCCCAAAATTGCAAAAAATGACACATTTTACCCCATAATTTTTGCCCCATCCATTAGATTTTTCTGAAACGTGAAAATGCGAAGGCAACGTTGGCCCTTCACACTTCTCCCATTCATCATTTCTTCACTATTTTGTGGCATGATCTTACATGCAGCACAAGAGGGGGCCATGCATGCGCAGCTTGTGTTAGTTATTATTAATTGAACCAAATCATTATAGTATGTTTTAGTTATTATTAATTGAACCAAGATATTATATTATCTTTTAGTTATTATTAATTGAATTTAATGATTGTAATATATTTTAGTAATTATTAATTGAACAAAATTATTGGTATTTTTGTGGTTATTATTAATTGAACTAAATTATTATGGTATCTTTTCATTATTATTAATTGGACCAAATTATGGTATCTTTTAATCAATATCATTTGATTGGAATTATTATGAAATCGTTTTGGTATTTTTAGTTAAATCAAATTATTATAGTAGCTTTTAGTAATAACTAAAAGCTACTATAATAATTTGATTTAACTAAAAATACCAAAACGATTTCATATGAATGGAACTAAATTATGATGATTATTGAACCTAATTATTTTTGTATTGTTCAGTTATTAAATAATTTGATTGGACCAAAGTATTACTAATTACTTTTATAATGTACTGATTAATTGATAGATTTAGGGAGAAGGAAATTCACCAAGTTCTTTTGCCTTGGATAGTTTTTGAACTTGAAGTGGTATATATATATATATATATATATATATATATATATATATATATATATATATATATGTAAGGTGGCTTTATGCTTTGTCTAGAGCGATTTTCATTAAAATATAATTGAGAAAACACATGATCTTATCTTTTATTTTTCATATGGACAAATTGATATAGAAAAAATACTTTCAGATTGTAGAAAATTTAAAACTAATATTTATTTTTATATTTTATTTCTTTCTCTTCTTAACAGTTTTAGTTCCAATATTATTTTCTAATTTGATAATCACAGAAAAATAATTTGTTAAATTATTTCCTCACATCTCATATCTTGTGAATTATTCTTTTCCCAATAATGTGAATTCTGTGTCTTCCTCTACTAGATGTGCAGGATGAACGCACATTTTAAAAGACAGAAATGTTAGAGACAGGTGCAGATAAAATAAAAAAATATATAATCTATTGTTTATTTTAACAAGCCAGAATAAATGTTTAGCTTTAAAACATTCAAACTATTTGAAAAATACAAAATTGTGTATATTTATAAAAAAAATTAGATGTATTATTAATTAGATTGAATTTTATTCATGAAAAGTTTACCTTTATTTTTTGCATTTTAATTTTGACGTTTTATTACACAGCTATAAATAAGTTATTTAAATTCTATTCATTTCAATTTGATATTTTCAGTCTTTTTCCTATCTTAAATTATTATGACTTATTAACTTTGAGTGTTGGGATTTTCTAACACAAAATAACTATTTCTTTTGTGCATGTCGTGAGGAAGAGTAGTAACAGTGTTATGGAGGAAATAGCCATAAAAGAACAAGAATTTCTCTTGAATTCTTAAGAACAAAAAACAAATCTAAATAGAAAAAATGTATGATTTTTATGCTTTTAATTCACGATGTCAATTTTCTTCACTGTTGTTTTCTAGTCTGTTTTACTTTTTTAAAAATATTATTTTTACTTTTATTTTGTAAGAAATAAAAAGTGATTTTTAAACTACTGGTCATCGAAAATCGAGTTTATTGATTTATGTTGTTTAAAGTTGATTCGTGAAATAAAAAAGAATCTTTTAGCACAAAATGTTTGTCTTTTCTTTCATGAAAACTTGAAAATCTTGTGATACAAATCAAATGACGCAACAAAAATAATGTGCAACAAAAAATAGTGTGCAACAAAAAATAATGTGCAACACAAAATAGTGTGCAACAAAAATAATGTGCAACAAAAATAATGTGCAACAAAAAATAATGTGCAACAAAAAATAATGTGCAACAAAAATAACGTGCAACAAAAAATAGTGTGCAACAAAAAATAATGTGCAACAAAAAATAATGTGCAACAAAAATAATGTGCAACAAAAAATGTGCAACAAAAAATAATGTGCAACAAAAAATAATGTGCAACAAAAAATAACGTGCAACAAAATGTGCAACAAAAAATAATGTGCAACAAAAATAATGTGCAACAAAAAATAATGTGCAACAAAAAATAGTGTGCAACAAAAATAATGTGCAACAAAAATAATGTGCAACAAAAAATAATGTGCAACAAAAAATAATGTGCAACAAAAATAACGTGCAACAAAAAATAGTGTGCAACAAAAAATAATGTGCAACAAAAATAATGTGCAACAAAAATAATGTGCAACAAAAAATAATGTGCAACAAAAAATAATGTGCAACAAAAATAATGTGCAACAAAAAATAATGTGCAACAAAAATAATGTGCAACAAAAAAATAGTGTGCATCAAAAATAGTATGCAACAAAAAATAATGTGCAACAAAAAATAGTGTGCAACAAAAAATAGTGCGCAGCAAAAAATAATGTGCAACAAAAATAATGTGCAACAAAAATAGTGTGCAACAAAAATAATGTGCAAACAAAATAATGTGCAACAAAAATAATGTGCAACAAAAAATAATGTGCAACAAAAAATAATGTGCAACAAAAATAATGTGCAACAAAAATAATGTGCAACAAAAAATAGTGTGCAACAAAAATAATGTGCAACAAAAATAGTGTGCAACAAAAAATAATGTACAACACAAATAATGTGCAACAAAAAATAATGTGCAACAAAAAATAATGTGCAACAAAAAATAATGTGCAACAAAAAAATAATGTGCAACAAAAAATAATGTGCAACAAAAATAGTATGTAACAAAAATAGTATGTAACAAAAATAATGTGCAACAAAAATAATATGCACCAAAAATAGTATGCAACAAAAATAGTATGTAACAAAAATAGTATGTAACAAAAATAATGTGCAACAAAAAATAATGTGCAACAAAAAATAATGTGCAACAAAAAATAATGTGCAACAAAAAAATAATGTGCAACAAAAAATAATGTGCAACAAAAATAGTATGTAACAAAAATAGTATGTAACAAAAATAATGTGCAACAAAAATAGTATGTAACAAAAATAATGTGCAACAAAAATAATATGCACCAAAAATAGTATGCAACAAAAATAGTATGTAACAAAAATAGTATGCACCAAAAATAGTATGCAACAAAAATAGTATGTAACAAAAATAGTATGCACCAAAAATAGTATGCAACAAAAATAGTATGCACCAAAAATAGTATGCAACAAAAATAGTATGTAACAAAAATAGTATGCACCAAAAATAGCATGCAACAAAAATAGCATGCAACAAAAATAGCATGCAACAAAAATAGTATGCACCAAAAATAGTATGCAACAAAAATAGTATGTAACAAAAATAGTATGCAACAAAAATAGCATGCAACAAAAATAGTATGCAACAAAAATAGTATGCAACAAAAATAGCATGCAACAAAAATAGCATGCAACAAAAATAATGTGCAACAAAAACTAATGTGCAACAAAAATAGTATGTAACAAAAATAGTATGTAACAAAAATAATAAGCAACAAAAATAGTATGCAACAAAAATAGTATGTAACAAAAATAATGTGCAACAAAAAATAATGTGCAACAAAATTAGTATGTAACAAAAATAGTTTGTAACAAAAATAATGTGCAACAAAAAATAATAAGCAACAAAAATAGTATGCAACAAAAATAGTATGTAACAAAAATAGTATGCAACAAAAATAGTATGTAACAAAAATAATGTGCAACAAAAATAGTATGCAACAAAAATAATAAGCAACAAAAATAATATGCAACAAAAATAGTATGTAACAAAAATAGCATGTAACAAAAATAGCATGCAACAAAAATAGTATGCAACAAAAATAGTATGCAACAAAAATAGTATGTAACAAAAATAATATGCAACAAAAATAATATGTAACAAAAATAATATGCAACAAAAATAGTATGCAACAAAAATAGTATGCAACAAAAATAGTATGTAACAAAAATAGTATGTAACAAAAATTATGTGCAACAAAAATAGTATGCAACAAAAATAGTATGTAACAAAAATAGTATGTAACAAAAATAATGTGCAACAAAAATAGTATGTAACAAAAATAATGCGCAACAAAAAAATAATGTGCAACAAAAATAGTATGTAACAAAAATAGTATGCAACAAAAATAATGTGCAACAAAAAAATAATGTGCAACAAGCCTTGTAAAGAGACAAGTAGAAATTATTTACATTCACATTTAATCTGAATGTTTGTCCAAGGCTACTTTGAACTTCAACATTGTAGGCATCCTCTGGTAGGTTGTTTTATGAAGCAAAATCACTGACAGAGAACACTTTATATTAAACCGCAGAGACCATAACTTGGCACTGGAGTAAAAAACTTAAAAATCAGATTTCAATTTCTATTAATGACGCTATACACCAGAATCAAGTCTCCTCCTTGTCATATCCTCTGCTGCTCAAGGGAGTATACATTTAATCTTTTGAGCCACTCTTTTCAATTAAATGTGGAGAGTTCTGTCACCATTTTGCTTGCCAACAATTGGACACAATATCTTTTTGTAATGATGAAAATTTTACGGTTATCGCTAAATCTATTTTATTACAGATGAAATAAATGTTGGATTATATATGGTAGCAAGATGACATATTTAAAACAAGAATAAGCTCTTAAAATTCGTACTAGAATTGTCCATATGGACTTGTAACACAACAGATAAAAGAGTTAAATATAATCTATTCAAAGTCACAGTTTACTTGTGCTTGAACATTCAATCCTCAGCACATGCAATATACTAAGAATACAAGTAAGAATTACTTAAGACTTCTGTAGCAAATGGATTTGCAACAAAAACAAGCAGGAGCAAATTCTCATGGTTGGAGATTTGAAAGACGCTTTCTTACTGGCATGTCCAATCAGAAGCCATCTTTCAGTCACATAACCGAGTTTATAAAACACTAGCATTTCAGGTGTGTGTTAAGCAAAAAAAAAAAAAAAAAAAAAGGTGGTAGTAGGAAGGCAGACTCGAACCCGTACTGCAAAGGAGGAACAGAATGGGGGAAAAAAACCTGATGTCTTTGCTGCTACGACCATCGCCAAACCGGAAGTGACGTAGGTTTAAATTAAGGCTAGACAATCGAACAGAGGGGATGACTTTCGAAAATATCAGTAAAAAAAGCGACCTCTCCCTGTAGAAAAGTGCCCAGTTGAGGGTGAAGAAATTAATGTTTTTAGTCAATTTTTCGATATTTGTCGTCTGAAGGGTCGAGCTTAAAAACGATAGAGATCTTGTGAAAATTCGTCGCCTCTGCCAAAAGTTTTAGGCAGACATGCAAACATACATACATTTATATATTGGTAGCTCAAATTTTCGACCCAAACCGATTAAAAAGCTTGCCCTATTTCTGAATACCCTTTATGTAAAATTTCAAATGTTTAGACCAGAAATTGTCTGAGTAATTTGGTAGAGACCGCAGAGGTCAAATTTTTTTTTAACTTTGACCCCCTATTAACATTTATTGTTTTGGGCTCAAATCAAGTTATTAAGTTAGATCCATGTCCAAGGAACCTATATCTAAAATTTCAAATGTTTAGACCCAAAATTGGTAGAGGAGTTTGGTAGAGTTCTCAAAAATCAAATCGTTGAACTTTAACTCCCTTAACAGCCAAATTTCTGGCCAAAAACGGATTACAAAGATTTTCCAAAATCTCAATACCCTGTATATCAAATTTTGAGTCTGTAGACTTAAAATTGACAGGGTTATTGCATAGGGAAATATACACAGACATATATACACACAGACACTTTCACTTTTATAGATATATAGATTAAGCCAGCAACACACATTCTCTTTTTCTTCCCAGATCTTGGATGGACAACAACTCCATGTGGAATGAACCTGTCGCCCCAACTTCTTTCTTGAACTCAACAAGTTAACACCCAGCCTATGGGCTTGGGGTTCGAGTATGACAGAATACAAACAAGCTAACATGACTACCTCTACACACGCACTTCCATAAGATACACAAACTTTCTTTCTCATTCAGCAGACTTGTCTAATCTTTAATCTATGTTTTCACCCAGGAACACTTTCAATAACTAACCCTTTCTCTATACAACGCATTTTTCCAAAATGTAGTAATAAAAGGCATTCAATCTCATTCTAGCATATAATAATGGCTTTATTGGTTATCTTTGTTAATAAGAATAAGGAAACTGGCTAATTGTGGAAAGTATTCCTGAGTGGAGACGTAGATTAAAGATTAGACAAGTCTGTTGAATGAGAAAGTTTGTGTATCTTATGGAAGTGCGTGTGCAGAGGTAGTCATTTTGGCTTGTTTGTATTCCATCATACTCGAACCCAAAGCTTATAGGCAACAAGTTAACACTCAGCCTCAACTTGAGTCCAAGAAAGAAGACAGGTCCGTTCCATGTAAAATTGTTGTCCATCCAAAATCTGGGAAGAAAAAGAGAATGTGTGTTGCTGGCTTAATGTTTATGAACTCAGTCATGTGACTGAGAGATGGCTTCTGATTGGATATGCCAGTAAGAAAGCGTATTTCAAAATCTCCAGCCACAAGAATTCACTCCTGCTTGTTTTTGTTGCAAATCCATTTGCTACACTTCTACTGGGTCATTGCTGACAGAATGAGAACAAGCTTATCCCATGGATTAAGTAAAAAGGGTCCCATGCCAAAGTCGCTATAGATTCCCAAGTTTTCTACCTTGGATTTTTATTCTCACTTTTTTTATTTAAAAATCGTAATAAAAGATAAACTTACCCCCC
The DNA here is from genome assembly GCF_053919585.1 of Euprymna scolopes. Taxonomy (NCBI): domain Eukaryota; kingdom Metazoa; phylum Mollusca; class Cephalopoda; order Sepiida; family Sepiolidae; genus Euprymna; species Euprymna scolopes. The sequence goes on from NC_136491.1 coordinate 67,619,148, forward strand.
CCCAACATACCGTTGAGAATATGTAAACTATTATTCAATCAATTAAATGTCTCAGTATTGTTAAGAATGAGCAGAATACATGTCCTGGCGTTGCTCGGGAGTGAGGAGATATAAATTAATGATTTAAAAGAAACGAAATAACAATTCTGAAAAAAACAATAATTTTTAAAAAGTAATTTAGGTTATTTTAATCACTTAGTAGGTTATTTCTCCATGTTTTGAAGAATATAAATCTTTTTAGACTGAGACATTTTGTGGGTACTAATGTAATGCCCCTTTTGGGGGGGGGGGATATGTTCTTCTCTCACACTAAAAGCAACTTTGTATGAAGTTCAAAAGCAAGAAAAAAAACCTGGAAAAAATTAAAAAGAAATGTTTAATCAAGACAAGTTAGGAAAAAATATTGTACCAGGATCATTACAAAAGTAAAGCCGAATTTTTTTAACTAAAAAGTTGAAGCGCTATGATGACGGGAATGGTACCATTAAAACAAGTGAGATTTTGTTCTCCAGAATTTATTTTTCTACATAGTCAATGCACTTTTGCTAGAAATTCAATGACGCATTTCTGCTTCTGACGTACGTCCATGACCAATTTTGCTTTTTTCTGTGAGTGAAACAGTTATTGAGATGATTAGTGGTTCCTGGGCAAATGCTTTATTTATATTGCAGACTGTTTTAGAAGCTTTTCAACCTAGCTTGAATTGAAATAAGAAAATTGAGCAAATTTGTTTTTTTTTCCCATCTTGTATTCAACGTTCTGAGAATAAGACATAATTGTTTTAAAACGATTATTAATTTAAACGATTAGACAGTGCGAAAAAAACTCTTTAAAATGATATATAAAGTAAAGGTATTATAACGAAAACTTATTTGAAAATACATCATTTGAAATCAAAATTAAAAATTCTACAAGAACTTTCATGATCACCTAATACATATATATGTGTGTGTGTGTGTGTGTGTGTAAAAGTATAAGAAGGCTATAGCAATGCAGTAAACTGGATGAGTGATGTGATGGATGAACAAAAATAAACAAACAAACGAAGGTCTTGCAGTTTGTTTTTATTTTAAGATCTTTGTATATCTATATTTCAAAAACAATCACAAATATAAAACAGTAAATATGCTGGGAGAGTTAAGCGGAAGTGTCAGAGTGTTCTATGGTAAATTGTAGATGGGGTCTAGATTGTCAAAAATGTTGTAAATATTAACAGCCTATTCCTGGGAGTGAATGAGAATGTCGTCAATATATCTAATGAAGAGAGTATGTGTGTTGCAGTTGATGAGGGCTAACCATTCAAGCCTGTCTATGTAAGAGATGGCTATGATTGCCAGAAAGGATAGACCCCATGAGCAAACCTGAGATTTTCTTTTAAGTGTGCTGTAGGAAGGTGGAATAGATGTTGACGATGATGCAGAGGGGGTGTATATCAGTGGGGGTAATTCCAAAACATTACAGGTTATTATATGATACGAGATCAGACATAAGGTCGATCACAGAGTGTGCAGATATGGAGGTGTAGAGAGAGATAACGTTGAAGCTGAAAATATAATTGTTCAGACATAGTTGTTGCGCTTGCAGTCTGTATAATCTAATACCTGGTCAGAGCTGCTAACATGTGCAGCGAATGTGTTTAGTTGGGGTTTAAGTAAATGGGCAAGGAGGCGTAATAAATAATATATCTACACATATAACACTTTATATACAATTGCCACATCATAATCTTTTTTGGATTATATCAGGAACAATCTAATGTAGAAAAAGAAATTAAAGTAAATAATGAAATTAAAATTGGAAAGATAAGCATATTAATAAGCATTACAGAATAAATAAATAAAAATAAATACTAATAAATAAACAAAATAAAATCAAAACAAAATAATACATAAACTAAGACACATAATAACAATACTAATAAATAAACAAAATAAAATCAAAACAAAATAATACATAAACTAAGACACATAATAACAATACTAATAAATAAACAAAATAAAATCAAAACAAAATAATACATAAACTAAGACACATAATAACAATACTAATAAATAAACAAAATAAAATCAAAACAAAATAATACATAAACTAAGACACATAATAACAATACTAATAAATAAACAAAATAAAATCAAAACAAAATAATACATAAACTAAGACACATAATAACAATACTAATAAATAAACAAAATAAAATCAAAACAAAATAATACATAAACTAAGACACATAATAACAATACTAATAAATAAACAAAATAAAATCAAAACAAAATAATACATAAACTAAGACACATAATAACAATACTAATAAATAAACAAAATAAAATCAAAACAAAATAATACATAAACTAAGACACATAATAACAATACTAATAAATAAACAAAATAAAATCAAAACAAAATAATACATAAACTAAGACACATAATAACAATACTAATAAATAAACAAAATAAAATCAAAACAAAATAATACATAAACTAAGACACATAATAACAATACTAATAAATAAACAAAATAAAATCAAAACAAAATAATACATAAACTAAGACACATAATAACAATACTAATAAATAAACAAAATAAAATCAAAACAAAATAATACATAAACTAAGACACATAATAACAATACTAATAAATAAACAAAATAAAATCAAAACAAAATAATACATAAACTAAGACACATAATAACAATACTAATAAATAAACAAAATAAAATCAAAACAAAATAATACATAAACTAAGACACATAATAACAATACTAATAAATAAACAAAATAAAATCAAAACAAAATAATACATAAACTAAGACACATAATAACAATACTAATAAATAAACAAAATAAAATCAAAACAAAATAATACATAAACTAAGACACATAATAACAATACTAATAAATAAACAAAATAAAATCAAAACAAAATAATACATAAACTAAGACACATAATAACAATACTAATAAATAAACAAAATAAAATCAAAACAAAATAATACATAAACTAAGACACATAATAACAATACTAATAAATAAACAAAATAAAATCAAAACAAAATAATACATAAACTAAGACACATAATAACAATACTAATAAATAAACAAAATAAAATCAAAACAAAATAATACATAAACTAAGACACATAATAACAATACTAATAAATAAACAAAATAAAATCAAAACAAAATAATACATAAACTAAGACACATAATAACAATACTAATAAATAAACAAAATAAAATCAAAACAAAATAATACATAAACTAAGACACATAATAACAATACTAATAAATAAACAAAATAAAATCAAAACAAAATAATACATAAACTAAGACACATAATAACAATACTAATAAATAAACAAAATAAAATCAAAACAAAATAATACATAAACTAAGACACATAATAACAATACTAATAAATAAACAAAATAAAATCAAAACAAAATAATACATAAACTAAGACACATAATAACAATACTAATAAATAAACAAAATAAAATCAAAACAAAATAATACATAAACTAAGACACATAATAACAATACTAATAAATAAACAAAATAAAATCAAAACAAAATAATACATAAACTAAGACACATAATAACAATACTAATAAATAAACAAAATAAAATCAAAACAAAATAATACATAAACTAAGACACATAATAACAATACTAATAAATAAACAAAATAAAATCAAAACAAAATAATACATAAACTAAGACACATAATAACAATACTAATAAATAAACAAAATAAAATCAAAACAAAATAATACATAAACTAAGACACATAATAACAATACTAATAAATAAACAAAATAAAATCAAAACAAAATAATACATAAACTAAGACACATAATAACAATACTAATAAATAAACAAAATAAAATCAAAACAAAATAATACATAAACTAAGACACATAATAACATACAGTAATATTTCAGATGATTAATACTAAATATATTTACAGCGTAAAATGCACAAAGCAAAAATAAATATATAAAAAGTAAAATAAGAATGACAATAAATAATGTATAATACAAAACCCTATTAACGATAAACAACATAATAAGTAAATTATATAAATAAACACAAAATATAATGCATAAATAAACAAAACTATAATAGTGTCCAGCAGTGTTCCCATGACAACGCCTCTGCTGATTAGAGCTTGCTTCATATAGTTACTAGTAAAATCCTGATAAATTAAAAAAAATAATAAATATATAAAAATAAATAAATAAAATAAAATTAATAAAATAAGAAAACATATATTAATATATACAAAGAACACGTCAGATTTAATAGCAACATATGGACAAAATCTTCATAGAAAGATTGAAATAAATTTAATATTAAATTTTAAACAGGACAATATTTCCCACTTAACTTTGTTTCTATGACAACACATGGGTGGCGTTACCAAGTGCCATTGCCCATTGTTACTTCTGACCCGAATAAAATACTTATTGATCTTATCATTTGTTAAAACTGAACCAAATAATCTATAATATAAATCTCACCTGTCTGTATAAATGTATGTATGTATGTATGCCTAAAATTTTTGACAGAGGCGGCGGATTTTCACGAGATCGGTATCGTTTTGAAATTCGACCCTTTAGACGAAAAATATCGAAAAATTGGCTAAAAACATTAATTCCTTCACCCTCAATTTGGGCAGTTTTCTACAAGGAGGGGTCGCTATTTTCGCTGCTATTTTCGGAAGTCATCCCCTCTTTTCAGTCGACTAGCCTTAATTTAAACCTTCGCCACTTCTGGTTTGGCGATGGACGCAGTAACAAAGACGTCACGTTTTTTTGTTTTTTTTCATGTTCTTTTTCTCCTTCGCGGTACAGGTTCAAGCCTGCCTGCCTGCCTGCCTACTACCACTTTTTTTTCTCAACACACACCTCCAAACACCTGGGCAACGCCGGGCACCCAGGCTAGTAAGTTGATAAATAAAGAAAGAAAATAAGTGTGAAAATGATAATAAAAATAAGAAGGACACACAATTTATTATACATAGATCAAAAAATCTTGAAAGAGGTACAAAGCAGTAAAAAGGACATAACCATCGGATGGATTAATTACCAAAAAGCCTCTGACAGGATTTCACAATCATAGTTGAATGTCTAAGAATATGCAAGATATCTGATAAGATTATTAATATTATTAAAAAAAATAAAAATAATGGAAACTGGAACTGACAGTTGGAGGAGAGCATCTAACTGATATAAGAATACAAAGAGACATCTTCCAAGGAGACCCAGTACTGTTTATCATAGCCATGATGATACTCACTTACATGCATAGAAAATATAATGCCGGATACAAGTTTACAGACTCAGAACAAAGAATAAACCACCTCATGTAGATGTACGACCTGAAGCTGTTTGCTTAAAGCAAAATGGAACTGGAAGAGCTGATAAACACAATCAGAATATTCAGACATTGGAATGGGGAAATGTGTATTATTAGAGATGAAAAATGCAAAACTAGAGACATAAGAAGATATAGAACTGTGCAAGAGTTTTGACAAGCTTCTGGGTTTGACCTTTACTCCTGATCTGAAATGGAACACGTACATCAAGTCTGTTGACAAGGTCGCTGGAAAGATGGTGGGATCCTTCTACCGCTCCAGAAGATATCTCACTACTGATGCAATTCTCTATCTATATAAAAGTCAAGTACGTCCAAGGATGGAATACTGTTGCCATATCTGGGCAGGAGCTGCTAAAAACAGCCTATCCTGCCTTGACAGAGTACAAAATAGACTTCGTGGCTTAGTGGGGGATGCCCTTTTCTCTACCCTGCAACTTCTCTCCCACAGAAGAGACGTTGCGAGCCTATCCTTGTTTTATCGTTATTTCCATGGCAGGTGCACGTCTGAACTCCAATCTCTGGTCCCCCCTCACCAATCTTTCACGAAAAACACCCATCTAGCTGAATCCACTGTGAAAAATTTCCCCCACTCTATATCTGTGCCTAAATCAAAACGCGGATTCCATGAACAAAGCTTCTTTCTTAGAACTGCACGCCTGTGGAACTCTGTTCCGTCTGCCTGCTTCCCACCGGACTACAACTTGGATGTCTTCAAGTCCAACGTTAACAAATTCCTAATGAACCGCCTCCTTAAGTAAACACTTCATCAAATCTCCACACTAACGTAATGTACTTGCAATAACCCTTATCCCTGAGTGGCTTCCGGGCCTTGATAAGTGGTGATCACTGTGTAAAAAAAAAAAAAAAAAAAAAAAAAAAGAGAAGATGAGAACGCTTAATGAAAATGAGACTTACAAATATCTAGGACGCAACCATTAAATCTACAGAAATGAAAGAGAAGACTGAAACACATGGTGAAGATCAAAAAGACAGAAAAATGAAACAAATCTGCAAAACTTGAAAGAGAACTGAAAGGAATATGGAACCTGAAGAAAATCAATGTAATACCAATAATTATAGGAGCACTAGGAACATCCCCAAAGAATTTGAAAAAACAAAGATTAGAAGAAATTGGACTGAGAATATGCAACAGACAGTAATGCTGAAAACAGCGGAAATCTTAAGGAAAACCCTTGGATGCAGAAACTAATCCATATGAGCGACAACCGCTAACTGGACATATAGAAATTGCATTAAAAATAAAACAAAAAGATGCAACCAAGAAAACTGAAACCGCAAAATTGTAAATTGACAACCCCCCCCCCCAAAGAAAAAAAAATGTAGAGCCAGCATGGACTAGTATCACACCAAATAGTTGATGGGTCCAGGGGAATAGACGTGTGCAAAGAGGACTAGGACTTTGGGAAGGATTACTACCACCCAAATTCCAGTGATGACCAAAGCAAGCGACTGTTGTGATAATGCAAAATCGTTTGCAAAGTTCATCCAAAGAGGTGGAAATACTGGAAATACGCAGAACTGGCTAGAGGACTCAAAATGTATGGAAGATGAGCAAAAACACCACAAGTAGGAGCACTGGGAACAATCCAGAAAAAACTTTTAAAAGAGAATGGAAGAGATTGGAATCAGAGGGATGGCTGAAAAGATACAACAGATAACAATAATGAAAACAGTTGAAATATTAAGAAAACCCCTTGAATGTAGAGACTGATACATATAAGTCGGACATATAGAAACTGCTACAGATGTAAAACACAAAGAAATCCCACATAAAATCATGAAAACTGAAGCTATATAATTTTAAGTTATCCCTCCACTCAAACTATTGCAATATCCGCAGAAACTGGCACCACACCAAATAATCGAGGAGGGTCAAGGAGGATGTAAAGAGAGAAAATACTAATCAGACCTCCATTGGATGCGTGCAAAGAGGACTGGAACCTTGGGGAAGCTTATTGCCACCCAAATTCCAGTGAAGACCAATGGTCGCTACAAACGAGGAATTAATGGTAAACAACTATTATGATAATGTAAACTAATTTGCAAAGTTTATCAAAAGAAGTGGTGAGTACTGGATATCTAAGGAGACATATTGTCACTCAGACTCGAGGGGCACTATAGGTTGTTTTCAAAGAGAATTCTTTGATGATAGCTTGTGTGAAAAATCCTAATGAGTAATCATAATAATAATGATGATAATAATAATAATAACAAATGTATCATTCCCTTCATAATCGCTAACTACTTCCTGGAGAACAGAAAGGATGCCAGAAAAGAAAAATCGGAACACACAATATACATAAACATATACATATACATAAACATAAACATATACATAAACCAAAAAATCCTGAAGAAGGTAAAAAGTAGAAACAGGAATATAGCCATGGCATGGATCAACTACAAGAAAGCGTACGATAGGATCCCTCCAGCATGGATAATAAAAAGTTTGAAAATGTACAAAATACCAAGCAAGATTATCAATTTGATAGAAAATGTAATGAGAACATGGAGACTTGGACTGACAACTGATGAACAATACATAACTGAGATTAAAGTACAAAGAGGGATCTTCCAATGTGATTACCTATCACCACTAATTTTCATTATAGCTATGATGCCCTTAACATTATACTAAGAAAATGCCAAGCCAGATACACGTTCACTAGTAAAGATGAAAGAATGAACTACCTAATGTATATGGATGACCTAAAACTGTTTGCAAAACCCAAATAGGAACTAGAGACACTAATAAACACAATCAGAATCTTCAGTCAGAATATCTGAATGGAATTTGATGTGGAAAAGTGCACACTGCTGATTATGTGGAGGGAAAACTGGAAGCAACGGAAGGCATGGAACTACCCAACCCAATGGAGATGATGGCATTAAGTGAATATGACACCTACAAATATTTGGGAGTTCTGGAAGTAGACACTATCAAAGCAACAGAAATAGAAAGAGAACATTGAAAAGGATTACTTCAGAAGGACAAGAAAACTTCTTGAATATAAACTATATAGTAGAAACCTAATAAAAAGTATAAACACATGGGCAATGTCACTAGTAAGATACAGTGGATCGTTTATAGGATGAACGTAAGAAGAACTGAGGTCTCTCGACCAAAAGACCAGGAAATTTATGTCTATGCACAATGCACGACACCCAAAGGATGATACTGGCCGACTCTATATGAAAAAAAAAAAAAAATGAAGGAAGAGGACTGGTTTGTATAGAAAGATTGTAAATGATACAAAAAAGAATTAGAAAAATACATAATGCAAAACACCAAAAGAATAATTATTGCAGTAAGAAACACTGAAAAACAAACAAGACAGGAATAGGAGGGATAATGGATAAGGTAAGAAAAAAAAAATGGGACGAGAAACAGCTACATGGACGATTCATAAGGATGACAAAAGATGAGACTAACAAAAACGCATGAACATGACTACAAAAAGGAAACCTAAACAGAGAAACAGAATCCCTAATAACAGCCACACAAGATAACACAATTAGAACCAACCACATCAAAGCAAGGATCGACAAGACACAAGAAAACTGCAGATGCAGACTCTGTGTACAAAGAGATGAAACAATACACCACATAATAAAGTAGCTTAAAAAGAATATGAGAATAGACACGATCAAGTGGAGAAGACAGTACATGGGAATTATACAAACAACTGCATGTTAAACACCCAAACAAATGGTAAAAGCACAAACCAGCAGCAGTACTTAAAAATGAAAGTCATAAAATCCTATGGGACATGGATATACAAAAGGATAAGCCCATCCAAACAAAAAGACTGGATATCATAATTGTTTACAAGAAGGAAAAGTGCTGCCAGATTGTAGATTTTGCTGTCCCAGCAGACCACAGGAGATGAAGTAGTGGAGCAAATACATGGAACTGGCAAGAGAGCTCAAAGGAATATGGAAGATTAAGAAAGTCAAGATAACATCACTAATAGTAGAAGCACTGGATACAATCCCCAAAAAAAAACTTTTCAAAAAAGAATGGGATGGATTGAAATCAGAGGGATGAGAAAGATACAACAGATAACAATCACGAAAATGGCTGAAATATTACGGAAAAGACTTGAATGCAGAAATTAATACAGATGTAAAACACAAATACATCACATGGAATCATGAAAGCTGAAGCTGTGTAATTGTAAGTTAAATCCCCTGCGCTCCTTCCTCCTGCCTCCCCCCTTTTGTGTGTGTGTGTGTGTGTGTGTGTGTGTGTGTGTGTGTGTCACCATAAACTGATGCACACCAAGTAGGTTAAGAGGATCAAGGAGGATGGAAAAACCAAGAAGAGAAAGCACTAACTAGACCTCCACTGGATGATTGCAAAGAGGACTGGGACCTTGGGGAGGCTTATTGCCACACAATTTTCAGTGAAGGCCGATGGTCACTGCCAACAAGAAATCAATGGTAGGCAGCTGTTGCGATCACGCAAATTCAACTGCAAAGGTTATCGAAGGTGGTGGAGCGTACTAGAAATCTGGGAGACTTGTTGTCACTTAGACTCCAGAGAACATCACATGTTTTCTCAAAAAGAAATCTTTTATGATGGCCTGTGTGACTACTCCTAGTGGGTAAATAATAATAATAATAATAATAATAATAATAATAATAATAATAATAAATAAGAAAGCATTACACATCAATATATACAAATAACATAAATATATTTATAAGGGAAAGATTGAAGCATTGCTGATAAGCAAATATGTAAGAGTATAAGAAGGAATACAGGAAGCTGGGTGTTGAAGTGATGTGACGTATGAACAAAAATATACAAATGAACTCATGTAGACTTTCCTTATCTCCATGTATCTATTTATTTAAAAAAAAAACTCACAAATACAAATCTGTAAATATAGGCTTACTGTTTGATACAACCGGGATAGGTAGATGTTTTAATATTTCGAGAACATTGTCTCTTTTTCAAAAGAAAGAAACCAAAAGAATGTCGTAAAAAATGAAAAATATCGTAAACACAAATCTGGAAGTGAGATAAATTGAGCTGTCAAGAATAAAATAGGATTTTTTAAAAAGTTTTAAGCCTACTTAGTTTAATATTCGAGTCATTGCACTATATATATATATATATATATATATATATATATATATATATATATATATATATATATGATGATTGCAACGTCTTGTCAAACGAGTGCCACTCTCTCAGACACTTAAAGTCCATGAGCCCAAAAAATGACTTCCATCGCCACAGGACCATTTTAATAGACAAATGCCTGAGGGAGTATCTGTACACAGATGATGTTACAGAGTCTTAGCTTTGTACGACAGCTAAGTCTCTCTCTCTCTCTCGGTTCAAAATGTTGAGATCCAGCAACAAGCAAAAGCAAGATATCCAGCAACAAGTTAAACTGCAGACCAGCTTAATGCAGGTACTGGTCTCCCGCTTTATGGTTTTTTTAAATCAGAGATTTGCTTCTCCTAGAAAGGTTGCCTTCACCACGGCTTACGGGAGCCCTCTCCACCCCAACACACACATACATACACACAAACACACACGGTGCTTGTTGGCCGTTGACCCCGAAAAAGGGTTCATTCGCCCTTTGGAAGGTCTTGTTTTTAATCCTTCAGGGAGACTAGCCACCCTCCTCACCAAATAAGTCTGGTGGGGGAACCAGTTTAGTCGCCAGTGACCCGACTATGAGGCAGGTAGTACTGGGTTACATGGTACCAGTAGCATATGACATGACATGACACACACACACATATATATATATATATATATATATATATATATATATATATATATATATATATATATATATATATTGATGCATAACATTTCCTTAAGACAAATTAAAAATTACAAAATGTATTAATCCATCAAATGTTTTGTTTGAATTTTTGATGGATTAATAAATTTTAAATAAGTTTTGTAATTTATTAAATTTTTATTTTATTTATTTTAATCATCAATTTTTTTTTGTTTCTTAATTGATAAATGTATTATAAAGATAATATTTATCTTTGTAATCTTTATATTCGTATTCTTGTCTGTTTGTTTGTTTACAATTTGATTAATATATACAAAAGTTTCCTTACTTTACTCTTTATTTATTTCTATATATATGATTCTTGCAAAATATACAATTAAGAAGCCACCTCATTAAGAAAAATCAATTTTATTAAATGGCGGTATAAGTTAATGTTTCTAGCGAAAGAATTGTTTTAAGTATCCTATTTGAAATTGTTATTTAATAAACGTTAAGCAACAATTATATTGATAATATATATTTTATTTTATTGATTTGGAATTATTATTTTTAATATCGACTTTTTTAAAAACTGGTCTAAAGTTATCTTCCCCTAGAAACTTCGAAACAAAAAAAATCTTCACCAAATAAAATAATTTGGTAATCTTAATAAGTTTCTAGCTTGAAAAATAGTTCCGTTTAGATAGAAAAATGTTTGTTTGTTTTTTTTCTTTTAATATTCAGACAAACACACACACACACACACACACACACACACACACACACACACACACACACACACACACATACGAATAAACTGAAAAGATTTTATTTGTTTGTTTTGATTATTCGTTTAGGCTATACAGAATCGGTAAATTTTTACGACGTGACCCAGCGTCGTTTAACCCCTAAAAATAGATCTTCTTTCTTTTCTTTTCTTTTTTTTTTTTTTTTTTTTTTTTTGCCTAATACGTTTAAACAGCCTTTATAAATAATATGAAAAAAGAAATGTTAAAAACAAAATATTACATTTTAGAGTGGGGGATCACTTTTCTATATGAATTTAAAATAAAATGAGCACCCACTTTTTGGCAACTAAGCGTTCAACGAGACATGTCACTTATAGCATTTTTTCAAGTATGACAATTGAGAGGAGGGGGGAAACGTGACAAATACAATTTATTATTTATTTATTTTTTTTTTTTTGTGGGGGCGAGAATTACATTTGAAACATAAAATAACGATAAATTTAATTAATTTTTATGTGACCATTCTATACTTTCACCTAACAATTTCATAAACAAAATGAACCTTAAAATATAACAAATTCATTTTTTTTTGGGGGGGCGCAGTCTTCATCTTTGCTTCTTGTTTTGTTCTTTTCAATTTTCAGCTGAGCATTCTCTTCATCCCGAGTTTCTTTTCGTTACGTTATTTCAGCTGTTTTGCTCTGAAACTCAATCATGCTATGCAATCAAAATAACTAAGATAAAGATGCTTATGCAAAGAAATTAAAACAAAAACATCTTTTAAAAAATTTTTATTCAAAATTCGTTTACAATTGAATAATCAGAAAAGCAAAAAAGACCAACATCTACATGAAGGGTTTTGTTCGCCTTTAAAGAGTATTTCATTTAAGTTGTGACCAACCGAGAGTAATGGACGTTAAATTCTCATAGTCTTTTATTTCTCATAAGTTGTTCATTGTCAGTTTGCCCAAGTTTTTATTTGGTGGAAATATTGACAATTAATTGAAGTGTTATCGTTTAATTCACTTACCCACTCTTTATTTTTGTTATTTTTAACATAATGTTTCATTCCCCCCCCCCACCCAAGAATCTATATATTCATGGCATCTATCCGTCTCGCTGTTATTGCAGTTAAATGTTGGTATTCATTTTATATCATTTTATATCATGACGTTTATATCATTTGATATCATGACGTTTTACAATTATGTTGAAACGGCCTGCATGCATAAACAGAAAAAAAAAAAAAACAACGTTTTACTTTATTTTATTTATCACAAAGCTCTGTAAGAAGATTAAACATATTTTACGGCAAAATCATTAATAATTCGCATTCAATCTAAGCTTTTGCTTTTCAAAAATTTGCAATAAAATGCACTTTAAGAATAATCAAGTAAAACTTCTCTCTCTCTCTCTCTCTCTCTCTCTCTCTCTCTCTCTCTCTCTCTCTCGCGCGCGCGCGCGCGCACTCGCTTTATTAGCAATCAAAGATAATACAAAAATAAAAAATAACATATTGGAATAATCCATTAATAACAAAAAAGAATAACAAAACAGATAATAATACTATTTAACCCGTAGTTAGAGAATGAAAAAGAGAGATCATGGTTTCAATGCTTCGGCGAGCAGAATGAATCTAATTTTAGATTTTGTCTTTTTATTTTGTATATTTAACTGGCATTTTTTTCTTATTCAAACAGTCTAAATAAAGCTCGATGGGTGATCCGAAAGTTGGGTCACACACACACACACACACACACACACACACACACGCACATATATATTGTTTGTAAATAAACAAGCAGCTTGAGCACTGTAAAAGCTGTGGGCGAGTGTTTATATAAATGGAAATTTGTTGAGGTCATTTGCGAGCACCGATCCCATGGTCCGGTGGGTAGAACTACCGACTATCAACGCGATAGTTGTAGGTTCCATCCCCGGCTAGGGAAAGGTAAGGTGCTAGTCTAGCCACACTGATGAACTGTGATACAACGAAACAGTACTATATGTGGATGACTATATATATATATATATATATATATATATATATATATATGATAGAAAAATCTTATTGAAAATTAAATCAAGTATTCAAAAAAAGAAAAAACATTATAAACCTGTAAAGAAGGTATACAGTTTTAATCACCCAACAAAGAGTTACAAATAAACTTGAAAGACCTTATAACGCGGAGTTTCGAAAAATGCAGTTCTTCTCATCAGAGGAAAGAGTTTTGCAAAATGTATAATAAATTTTGCAGGTTAATGCATTAAAAACAAACAAAAAACTACAAATATGAATTGAATCATCCAGTAAATATGTTAACCAAGAGATGAGCTTGTGTTATGAGATAAACTAAAACATTGAAGACATTAATCCAACTAATTTTAGTTTTACTGTTTCAGTGTTCCAGTCTACTTCTAAAGATATCGATACCCATGAAAGAGTGGCTGTATTTTATGTTGTATAGACTCCCACCTCTTTGTTAGTGAAAAAAAAATATGGACAGTTGACAAGTTTTATTTTTTAATTTTTGACGGCCAATCGAAAATCTGGTACGTTTATGTTCTATCGGAAACGGAGGCTTGGCATTGTTAAAATGGGGTTCTCTACTCGTTGATTCTGAAGTCGCTGCAGAATGATTAAAAGTTGCTTTATCAGTTCTTTCTCATTCGTCTGACGTTTGTGCACTAGAAAGAAAAAAAAAAGATGAAACAAAATGTGTTTGAATGCATGATCGTCTGCAAAGTGGTCGGCTAATTCAAATCGTTTTTAAAATGAAGAGAGGGGACTGAAACAAATGAAAAAGAAGAAGAAGAAGAAGAAGAAGAAGAAGAAGAAGAAGAAGAAGAAGAAGGAAAGAAAAGGTGTCTTATTCATCTCTTTGTTTTATTTGATTTTCATTTGATACCTTTTTTTTTATTCGCATTGTACCGTCTGCTTGCAACAATTGATTGGAGATCAAATACCAGCAATTTTTTATTTATTTTCAAATCACCCACTAAATCTATATTAATAAAATTATGAGAAAATTTCACGTGTGTGTATGCGTTTCCCGCATCAATGTAACTTTGATAATTAAACATTAGATTTTTTGTTGTGTTTTGCTTTCAATCGAATATTTATTGAAAAAAAAAAATGTAATAGCGTAAACCAAAACGGACTTTTAAAAAAATCCTATTTCAAACTTCAGTAGCATTCACTCTCTTCTTACCCTTCGCACAGAAGGCTAACACTAAATAGCCATTTTATCCTCCCTACCCTGCATTCGTCGTATAACCAGTATCCTATAGGACTATTTACTGATTTGGTCACTCTGGCTCTTATTATTTTTAAATTTAAAAGTTAAAAAAAAAAGTGAAGTATTTATGCGGCAATTTAAAACGATAAAGAGTAAAAAATAAATATAAAAAAAATGGGGACAACTTGGTTTTTAAGCAAAGAACAATTACAAGCATAATTAGTTTGTGTTACTTTTAAAATATTTCACTCATGTCTATTTTGTTGCATGATGAACTAATTAGGGTCACATTGCATTTAGCGGTGTCAGTTGTGCTTCTGAATAAAGAAGCCGGATACTCTGCACGTGTTGTCTTTTGTTCTATTGCCATCCACGTTAATGAAACATATTTTGCCCCCAAGTTCAAGGCTGTTGAAAACATAAATACATTTGTATGTTGTTTAACATAGAGTACGAAAAAATGATAGTTTTTGGCATCGGTCCAACTGGACAAGATCAAAGTGTAGTATCTGTTCTTCACATGCTGCACTTCAATTTCTTGCTCTCTGTCAGTGGAGAAGAAATCCTTCGCGACTGAGACAATTTTTATTTTTGTTTCTTTTCTCCACATTAAAAAACGACCCTGGTGTCTAACTCTGTCCCGTGGGGAGGCATTGTAAATAGGAACTGAAATTGTTTCGTGAAAATATGAATCTTTACTTGTTACGTCTTTAAAGAGTATTTATGTTTGAGCTTTGCACACTTTCACACTTACACACTTTCACCCTTACACACACACTTAAAAGATTGCTGCTATACAATCTTTCTGCCACACTTAATACCAGACTTACTGTTTTAGTATGTCCACTCTACGGATAATAATAAACTCTTCCATTTACTATAAGAACCGAGAGAATATGTTTCTCGGCGTTGTTCGTAGGTTATGTCATGTACACTTTGTAGTCGGACTGACGTATACCCACTCTCTTTATTTGTTCTATTTGCTTTTCTGTTCAGTATATTTGGCGCTACTAATTATATAGAATTATATCTTTCTTCCAGATCCTTACGAGACCACAACACTTTAATAAATTTCCATAAGAATAAAACTTGTTCCATGATCCTGAACCTGACTGAACTAACGAGTATAAGGCAAGGGTTACTTTCAAGCTGGTCTGGTAGTCGAGAAATCGTTTCATTTAAGGAAGTCATCATTTTCTCTTGTGGCATGCACAACTAATTGTAATAAATTTCTCTAAAAACAATAACTTAAAAACCAATAACTTAAAAAACAATAACTTAAAAAACAATAACTTAAAAACAATAACTTAAAAAACAATAACTTAAAAAACAATAACTTAAAAACAATAACTTAAAAACCAATAACTTAAAAAACAATAACTTAAAAAACAATAACTTAAAAACCAATAACTTAAAAAACAATAACTTAAAAAACAATAACTTAAAAACAATAACTTAAAAAACAATAACTTAAAAAACAATAACTTAAAAACAATAACTTAAAAACAATAACTTAAAAAACAATAACTTAAAAAACAATAACTTAAAAACAATAACTTAAAAACCAATAACTTAAAAAACAATAACTTAAAAAACAATAACTTAAAAACAATAACTTAAAAAACAATAACTTAAAAACAATAACTTAAAAGCAATAACTTAAAAACAATAACTTAAAAAACAATAACTTAAAAAACAATAACTTAAAAAACAATAACTTAAAAAACAATAACTTACTTTGTGACTTCAAACCTGGCAAAGGCTTCTCGGATAAAATCATGTAACTTTGGCGCAATTTACTTAGAAGGAAACGTTTCAAATCTGAAATAAAAGATGAATCCAAAACTTTTTCTTAAATGTTTCAGAACATTTTTAGATGAGGAGTGATAATTTGGACATCTGCATTATTCAGACTACTATTTTTATTTTCGTTGCTACTACTCTTTTACAAACGTTTCGGTCGATGTCACCTTCTTCAAGTCTATCGTTTTGAACATTATCAGCAAAACTAATGACTTTGATTCTTTCAGCCATTGCCTGGGTTAGTGCTTTCGTATTATTATTAATTATTTATGACACTAAACAAGGTAATAACAAAAAGAGTCCCTATTGTCACGAGGACTGATTTAGATCCAAGACCAGTTTTTAAAGTAGGAAATATCGAACTCCTAAAAAGGGCCACCTTGGATTGAGGCAAAAATGTAAATTGCCTCAGCATAGAAGGATGAAACGAAAGCATAGAAGATGAAATATTAGATATCACGCTTTGCTCTTAACCAAAAGGCCACGAATATTAATGACCGAAAAAGTCCATGACATTAATTTAACTGATGCTGTTTGAAAAGATGCGCTTTAAGAAGGTTGATGGTTACATCGACCGAAACGTTGTGAAAATAACAAACAAAATTAGAATACTAGTTTGAATTGTCAAAATTGTCTCAAGTGATGTTCATTTCAAACCTGCGTCTATTTAATCTGTGTTTTTTTTTCACTTTCATTTTACTTTACGAATATTTTTTTTTTATCTTTCAAAAACGACATTTAACTATCGACTGCAATCATTAAGGAATATACATTTTTGGAAAAGTCAACCATAAAAACAAATTCACATTTAAAAAATTCATGCATGCAAACAAATTAGTTATGGATAAAATTGAAGATGCAAAATTCATCTCTGCCAACAGAAACCCTGTTTGGAATGTTCGTAGAGATCACAGATTCTCTTTATTAACAAACGAATCTTGGGTTTTATTTAATTTGAGTAATCAGATA
This sequence comes from Euprymna scolopes, assembly GCF_053919585.1. Lineage (NCBI taxonomy): Eukaryota > Metazoa > Mollusca > Cephalopoda > Sepiida > Sepiolidae > Euprymna > Euprymna scolopes. The sequence continues at coordinate 67,637,059 of NC_136491.1, forward strand.
TTTATGCATAGGTTTCATAGATGATTATGATAATGAAGCCTCAAGTTTAACTGTAGAAATCCTCCTCCTCCTCCTCCTCCTCCTCCTCCTCCTCCTCCTCTTCCTCCTCCTCCTCCACTAATCATCATCATCATCATCATCATCATCATCAGCTTAACATCCGTTTTACATGCTGGCATTTGTTGGACGATTGTTTAGAAATCGAATTCCAAACTAACTTGTCTTTAGTCAGATCATTATCTCAATTTCTTTAAAATCTATCCTTATCACTTCCATCCATGTTTTTCTTGGCCTTACCTTGTCAAATAACTTTACCTTGTCAAATAACTTTACCTTGTCAAATAACTTTACCTTGTCAAATAACTTTGTACTTCAGCTGCTCTACATCTGCTACCACAAGAATCTCCTCGATTTTTCAACGTGGCCATACACCATCAAAGTTCTGCACACATCTTCCTATAATGTATAGATTTCCTCTGAGGTCATCAGATCTAAACCTGTTTTTAACACTCACATTACACATCCATCTTATCATTTCTTTGCATGCCATACATCTTCTTAACCTTGTGCCAGTTTTGATTCTCAATTAAGGATAAGAATCAGAAATATTTTCCAATTAGAATTGACGGAAATTGTGAAAACGTTGACTTACCATAATCACCTGGAATGGTTGGATTAATGCCATTGATCTCAGGTGAACTTTGCGTTGATCTGAAACGGCTTATTCCCATCCTATCCGAATATAATTGAGCCGGTAAGCCATGTGCGACGTCATATTGGCCTCCATTACGTTTAGGAAGACCAGATAAAGATAGAAATACCACAATTGACCACATAGACATACCGCGTGGGGAAGGCACCATGATGACAATTGGTAGAAGTAAAATTCAGAACTCTGGAGAAATCTCTGCAATAACAGTGGAAACAAAAGAAAATCCATTTACTTTTAATATTCTGAATAATATAACAGAAATAAACTTCAGTGTATTCTTAAAACTACGGCCATTACCAACCTTAAATTTTGTAAACCTATGATAATGACGTAAACGTTTTTTGCATATCTCTTCTTTATACATTTAAAGTTGAATTATTAGTCTCACTGGCATTGATATTAAAATATCTAAAAAGTAAAAAAAAAAAAAAAGTTCCTAATATACTCAGCCATGGATATATGAACGACTACAGAACGAATAAGTCATTTGCATATTCCTTAAAAAAAAACAACTCGCGTTCAGTATTTGTTTCTTTTTTTCCGTTTTCTTATTGAATGATTGGTTTCACATAACTATTATGCAGATAAAAAAACAAAACAGCCTAACCCTATTCTGCCTTGATGGAGTTCAAACCGGCTTCGAAACTTAGCAGGTTATGCCCTTTTTTCTTCCCTGCAACCTTTTTTCCCCTACAGAAGAGATATTGCGAGCCTGTCTCTACTCTATCGTTAATTTCAAGGCAGGTGCTCGTCAGAGCTCCAGTTTATGGTCCCTCCCTGTCAAACTTTCACAAAGAACACTCGACTAGCTACAACCACTATCAACAATTTCCCCACTCTCTATCTGTACCTAAATCTAAACGTAGCTTCTATGAACAAAGCTTCTTTCCTAGAACTGTTCGCCTGTGGAACACTGTTCCACTGGCCTGCTTCTCGGCTGACTACAATATGGTAACCTTCTAGCCCAATGTAAACAAGTTCTTGTTGAGTCGTCTCCTTAAATAATCAAATTCTACCCAATCTATGCCATTAACGATTACCTCACATTCATTAACCCTTATTCTCGAGTGGCCTTCGAGCCTTGATAAGTGGTGATTTCCTTGAAAAACAAAACTTTTCCAAATAACCAAATACTTTAACCAAACTGAGCATGCACTAAGATAACACCAAATGATTTGCATTTTAGCTTTCACATTCTCATGATCAAGCACGTTATTGATTTCTTTTCAACATACCATGGCACATAATATATATATATATATATATATATATATATATATATATATATATATATATATATATATATATATATATATATATATAATGATAGGATATGATGGATTCAAATGTAATAGTCACCAAAAAGCAACTTACTTCCAAATAACCAAATACTTTAACAAAACCGAACACTAAAATAAACATCAAACATATTATAATAGACACTAAATTCCTGTCCATCCACATAGGCATGTAAACAAAAATCGAATTTTAAAACGAAACGCACACTAATCTGAACTTTGATATGTTTTTTCCAAACTTAAAAAAAAATCTATTCATGACATATTAAGTGAAAATTCATATTTAATGGTAATAAGAACAGACGTTGTTGATATGAACAAAGAAGAGAAATAATCTTTGCCGTTTAAATGTACAATTTAACATGGAGCTGACAAACAAGCATTATTTAATTTGTACATTTGTAATGAGTGCTCTACAAAGTTAAAAATATTTTCATAAAAGTTACATATTTAATTAATTTTTCATAAAAACATATAATTTTTGATAAAAGACAATTTCACACGGGTCTGACAAAGCATATGTATTAATACAAAGGAACATTATCTAAGAACATTGAAAATGAGTGTTATACAATGTTTAAAATATCCATTTTTTTCATGAATCAATTTTTATCAAAAAATAGTTTTTGATAAAGGACAGAGGACTGTCCGAAATATTAAAACTATAAATTATAACACCAATAATTTATATGCCTTCATGATTTCCCTACGGTTATTTTTATTCGTCACAATGAAGAAATGCATCATTTTTAACCAGCAAATGCTCTCCCTTTCTCCCACTCTTTCTTTCTTTCTCTCTCTCTCTCTCTCTCTCTCTCTCTCTCTCTATATATATATATATATATATATATATATATATATATATATATATATATATATATATATATATATATATCTCCAATCGTTCTCTAATTCTTTTAATTATAAAATTAGATCATTTATCCCACTAGCAGTAGGATTAAAACGCCATTTTCATATTCCGAATAAAATTTTCCTAGCGTACTGATCACGTGTGTTCGATCAACGTCTTAATTAATTTGCATATTACTTTACATTTTATTAATTCGCTTTTCTTTCTTATTGTTTTTTTTTTTTTTAATTCAATGATTTCGGTTTCATTTTATTAGAACACATGCATATTTTTATAGCGTCGATAGAGAATTTTTATAGCGTCGATAGAGAATTTTTATAGCGTCGATAGAGAATTTTTATAGCGTCGATAGAGAATTAACGTTTTGAGTGAAAAGAGCTTTTCTCGATCCTTTCTGATAAATTTTTACTTCTGGGGAATTTTTCGTTTCCCCAATTTTCCTAGGAAACTGCCAAGACATGAGTCGCGATCGTGTATATATATATATATATATATATATATATATATATATATATATATATATATATATAAAATATCGCTAAAAAATAACACCACCACCACCATCATCAACAACAGCAACAACAACATAGTATAGTATATATATATATATAAATGACATTGCAAAGATAAATATTATTTTTGTATTAAAAATTCAGTTAAACAAAAATTACAACAAGTTTAAATATATTATTTATCATCAAATACAGTTTTACATCTATTTCACATGCTGGCAGGTGTTCCGCGGTTTTTAAAAATTGACTTTCAAACTAATCCATTTCTGGCTAGATTTTTATCTTTCTTTCTCTCAAATCCATCCTTATCCATGTTTTTTTTTCTTTTCTCTGCCAACTGACCTTGCTACCACAACTGTTCTACATCTACTAACCACAACGCTATCACTTTTTGTATGCACAAGAAAACAAACGCTGAACTTTTATGAATCGATGAAACGAAAATAACAGAATGTGTCAGGCTATCACGCGAATGAATTAATGATGATTGGTATGAAGGTGTTTTTTTTTACATAGGCATCACCACATTATCAAGGCGAAGAGGCCACTCAAGGATAAGGGTTAAAGAGTGTACAGTAGAAATTGGACAATATAGTAATCATTAGTAATGAAAATTTGGTAAATTTGATAACTTATATGGAACGGCTCATCAAGAACTTATTTACGTTAGACTTGAACACAACCATATTGTAGTCAGCTTGGCCTGATACTATTTTGCACAAACCCTTTTCCTCACTTGTAATATCAGTGGTTGCTGTTACTATTATGCTGATCGGACTTGAAGGGTCAACTGCAAAGTCATTGTTTACACGCATTTTTGACAACAGGTAAGCTATGCATTAGTATTGATGAGCTCTCATAGATATTGTCATTTTTAGATGATCATTAATTGAAATAGACTTTAGTTGTTGATGAAATTGTGAACCTACTTTTGTGTGCCGCCTCCTTCATATCAAGAAGAGCATCTAGCGCAAATTAAAGGACTTGACTATAAATCAGATGTCCTTGAACCATGGCGACATGCTCACCCTGAACTGATATAAATAATTTTATAGATTCGTTAGTAAATGTTTGGTTTGAAAATCTGTCTCCCAAAAAGAATCGACGATTTTATTGATGTTATCGTTTTAGGAAAAGTAATACAATTTATATCTATTTTCTGTTTGAATAAAACGGTGCAAATTTAGTGTGAATTACTGATGAGAAGTTGATCGCAACAAGCCAAAGAAGCTTGAGTGGGGTGGGGGGTAGCTTTAAAAATGAGAAGAAAATACGAAGAATTGCTGTTTACTTACTTGCAAAGAATTGTTGTTTACTTACTTGCAAAGAAGAGTTGTCTGTCTGATGACTGATGTCTAACGTCTGGGACGGTCAATGAAAAGCGACGTTAATTTATGCAAAACAAGTGACGCGGTTGTTGACTGCCCCCCCCCCCCTCTTACTCACACACACAAACACATACATACATATACACACATACACACACATACGCACATGCACTTTGGCAGGAGAGGGGGGAAGTTATTTGGAGGGCAAAGAGAAAGGAATTTAGAAAAAAGGGACATGAAAAAATGGCTTCAATCCGGGGTTGGGTGAATGGGAATGTCATGTTCAAGTAGACAGGCACAAGAAAGAAAATAGAAAATGAAATATGAAGAGAAGGAAGAATAGAATTGAAAAACAAAGAGAAAATCGAAAATAAAGTTACAAAAATGTCAAGAATCAAATAAAATATTTTTAAAAATGGTTCATTTTTTGTCATTCTCAATTTCAGACTCAGACGCATGCAAATAAATAAACAAAACGAAGCATGTTTGGATTAAAATAAGTCGCCTTTTTTTTTCTTTATTTATTTAACTTTACATTTATTCTTTTATGTCGCAGGGGTGGGGGACTAGTTGGCTGAATGATTTCTATTACAGACGTTGGAATAGAAGATAAGGAGTTCAAATTCCATCGGATTTGAGAAAAATTTTAACTTGTAATTTATCCTTCACCATTATATGGGTGCATTGTGGAATACTTTACGATTGCCACTCTCTCGGTAAACTAGATCATCATCATCATCATCATCATCATCATCATCATCATCATATTCAGTTTAATGGCATGTGTGAGACAGCTTGTTAAAATTGACTTCCAAATGAACCTATCTCTGTCCAGGTCTTTATTTGCCCCTCTTTCTCTCACGTCTATTCTTATCACTTCTTCCCAAGTTTTTCCTTGACCTTCACCTGTGAACTGAACCTGCCATTTCAACTGTTATACATTTTCTAACAGTTATTCTTTCAATATGGCTATACCAGCAAAGTCTCCTGTTCCGGGCATATCTTCCTATACATCCCATATTTAATTTTCCACTGAGGTCATCAGATCTAAGACTGACTATTAACACTTTACAATGCTATCGTATCATTCTCATATCATTTCTCTTTCTATGCAACACATGTCCTCAACCCTCACTGGCCATCATTACACTATGTACACATGGACTAAACTTACTCCATCCACTGGAAACTCTTGCAATCAAACTAGCATACGTTCCCCCCTGTGCTCCAATTCGCCATCCAAATATACTTTCTTCATATCCGTATTCATTATCTTACAATCAGTAATTCCAATGCACTTCTTGTGCAACCAATCCTTGCATGTTCCACAAAAATTGAGTTGCACTCGACCCCCTTTCCATAAACTGAGCAGGGAAACTCTTTTTTTCTTCTTCTTTTTTTTTTTTTTTGAGAGTTTTTCCAACACTACAACCACTGATCACCACTTTGGTCTGGATGACATTCACTCTCAGACATTTATTTTCCATAGCATTTCTTCAAGTATTTAACTGAATAAGTAAATCTTTCATTGTTTCGTAGGAAAGTACGAGAAACATGTCAAACTAGACATCTGAAAAAAAGATATCTTTACAATGGTGACTCTGACGTGATGGCAAACATGCAACGTTAGTTGACACATCATATCCTTACAATGGTGACCTTGACGTGATCGCGAACAGGCAAGATAAGTTGACACATCATATCTTTACAATGGTGACCCTGACGTGATGGCGAACATGCAACGTTAGTTGACACATTATCTCTTTACAATTGTGACTCTGACGTGATGGCGATCAACGTTAGTTTATACCTCATATCTTTACAATGGTGGCACTGAGGTGATGGCGAACATGTAACGTAAGTTGACACAGCATATCTTTTCAATGGTGACCCTGACGTGATAGCGAACATGCAACGTTAGTTGGCACATGTGTTTAAAATGGTGACCCTGACGTGATGGCCTATATCCAACGTTAGTTGATGCATCATATCTTTACAATGGTGACTCTGACGTGATGGCGAACATGCAACGTTACTTAATGCATTATATCTTTACAATGATGACACTGACGTGATGGCGAACATGCAACGTAAGTTGACACATCATATCTTTACAATGGTGACACTGACGTGATGGCGAACATGCAACGTTACTTAACGCATTATATCTTTACAATGGTGACCCTGACGTGATGGCGAACATGCAACGTTAGTTGACACATCATATCTTTACAATGGTGACCCTTACGTGATGGCGAACATCCAACCTTAGTTTACACATTATATCTTTACAATGATGACTTTTTTTATTCATTTATTATATATATATATATATATATATATATATATATATATATATATATATATATATATATATATATATATATATATATATATATATATTTGTTTTTCTTCATAAGTTGTGGTTTCGGTTTTGATCCAAGCCGATAAACCCAAGTCATACTGATATATGTATTTTTTTTTTTTAATTCACGGCTTTATAATATATAAAAATCGAATTGACTTGATAATAATATATACAAACATATTTAGACGTATTTTACGACCTGGCTACGCGGAAAGTCCCTCTCAGATTAGATAAATACTTTTGCAGTTTTAATAAAAGAACTGCAATAATATCAGGGCGTCTACATTTACGCTGAACATCCACGGAATGCCAACATCAATACATAGGACAAAGTCCGCTGTCGGATTTTCACAGATCCTGCTAGTAGTAGTAGTAGTAGTAGTAGTAGTAGTAGTAGTAGTCGTAGTAGTAGTAGTAGTAGTAGTAGTCAAAAGAAAGATCGAGACTCCACAGTAAACGGCAATACTTAAAACGCCTGTAATCTTAAGGAATATCTGTGAATACAACAACCAACTGACATAAACTATGAACACTGAACACTAACCAGCCACAAGAAAACTAAAACAACACAACTGAAACTACAAGACACTTTATCTTTATATATATATATATATATATATATATATATACTTTATCTTTATATATATATATATATTAAAATAAATAATAAAATGAAATAAATAATAAATGAATAAAAAACTATATATATATATATATATATAAAACTAATCTATATATATAAAAACTAATATATATATATATATATCTATATATCTCTATATATGTGTGTGTGTGTGTGTGTGTGTGTGTGTGTGTGTGTTTTATTTTTTTAATTACCGTTTTATCTGTTTGGTTAGATATGTTTCGGATGTTGGACCGTGTTTACGATCTAACAGCCTCGTCAGACCTTACAAAAACATGTTTCTGTAGGGGCTGACGAGGTTGTTAGATCGTAAATACAGTCCAACATCCGAAACATATGTAACCAAACAGATAAAACGGTAATCAAAAAATAAAACACATATTTGCTCTGCAATAGTATTGAGCACTCTCTTCAGGTTTTTACTAATTACCAGTTTTACCAAATATATATATATATATATATATATATATATATATATATATATATATATATATATATATATATATATTCAGGCAAACATTATTAAAAACAACAGAGATACCTTGCTTAATGATTCTTTTTTTTTCATTTTTTCGATCTTTCGTAAGATTTTTTAACTTCAAGATGGAAGGTATTTACAAATGTTCCATGGTTCACACGAGCGCTTTCGATTCTTTCTTGAATCATCATCAGGTGGAGATAAAATATTAAAATAGAAGTGAAATGTATAGTTACGAATGATAAAAAGAGTCAATGAAAAGTCAATTAAAATATACATTTACGAGTGATAAAAAAACTCGATTAAAAATTAGGATGATAAAAAGCAATGTTAGTAAAACCAGTCGTATACTGGTTATGCTAAACATTTCAGCACATTATTGCTACTTTCAAAATTAATGCTATTTATAGATGGGTGCTGGGTTTTTATATATAGTGCTTCAAGTATTTTTAATTTTTTACAATTACTTTCTCGTTGCAAAATCCTTGTGTTGTCCACGATTTTGCAACGAGAAAGTAATTGTAAAAAATTTTGCTATCAAAAACCTACAGCGAGAGAACGCGAATAATATGGTCAATTATTCAAATAATTGAACAGACTGACACGAGTTTTTCGAAAAAAAAAAAAAAAGGGTTCACCTTTTTTGTTTTTTTGTTTTGTTTTTTGCACAAGAAACCAGTTTTTTCACAATAAGAGTCTTTTTCTTCAAATGACTTGTTCAGATTAACTACCACAAATTCGAGTCGTTATTTCTGATATTTGAACAAACACGTTTGACTATTTATTAGTAAAACGACCATCAAATTTGACAAGAGAAGAAGAAATGGGCTGTGAAAGAAAGAAAAAATATATATTCGTAAGCATCAGTGCTCATAAAAGACCTGTTAAATAATCAAATCAAATTGTGCAAAACACAAAGGTTAAAAATAAAATAAATAATTTTCCCATACAAAAAAGCCGACTAGCTAAAAAGCGAAGGATTTTATTGTTTGCTACGTAAAACCACGTACAAATAAAAAAAAAAAAAAAAAAAGATTTTTTTTGTTGTTGACAAATGTTAAAAAGATCCATCCGACAAAAAAAAATTAACTTAAAAAAATAAATAAAGGAAAAAACAGGGAAAGGACCTACCTGGACCGTGTTGGAGGCGTGGAGATAAACATTGGTATAATGAGTGTCCCTATAAATTTAAAAAATGTGACATATGCTACCAGAAAGGACATGGCATCACATTGTATGAAAAAATCTGGACAGCGATTAAACTTACAAAAATTGAACTTGAAGAACGAAATATCCGGAAATGTTTAAAAAGAAAGCAAGACTACAGCTTGATAGTGGGTCTGGCATTTCCATTATTAATGTACATACATGAAAGAAGCTTTGGAGACCTGCTATGATTAAATCACATAAAACGGCGAGAAGAGTCAGTGGTGAAAAAATCATTTTCGAAGGAGAATTATTGACGAATATTCCTTTTCAGAATAAGACCGAAAAAGCAAACATTTTTGTCTTGCGGAAATTCAATAACCTCTTTGGAACTGATCTATTCGAAAGTTTAGACTATGGGATCTGCCTTTAAGATCTTTTTGCCAAAAGGTTGAGGATTCGAATGTGGAGGCAGAAAAACTTAAGAGGGAGTTAAAAAAGAAGTTTCCAGACGTATTTTCAGGCGGTCTTGGAAGGTGTATAAAAGCAGTAGCAAAATTTGAAGTCAAAGCAAATGAACAGGCAGTGTTCAGAAAGAAAAGGAACGTTCCATGCGCCGCTATAGAACATATATACGGTGATTAGAAAGACTCGAAAACATGGGTGTCATTGAAAAAATTGATCATAGTGAGTGGGCTGCACCAACAATTTTACATTAAAAAGAAGAGCAAAGAGATTCGGGTTTGTGCCGACTTCTCGTCCGGCTTAAATAGAATAAATTACAAGAGCACCATTATCCGCTTCCGAGCCCTGAAGAAATATTTGCGAAACTGAGTGGAGGGAAATATTTTTCTAAAATCGACCTCAGTGACGTGTATTTGCAAGTTCCAGTCGATGAGGAGTGTTCAAAGCTGCTATGTATCAATACCCATAAGGGATTGGATAAGTTTAACAGACTTCCTTTTGGGGTCAAAGTCGCCCCTGCGATTATTCAGCAAACTATGGACATTATGTTAAATGGGTTGGATTTCGCAGTAGGGTACCTGGACGATGTGTTAATGAACAACGCTAGCAAAGAACAACACAAGGAACATGTACACGAAATATTTGAAAAGCATCCAGGAGTATGGATTTAAACTAAAACAGGAAAAATGTACGTTTTTCATGAGGGAAATAAAATACTTGGGGCAAATCATCGATGAACATGAAAGAAGGCCGGATCCAGATAGAAAATATTGCGTCTCTATAAAGTTTCTTGGGTTGGCGAATTACTACAATGTATTTGTGCCAAATATGCATAAATTAAGATCACCCTTAAATGAACTGTAAAGGACGGACCAAAATGGGTCTTGACGCAAGAGTTCGAAGAAGCATTTCAGAAAAGCAAAGATATATTAACGTCTGACTTGTTTCTGGCACACTATAATCGCAAGTGTGATATTGTAATTGCAAGAGATGCCAGCGCCTATGGTATAGGAGCATGCATATTACACAAAATGGATGATGGAAAAGTAAAATCCCGGACACTTTTGCCAGCTGAAAAAAATTACTCGCAAATTGAGAAAGAAGCGCTGCCATTATATTCGCGGTAAAGAAATTTCATCGCTTGGTAGGCAGTTTCTGTTACAAACAGATCACAGACCATTATTAACGGTTTTTGGATCGAAAAAGAGACTACCACAGCATACGGCAAATAGGCGCCAAAGATGGGGTACCATGCTTCTGAACTACAATTTTCCAATGGAGTATGTACCATCTAAAAAACTTAGTCCTGCAGACGGGTTATCAAGGTTAATACCTAAGCAGACAAAACCATTGAAGGATATGGTAATAGCAGCTATTCAAGCGAAAGTTGAGGTAAAAATACTTTGTGACACGATAAGAGAACTTCCAGTAACGCTTGATGAGATTAAGAGTTGGGCAGAGGTGGACAAATTTATTATAAGCACGAAAGAAAAATCAACAATAACCAACTGGAAGAAGGAATTTATTTAATTTGCGATAACGTTCTGTTATATAGCGACAGGGTGGTAATTCCTGCGGCATTACAGAAAAGAATGCTCAAGAAATTCCATGTATGACATCCAGGTATATCAAGAATGAAAAGCCTTATGCACTCTTTCATTTTTTTGCCAAACATGAATAAGAATATAGAAGAAAAGTCAGGGAGTGTAGAGGATGCACATTATCTATGAAAGCTCCTCCGACTCAATTCGGATTGTGGGCAAAACTGGACCGACCCTGGTCGAGAATTCACTTGGACTTTGCGGGACCGCTAGAGGGCTTCTATTATATCATTGTTGTAGATAGCCTAAGTGGCCGGAAGTACTAAAATGCAAGAACCCCACATCCGAGGCAACTATTAACTTCCTGTATGAACTATTCGCTAGGTTTGGGGTAGTAGACTGCAGTGTTACAGACAATGGAACACAATTCACGTCTACTGAATTTAAACATTTTTGTGCGGATCATTTAATCGAGCATATAACCATTCCACTATACCATCCGAAAAGTAACGGGAAAGCGAAGAGGTTCGTTGATACATTCAAGAGAGCTCTGAAAAAAGCTAGTGTATTACCGACGGATAAGTCAATCCAACAGTTTTTACAAGTTTACAGGGTCGCGTTGAATGCAAACATCGAAATGTCGAAGACACCTGCTGAGGTCATATTCGGGGCAAGGTTGGATCGATTTTCCACAAGTTGTTACCAAACCAGGATAGGTCAAAATAAAAAAAAAATAAAAAAACGATAACAAACAAACAAAAAAAAACGGTATGAAGTTGGCGAAAGAGTCTTCTACAAGATTCACAAAAATAATAGGACTTTTGGGAGTCTGGCATTCTTGGAAAACAAATAGGCAACATGGTTTATATGATTAAGGGACCAGATTAAGTGCACAAACGTCATACTAATCAAATGTGGAAAAGATACTCGAACAGTGAGGTGACCAGATTGCCCGAGGAGGACATCATGGACACAGTGTTTGATACTGCCCATACCAGAGACAGCTCCTGAGAATAGGAGGTCAAAAGAAAACGGAAATCAACTGAGTTGATTAGGGTAAACCCAAAACAGAAACGGGATATTTTCAAAAGGGGGTTTTATACCGGCCTTTCTATGCATAAGGGAAATTACACCAGTTTTCACTATATATATAGTGCCAGTAATGTCTACACAGGTGAGAAGGAGCGACAGTACTCCATTGCCTAGCTGAGCGCTAGTCAGTTATACCTGTATTCCTACCTTTGTACCTGTGATGTTAATACACTTCGTTTGTTAAACCAACCTCGACTTGATTTTCTTCTTTTACTGTGGATAATCAAGAAAGAAGCAAGGAGGGAAAGCACTAATCAGACCTTTATTGAAAGGGTGTTAAGAGGACTAAGGCCTTGGGGAGGCTTATTTCCACTCAAATCTCAATGGAGACACCACTCTGTTAATACAAATATATAAACATATGCACATACCTAATTATGCAACAAACAGGATGGTAAGGCAATTTATAACGTAGGGGTATGGACGGAAATTTACGATAAAAGCAAATAAATCATTAGCTTTGTAACACGTTGCCAAAATGTGGGGGGGGTATAAGGGAGTTTAGGGGAGCGCAAAACCCAAGTATTTTATCGCACATGTGACACGGGTAAAAAAAAAATAAATAAATGGATTGAGACACAAGAACGAACATGATTCCAAATAATACAAAAATAGATTTATTTAAGATAAAAAGGGAGAGTTTAACGAAAGAAAAATAAATGTATTCAAAGTTATGGAATCTGAAGGATATCTGCGCGTGTTGAAATGAGTGAAAGTCTTTGGGGGGGAGTTACAGGTCTCTGTTGTTTCCCTTTTTTTGTTTCTTTTGCTTGTAGGTTTCATAACTCGTCAATGACCCAGTTAATCCAAGATATGTCTTTTGGTGGAGAAAATATTTGAATAGCAAATTCACATGTTCACCTTTCCCATCGTCCGCGTTTTATACATCTATCTCTTTCATGAGGGATAAGAGGTTATATCATCCGCGTTCGCATATCAACATCTCTTTCGCATGAGGGAAAGAAATCGTCATCTCTTTCATGAAGGGTAAAGCAGTCGCATTCTCTCGCATGAAAGGAAGAAGGTCCCGTCATCCACATTTCGCGTATCTATATCTCTTTTCACACGACGGGAAGAAGTCACCCCCCTCCTCTCACGAAGAGAGAGATTTCTTAGCAGGTCGGCGACCAAACCGAAAAGAGCGCGACTTCTGCTAGTGTCCCTTAAAAAGGGAAAGGGGAGGCGAGAACACTTCCGGTCCTCCGTCTTCCTCTCTGCTTCACAATCCGATCTAAAAATGGACTTGACGAAATCTCTAGCCGATGAACATCTCTGCAAATTTTAATGGAAGGATAGATTAGTAGGCTTTCACTCAGTTCAAAATAACTACTATTGTTTGGCTTCTCTTCTGGAAATCATGTTTATTTTGCCTCGGCGACAAAATATAAAAACAAAAAAAAAACGATATATCTCGTCAGCCTAAACTTAAATATTTAAATTTTTATTTAAATACACAATCCAATTTAAAGATTAGGTCACAATATATATATATATATATATATATATATATATATATATATATATATATATATATATATATATATATATATATATATATTAATTATTAATTATTGAGGGGGGTCTTGTTTTTTCGCCTATAGTTTAAACATAAACCATTAAAGAAGAAAATTTCAAAAAGAAAACCAAAATACACTTCTAAAGTATATTTCTTCTAAATTGTAATTTTATGTTTAAAAAATATAAATTAGATAAAAGGGGTAAATAAGGGGTGGGACAGAAAAAAAGCCTATTGCAACATCTTTCAGCCAAACCTTTTCAAGATTAACGTTGGCAACGGGGATGTTGGCCAGTTTTTTGTGGCTACGTATCGAAGGGGGAACATGTTGGAAAATTCTAACCTCAAAACGTTGATTTTTAAAAAAATTTTTTAATTGCATTTTCACCCCCAAACAAGGCACATTGCCACTTTGTTGAAGGGGGCTACTATCAGGGACATAAGCATCAGGGGTACTGTGTAGAAAGTTGGGCAGCAAGATGTCGGTTCACGTTAAATTTGAACTTCTGCATGTCAGTACAGTCGGGGAAGCAGGGACCCGGAAGGGAATTCCAATGTCTAGCTGTTCTGGGGAAGAAACTACTGGAATAGAAGGCTCTTTTGCATCTAGGGATCTCTGCTGTGAAGGGGTGGGATTTAGCTGCTTGTCAGATTTGTCGGGCGTATTTACGTCGAGGGGACATAAGTGCTTGCAGTTCGTTAGAGCATTCACCGTTAAAGTACTTGTAGAACAGGCAGAGGGATGCAACATTTCTTCGATGTGACAAAGGCTGAAGTTCAGGACCTATCAGATTGGCGACTATCTTTTGAACCTTGTCTAGGAGCGAGAGACTAGTGGCAGAGGCACCAGCCCAAATATGACAACAATACTCCATACATGGGCGAATGGTGGCCTTATAGAATGGTATGGCCCATATAGTCAGCTTCACACTGACTATTAAACCGATAAACAACCATATTATATTGAGTGGTAGGGATACCATCCTTTCGAAAGCGGGGGGCATTTCTCGTTGCAAACACCAATCGAACCTTTGTTGCAAAATAGCAACGTGAAGCGGCTGTTGCAGTTTTATGTGAAAACTTCTGGCTTTTGGCACCAACCCACGGGAGCTTCATATATATGGGACGTTTTTGAGGGCTCACAAACGTTCCACCTTTGAACTCCAAGATTTTATCCCTTATACATTTTTGAATTCCCACTCTCCCCAATGGTTTACTTCTACTTGTGCAACTGTATTTGCTCAAAGGTAGCATGCATACCGCAGATTTAACCGACATAAGTCCAGTTCAAAAAGACAGAAGTATATAGAAGCTAGAAATAACGTTAAGAAAGAAAGACGGCTAAGAGAGAATTTACTGAAACCACTAAAAACGCATCGAAGCACAAAAATTAGGAACTCATGACTTCTGGAAAATCTACAACAGTGTAGTAAATAATAGGCAATCAACAATTTCCCCCACTATTAAACAATCATGAGGTTGTTTGCTTAGCAACCGAGAAGGCTAACATGCTTGCCAGTCGGTTTGCCTCAAACTCCACACTGAACCCTTTCAACCACCCCCTACCTGACTTTCCTAAATCACCCTTGCTCAGGTGCATGCTATCATAAAAAACGTTGACACTTCAAAAGCATGTGAACCCGATCTTATCCTAGCTGTGCTATTAAAAAAGTGCTTAGCCGAAGTAGCTCAAATTCTCTCCAAACTCTACAACAAATGCCTTAATGAATCTTGCTTTCCGGGCTGTTGAAAAACTGTTTCTGTGGTACCAGTATTCAAGAATTCTGACGAAAGAACTGACCCAGTAAATTATCGCCCCATTAGCCTCCTCCCACTTTTTGCCAGAATATTTGAGACCTTAATTAACCATGCTCTAGTATGTCACCTTACAGGTGCTAAACTTCTGACTGACAAACAATATGGATTTAGACAAGCCCGTTCCACAACAGACATCCTAACTATAATCTCTGAACGTATATACCATTCACTGGACAAAGCGGGGGGGGCAGAGCGATAGCTGTAGATATATCTAAGGCTTTTGACAGGGTATGGCATGAGGGTCTCCTCAGGAAAATCAGATCATACGGTATCACTGTTAGAATACTTAACATAATTAGATCCTTCTTAGATAAGAGAAAAATCCAGGTTGTCCTCGATGGTCGTACATCTAAACAATATGATATAAATGCGGGAGTGCCTCAGGGGTCTATCCTTGGACCTCTATTGTTCCTAATATTTATTAATGACTTCCCTGACAAAATTGCCTCTGAGATGGGTATGGTTGGTTGGTTGGTTTTTGTTTTACGGGATATCAACCCTTTTCGGGTTATTTAATGCCGAATCCAAAGATTTTGAAGAAAAATTTTTTTTATAGAATATATTTGTTGTTTTCACGTCGGTTTCTATTCAACCCATAGTTGGGACCCTAACAGGTACTACCACTCCGGGTCAGAGTGGACCTGGGAGCAATGGTAATTAAAGGGTGGCTCCACACTCTCCAAAGCCCACAAGCTGGGGCCTCACCACTGGATACAGTTTAAGGTCATATCCAGGATCCCTATTGAGGGACTTTTACTCTCTGCAGGGGGGGGGCAGTCAGCGTATTCTAATGCCCCACCGACAGGGCCGAGATGGGCATATATGCTGATGACACCACACTCTATAACAGGTACGACAGGTAAACAAATGAACACATATCTAAAGAAATGGCAGAAACACTAGAGGATGACCTCCAATCTGTAGTGGAATGGGGACAAAAATGGATAGTCACGTTCAATGCCGCCAAGACTAAACTTGTTTCCTTCAATAACTACAAGAAACCTTCTTTACCACCTATAGCAATGGCCAACGACTCTTTATCTGAGAGTACGTCTTTCAAGCTCCTTGGCCTAACGTTCACAGAAAACATGAGTTGGAACAATTACATCGAGGGCATTGCCAGAGCCGCTGCAAAGAAGGTAGGCTCTATCTACCATGCTAGATAACTACTAGCACCCGAAAGTATCCTGTACCTCTATAAGGCCACCATTCGCCCATGTATGGAGTATTGTTGTCATATTTGGGCTAATGCATCTGCTACTAGTCTCTCGCTCCTAGACAAGATTCAAAGGAGAGTGGCCAATCTGATAGGTCCTGAACTGGCATCTAAGATTCAGCCTCTGTCCCATCGAGGAAATGTTGCATCCCTCTGTCTGTTCTACAAGTATTTTAATGGTGAATGCTCTGACGAACTGCAAGCACTTGTGCCCCCTGACGTAATCACCCTCGACAAACCCGACAGGCAGCTAAATCCCACACCCACACAGTAGAGATACCTAGATGTAAAAGATCTTTCTGCTCCAGTAGTTTCTTCTCCAGAACCGCTAGACTTTGGAATTCCCTTCCAGGTCCCTGCTTCTCCAACTGTACTGATGTGCAGAAGTTCAAATGTAACGTGAACCGACATCTTGCTGCCAAAATCCTTACATAGAACCCCAATAGTTGTTGCCCCTAATAGTAGCCCCCTACAACAAAGTGGCAATGTGCCTTGTTTGGGGTGAAAATGTAAAAAAAAAAAAAAAACATTATCCAAAAGGATCTCAGTTATGCTTTGGAGTTCCACATCTATTTTAGTACTAGAGCACTAAAGTTTTAATCCGATTTAATTTTCTGATTTTAGGGGAGAATGAACCCCAACTAATGTATTGTCCTGCAAATGTAGGTTTTCTATATATGCTGGCAGTAAAACTCATACCAAATCTTTCAATGAGAACATCTAAGAATGGTAATGAGTCATTAACTTCACCCTCCATAGTAAACGTCAATGCAGGGTAAAGTAAGTTTAATCGTTCCAACAACTCCTCAACTTCCATACAAGAAGAAAAATGTCATCCACGGAAATATCACATCTGTTTAGGAAAACGATCAAAAAGCAGTTTTTCCTGAAATCCAACAAAAATATTGGCCAATATGGGACACAAAAGTCTTCTCATTGCTACCCCATCAACTTGACGATACATGTTCCCGTCAAAACTAAATTCAACTGATTTAGTAGCTAAATCCATGAGCTCAAGAAATATATGATGAGGAAAGGAGGCTTTAGTTAGGGAACCACGATAAAGACTATCGGCACAAATCCCAATTGTTTCATCTAAAGGCACGTTGGTGAACAAACAGGATATCTCATAGGGACATAAATATTCAGTATTCGATGAACCATTTACATCACGAATAAATTCTGCAAACCGAAAAGAATCAGGAATGCAGAATCCAGAATATATTTCCAAAACAGGTTTTAGGATCTTGGCTAACCATTTACCCAATTCATGTTGGGTGGAAGCAGTAGCGTAGCAAGACGGGGGGGGGGGGCGTGCGGTCCACTCCAGGCGGCACGTGCCAGCGGGCAGCATTTTGAGAGGGTAAAAAAATTAATAAAAATAAATGAAAGCTATCAAAAAAAATCTGAAATTTTATGCCGAAAAGGTTATAAAATATCGGGAATTTTAGAGATATCGGAATCAAAAAAATGTGTCCCTATTTAATGCGCGGTATACGTCAGGGCGGCATTTTTGAGAGGTTAAAAATAGAAAATAGAAAAAATCAAAATAAATAAAAACTAACAAAAATTTAGAAATTTTATACCGAAAAGTTTGTAAAAAATCGGAACTTTCGAAGGTATCGGAATCGGAAAAATGTGTCCTTATTTTACGAGCGGCACGTGTCAGGGGCGGCATATTAGGAAAGTAAAAATAGAAAATAGAAAAAATAAATAAAACTTAACAAAAAATCTGAAATTTTATACCGAAATGCCGGAACTTTTGGAGGTATCGAAAGAATGTGCCCCTAATTTATGATCCCAAAAACCGATTGTTTTAAATTTTTAATTTAATTATTCATTATTGGTACTAATGATAATATTTATTTTTTTTAAATTATCACTAAAACTAAAATGATAATAACATCAAAATACGATGTAAATTTATTTTATTTGTAAAACGAAGTTTTAATAAAATTTGCATAAATTCTCTAAGTAACCTTTCAAAGAAAGCAGTTGATTTACATGTTCAAAAAATGTGGAAAAATTAAACAAAATATTTTTGTCAAGGAAAATAATTTCAAACATTACTGATAATTAAATGATACAACGGAAAATTAGCAACAGAAAATGACGTAATTTTGGAATTGTAGAAACATTAAGCAAGTACGGAATAAAAATCGACTGTAAACAGATTTTATGATCGTAATATTAGGGAATATAATTTTAAATGGGAATTAAGTGCTACACTTCAAATACTATTTAAATTACTTTCTATTCGATAGTTTAAATATCGCCGAATTTCTGTCAAGTTTCGAACAATCACGGAGTAATTAATTTTTTTTCAAAGTATTAACAAAATTTTATAATCACTGACATATTTATGATTAAACCGAAAATTATTATGATGAATTAATTCTGGTAATAGGATTTTAATTTTTTACTTATTTTTTATTGATATAATAATTGTGAAAGATAATACAAGAAAAATCTCCTTAGAACTTGTACCTAACTTAGAAAAATCGACTTACTTGCTTTCAAACAAGAGTAAATATTTAAAAATATGTATATTTCTGTGAGAGGCACTTGAATCCTATTTAAAACTATATCGTTTTTAAGAATGGTCTTAAACTCTATCTTCAATTGACATTTATTCCGTAGATGCTTAATTTTCATACCTTACCAAAATTAGTTCCCCGGTGTTTAATTTTTCTAAATTTAATTAAATTAAAATAAAAATATAAAAAGTGATTTTTAAAGTTTTTGATTGATTTGAGATTTTATCTGTTTCTGCTTTAATTAGCTGGTGGGTTTTGTCCGGTGTCCTTTTGTCCGATCACCTACGTATATATATATATATATATATATATATATATATATATATATATATATATATATATATATATATATATGAGCAAACAGTTAATAAAATATGTTAAAAAAACACTTTGAAATGAGTTAAAAACATATTTAATCTGAAAAGGAAACACTAGATAAATGGATAGTCCTTGATCCGCGGAGTTTAGAAGAAATACTCTCCTTCTCATCAGAGGGTAGGAATTAGCAAAATACAGGATCGGATTTTGCATGCAGAAGTATTTGATGAAACAACAAGTAAGTCAAAGATCTTACTTGAAAACAAAATAAGTTAAGCAGAGGGAATATGGTAAAGAAAAAAGTGATTACACATGAATGGATAGTCTAGTGGAAGTTAAAAAAATCCAGTGACGGTAAAATCCAAATGTAAAACTTCAAGAAAGTTAAAAGAATTTCCATTTGTACAAGTTAAATCCAAAGACATCCCGTAATTGGAAGAAGATAGTCCATAATAATCCAAAGGCAGAAATCCATGGAATAATTCACAAACATGTGTACAAGGAAAAAAATAATATTAATAAAAGAAAAATAAGATGTGCTTTTCACTCTACTTCCGAGACATAACTATATAATATATATAATTATATATATATATATATATACATACACACTATATATATATATATATATGTATGTATGTATGTATGTATGTACTACTGATGGTACGATTCCAAATTATTTCCCGATTCCGATTCAATTACCGATTCTGCCTTGAATTCCCGATCCGATACGATTCCCGATTCAGATTCAGATTCTTTTTTAAATTTCTAAATATTTAATTAGTGATTTGTTTTTGTCTTTTTTTTTTTTACGAATTACTCTAAAACCTTTTCATGTCTGCATATATTTTCGCAAACAAAAATGCACTTAGTGTGTGAATGTGAGTGGGAGGGACATATAATAAATATACGGAGGGGGAGGTTATAAATATATTTCTCGAATGTTTTCCTTTTAATTGATTGAAAATAATGAAACAAATAAAGAGGCATTTCTCTTTTAAAACAAAGCCGCTTTGCATTTGTCATTAGTTGGCAAAATGCTATTTGAATATTTCATAAACAATTGAAAATAATTAACGATTGTTATGCAAAATAAAACGCTATAGGAACAGAATAGTTAACAAACTCCCCTCTCCATTTTAAACATGAGTTTCTAAATAACATAGTTACTATATAGAAAACAATTCTTAACTTAAGAATGGATGTGAATGTATTCTTTACTATCATATTTTTGTATATTTGTTTTTTTTTTGGGGGGGGGGCACTTTTTCGAATCTCTTTGGATTGTAAAACAATCACAAAAAACTTTTAAAACATAGATAATAAAATAGATTATCGAAAAATAATAATATATATCCTTTACAATGTTTGTAATCGTTAAAATAACACTTTACAGCCAACCCGTACTTTATAACATCCATACTGACTCGAGAAGCCCTGATTAAAATTGGAAAGGCGTCTCTTTAGTTTAAGCAGTAAAAACACAAAAAAACTTATCCAGATACGTAGAAAGCAAACAGTTTAAAACATCTGTTTAAAAGCAACAGTAAATAGCTAAGAAAAATAATATTATAGGAGGCAGTCTGTTTTTAAAACAATATCTCCTTCCAGAACGGTCATAAAATGTATTTTCAATCGGTATTTATTCAATAAAATACCAATTTTCCGACTCAGCAAAAATAGAGGATTCGTCCGTGGAAGAATCTTCTGGCAATCAAAAAATGGAACGAACGCAAATTTTAGCGAAACGAAATTAGCAAGTACAGCCTAGCAAGAAAAACGAAACAACAACCCGACAGCTGATAACAACAACTAATAATAAGCGTAATTTTTAACTAATCTGTACTTGTTATGAATATGTTAATAGTGAAATGAATCAACGAAGATAGTTTTTTTTTGTTTCAACTAGACTGTAAGTTTAACATAACATTTCAGTAAACAAAAGATACCATAAAAATTGAATTTCATCGTCCTTTTTCTGCATAAGAATCAAAACAAAACAATGAAATGAAAAAAAATAAAACATTTCTGTCGTTTTTCCCCAAAATGACTGAAACAAGAAATAAACAAAAACAAATGTTACCAAAGGCAAGCTAAGTTACTTTTTTACCTAACTAAAAAATTTTCTTGTTTGCGTCTTAATTTATTTATTTACATTTTCTAATACTATTTTTATTCTGAACTAATAAAGACATTAAAATTGCTTTGTTTGATATTCTGGAAGATTACATTATTTTTTAGTTATTTCATTTCATTACTTTCTTTTTAATTTTTTATTTCATGGTTTTGTTTTGGTCATTATGTAGAAAAACGACCATGAAATTCAATTTTTGCGGTATCTTTTGTTTACTGAAATGTTATGTGCAACTTACAGTCTAGTTGAAACAAAAACATTTCTTCGTTAATTTATTTCATTATTAACATATTAAAGTTAAAAACAAGTATTTAAAAATTAAAACACGCTTATTATTAGTTTTTGCCATCCGCAGTCGAGTTCTTGATGTTATTTATTTTCTTGCTAGACTGTACACTGTACAATCAACTCGCTGATTTCGTTTCACTAAAATTTGCGTTTCATTCCATATTTTACATACGTTCGCGGCCGTCATTTTGCGTACAACTTTAGTCAAGATTGCCCATTCCTTGTATTTTCTATAACATTTTCTTAAATAAGGAAATCCTTTGAAAAGTATTTAATTTTTTTTTTTTTTTTTGATTTGCTTTACAATGTAGAGAGATTCGAAAAAGTGGTAAAAAAATCAAATATACAAATAAATAAATGTTCCCTTTGGCTATAAAAGTTGCTTTGCATTCTACCTGGATCATTTATTGGTGTTTTAAAGTAATTTTAAACGCTCTTTATTTCACCTTAAATATTAACTTTTTAAGAGTCGTAAGAATTCAAAAAGGCGAAACATGCTCCCCTCTTCGTCTTCGTGAGGAGCGAGGAGCTTTTGTTTTCAGATTTGTTTTCGCGCACATGTTTCAAAAATGTGCCGTTCAAAAATAGAAAATAAAATACTCAACAGAATGGAAAAGTGGTCAAAAACATAACATTCAAAATAGAAAATCAAATGAAAGACTCTTTCCTCGTAAGTTTCTTGTTTTGGGGGGCGGGGAGTAGTGACGGGTCTCTCTCTATATATATGCATATATATTTTTTTAGGGTTAAGTATCTCAGAAAAATGATTTTATGAGGGATATCTCACCTTTTGTGGTACTAGTACGGAACAATACAAGAAGGTGCATATGCAGAGAAATGCCGTGCTATTTTTACAAATAGAATTTAAAAAATCTTTTTCGGAATATTTGTGTGAATTTTCAAAGGAGATACGGTAATGAAGAGAATGAAGGAGAGTGGTGCGTAGTGCGGCATTCCGTAAAAGGTGAAAAACAAAGAGGAAGCAAAAAATAATAAAGGTACGCTGTTGAAATTCATGGAAAAAACTTCTATGTCCGAAATGGCCGAAACGAAAGTAGAAAATCATACTGAAACCGAAGATGAAGTTGATATTACCAACGTTGATACTGTTACTTCGGAAGTCGACATTGACAGTGTTGATGTATCAAAAACTGTCAATCATGATGAAGTTGAAGAATTGGAAATGCAATCACTAGTTGGCGCGAAAAAATACACTGCAACCGATTTTACAAATGTTGGCTTATGGCCAATTGAGATTAATCGTAAAATTCGCGCTATGCTTGTTCGACAGGGATCTGCCGCTGTGCAGCACCTTGGAATTAGTCCGACCAGGAACAAAAACAAAAGGCGACGTTAGAAAGCTAACTAAAAAATGGTTCTATCGGGAATTGCCTTATTTTGCTTCTACTGCAGACTGTTTTCAACTGGACTGTCGAGTTGTTCTGCTGATGTGAGTTTTACGAATTAGAGTAAATTAAACCAAAAAGTATATGAACATGAAGTTAGCACATCTCATGCTCAAGCGTTTCTCAACTGGGAGGATCTAGAGATCCGACTTGCTGAAGGAAAGGCATTTGACAAAGTAGAGCAATATCTTATTGAGAAGGAAACTAAGAAGTGGCGGGAAATTCTAGCTAGATTGCTAGGCATCATCAGGTCTCTCGCCAAGCAGAATCTGGCACTACGGGGTCACCGGGAAGACCTCCATAATGATGAAAGAGATCAAGAAAACAAAGGGAATTTTTTTTAGAATTGGTAAATTTATTGGCCAAGTATGACTCTGTGTTCCGTGGACATTTGGTGAAAGTGAACCTGGGAAAGAAAATCGCTACTTCTTATCTGTCACCAAAAATTCAAAATGAATTTGCGAGCATTTTGGCAAAGCAGGTGAGAAAGAAAATCATCGATCAGATCAAGGAAATCGAATATTTTTGCATAATTTTTGATAGGACTCCTGATGTATCTCACAAGGACCAGATGAGTGAGGTGTTGCGCTACGTAAAAATTGGCGAAAATAAAGTGACAGTGGAGAAGTCGTTTCTCCGCTTCATCGAGGCAAAAGGTAAAAGTGCGGAGGACATTTCTAAACTGATTTTGAGAGAACTGGTGCCCCATGGGATTGGTGACTGTATTGGCCAGGCATTTGACAAAGCTGTTATTATGACAAGCCACCGATCGGGTGATCAGAAACGAATCTCCGAAATCAACCCAAAAGCTCTATTTGTGCCATTCATTAAATCTGGCTTGTGTACATGCCACTTCTGTAGCGGTTGACTCTGTTACATTTTTTTGCATACTGGACCGGTTATTCTCGTTCTTTTCTGCATATACACATCGCCAGGATGTCTTGATTCAGTTGATCGGTCTAAGTATCAAGCGGACTGTGGAAAACAGATGGAGTAGTCGAGCAGATGCTGTAAATGATGTGGTAAAAAAATTATTGGAACAGCTCACAGAAGAAGGAGAAAATGCAGCCACAAGATCAGATACATCTTTAATTCTCAGCTCGGTACTGTCGTTTCCGTTTCTTATATTTCTGAGCCTTTGGAAAACTATTCTCCCAGAAATCAATGATGCCTAGAAGTATCTTCAAGAAAAGATGATGGATCTACAACAAAGTTCCGTCAGGCTGACGGCGTTGAGAGATTGCCTTCTTCAAAATAGAGAAAAGATGGTGGACACTACAATAGACCAGTCAAAAAACTCTGCTCTCAAATGGGAATAAGCACAGAGCATCGTATCCACAAAAAGAAATGAATGGGTGGTGAACGATTGACTGATGTGGCACTGGGGTTTCATACTGAGTTGAGACGGGAAATGCTGTCTGGCATAGACAGGTTGTCTGAAGAAATATCTTGCAAATTTCAACAAGTTCACAATCTTGCAAGTAAATACGCTTTTCTTACACCATCAAATCTGCTTGATGATAACTACGATTGTCAGCTGTGTGAAGTTAACGAAGATATAGAAAAATATAAATTCTTTGCCGAAAGGAAGAGATTACAGTATTTTGTGAAAGCTTCAGAGAAAGACCAAATCAATGAACCTCTTGAACTTTATACAGAGATACTACCTTGGGGATTCCGTCCCTAATATTGTAATTTTGCTGCACATTATCCTTACCCAAGCTATTAGCGTTGCCAGCTGTGAGCGCTCTTTCTCAAAATTGAAGCTCATAAAAACTACCTTCGATCAAAAATGAGCCAGACAAGGCTTACAGACTTGGCAATCCTCTCCATAGAGAGGGAACTTGTCGATAGTGTGAATTTTGATAGTTATTGATAACTTTGCCAAAAAAAAGCGTGAAAAGTATATTTGTAAATTTTAAACTGACTTGATGCCTTGCAATAGTTCTCGCACAAAAAATGAATTTATAGCTTTATTTTCAATTCCTAAATACGTTTATTTAAAAAATATGTATACTATTTTAAAAAGGATTGAAAAATTATTAAATTTCGCGCTTAAACCGAGCGATTACACACACGGATTTAAAAAAAAAACGCGCGGATACAAGACGTTTTTTTTTCTCTTCAGGAGGCTCGACCTCTTAATAATAACATTATGAAGAAAAAGAAAAGAAAACTACATCGGACTATCGTCTCCTTGATACAGCCATGTTTTTTGTGAAAATTTGGAAATAACAACAATAAAAAAGTAAATAAAAATGATTTTATCATTTCTTAACCATTTCATGTTTTCAAATGTTCTCATTTAAATTTATAAATTCAAATTTCAAATATTCTCATTTAAAATTTATTTAAAAAAATGTTTTCTAAAACGTGTGATTTTCCATTTCTTAAATTTTGCGCTTAAACTGAGCGATTACACACAAGGATTTCAAAAAACGGCAATACAAGACGTTTTTTTTTTACTCTTCGAGGGGCTCGATCTCTTAATATAAACATTATGAAGAAAACGAAAAGAAAACTACATCGGACTATTCTCTCGTTGATACAGCCATGCTATTTGGCGAAAATTCGAGCTTTAATAACAACAAAAAAATAAATAAAAATGGTTTTATCATTTCATAACATTTTCAGGTGTCCAAATGTTCTCATTTAGATATTTGTTTGTGTAGCCAATTAATTTAATTTAAGATTTTTTATCATTTGAATTATACGTTTTTGTTTTGAAAAAGAAATATTTGTTGTTTTTTTTGTTTCGTATTAACGTGTGCATAATCCCCTTCAGATTAATGTTTACATATTTTTTATTATTCAAATTATTGAAAAGAAATTGTTAAATTAATTAAATTAAAATTTAAAAAAAAGGAGGAATTGTGAAAACATTAATCTGAAGGGAATTGTGTAAACATTAGTTCAATGAAAATAAATATTTTGAGGGCTGTACAGAATTTTGAAGGTTTTAACAGGTCATCATATGCCAGCAGTGGGGAGGGGCAAAACAGGTAATCATGTACCAGCGGGGAGGGTGCAAAACAGGTAATCATATGCCTGGGGGACAAAACATGTAATTATATGCCAGCGGGGGGGGGATGACAAAACAGGTAATTATATGCCAGGGGGAGACAGGTAATTATATGTCAGGGGGGAACAGGTACAGGTAATTATATACCGGTGGGGGGGGGGGCAAATAGCTGATGCTACACCACTGGGTGGAAGCTAACATTGAAAAAATAGGTCTCATAGGAATATTTTCCTTATGGACTTTGGGTAAACCGTACATCCTTGGACGTTGCGAACCCACAGGACGAATACGATCATAAATTTCTTTGGAAAGCCACCCACTTCTATAAAGCCTAAGAAAGCGAGATTGTAGTTTGGTTTCTGTATTGAATGTCCTATCATTTATACTGACGTTGCCTAAATATTCAAATCTTGTAGCATCGCCAAGTATCACCATCATTTTCTCGATATAAACGATTTGGTCGAGAATGACGACTCCAGAAACTTTATCTGGTTTTGTAATATAAATGTGTTGATAGGACTTCAAAGACTTAATGGCCTTAAAATGGTTGGCTTGCAACACAAAAGATTTCGAGTCAATAGTACTACTAACGAAACTGTGAGCAAGATCAACAAGACGTGCTTTTAAGCAGGATAGATCCTCAGATGAAGAGGGAGCGTGTTTCTTCAGTTGTAGATACAGCATTTCAAATTCAGCAAATACCTCCTCTTGTTAATATATAAGGGAGGTATGCCAAAATCAAGGCCATGTGAGAGGACAACTTTTTCGATGTCAGACAATAAATATTTAGAAAAATTAAAAATATTCCCTTCACTTGTCTGACCCGAACAAACTTTCTATTAATAAGAAAACTCAGAAAGCTTTGAATTTTCGAAGTAAGTTTTTCTTTGCGTAAAATATCACCAGCAGAAATATGACTGTTTTGTCAAGAGATGACAAATTCGACCAGCCAAGACTCCATATCCGGCGATATTTGCCTTTGGTAGAAACCAAAACTTCAGATAAATGTACAATTTCATCTTTTAAAAAAAAGCTCGTTCGGCATTTAACGCGTTTCTCGCTTTAACCTTCAAAACAAACCTGGAAATATTACCCGGTGAGACGTGATTAAGCAAACAAGATCGGAGAAAAAATATTTTGGATTGAACTGAAGTAATCTTAGTCTTTAATCTAATGATTTCATTTAATTTCTTTATGATACTTTTATTGATTTTCTGTTTTTTTGGTTTTTTTTCACATGAAGGTCACCACTTATCAAGGCCCAGGAGCCACTCGGGGATAAGGGTCATTTTGTGTACAGTAATCAATAGGATAGTGTGGTAGTATTCATTAATATTGGAGATTTGATAATGTGTCATTACTTAGGGGGGGGGGCGGTTCAGCAGGAATTTGTTTATGTTGGATTTGAAGACATCCATGTTGAAGTCAGGAGAGAAACAGGCAAATGGTAAAGAGTTCCACAGGCATGCAGTTCTACGAAAGAAGCTTTGTTCATGGAATCTTTTGATTTAGGCACAGATAAAGAGTGAGGAAAATTTTTGACGGTGGTTTCAGCTAGACGGGTGTTTATCGTGAAAGATTGGCGAGGAGAGGACCAGAGATTGGAGCTCAGACGAGCACCTGCCATGGACATAACGATAAAACAAAGATAGGCTCGCAACGTCTCTTCTGTGGGAGAGAGGTTGCAGGGAAGAGAAAAGGGCATCCCCCACTAAGCCATGAAGTCTATTTTGTACTCTCTCAAGGCAAGATAGGCTGTTTTTAGCAGATCCTGCCCAGATATGGTAGCAGTATTCCATCCTTGAACGTACTTGGCTTTTATATAGATAGAGAATTGCGTCAGTAGTGAGATATCTTCTGGAGCGGTAGAAGAATCCCACCATTTTTCCAGCGACCTTGACAACAGACTTGATGTACGTGTTCCATTTCAGATCAGGAGTAAAGGTCAAGCCCAGAAGCTTGTCAAAACATGAGGCCTCCTCTAGACGAGAGCCATCCATTTCAATTGATGCCAGATGGGGATCAGAACGTTGATGATGTAAATATAGGAGCTTGGTTTTGGATGCATTAAAGGTAACCAGCCACCTCCTCCCCCACTGTACCATATGCCTGAGATCAGAGAAGATATAATCAAAGAGAATCATTTACGGTCTTTGATGTGTTGCCGTAGATGGTCGTGTCATCAGCATAGATGTCAACGAATGATTTAGGTATGTGTTTTGGGAGATCATTGATGTAGATCAGGAAGAGAGTTGGGCCCAGGATGGACCTCTGAGGGACTCCAGCATTAATACTGCGGGCCTCTGATTTTTGTCCATCAACCACTACTCTTATGAGCCTATCAGAGAGAAATGATTTAATGATTGAGAAAATATTTCCAGTTATACCGTAGCTGGAAATCTTGTGGAGTAGGTCTTTATGCTATACCTTATCGAAGGCCTTTGATATGTCAAGAGCAATTGCCCTGGGAAGGAAGCCTTTGTCAAGAGATTCACTAATCCTATGAGATATAACCTTTAGCACATCTGCTGGTGATCTTGCAGAATGGAAACCATATTGCGTGTCACTAAGAAGGTTGTTTTTGTTGAGGTGGTTGACTACTTCTCTATTTACAGCAACTTACTCATAACACACAGGAGACTTATTGGCCTGTACTGAGAGGGAGATGACTTATCACCTGAATTCTTAAATACAGGGCATACTGATGAGTTTTCCTGGGTGTTGGAAAGCACTTCTCCTTAAGGCAATGCTTAAACAGTTTTGTAAGTATAGGAGCAAGTTCTGGTTGAAGCTTTTTTAACACTATAATTGAGATGCCGTCAGGGCCAGTTGCTTTACTGGAATCAAGGTTCTTGATTAGCTTGGCGACCTCACGTACAGATATTGGTATGTTACCTAATGTGTTGTGTGTTATAGGAGGAAATATGGGGAGTTGATGGCCTTCATTGCATTGGGTAGAATTAGCTGCAAAGTTCTTGGCAAATAGTTTGGCCTTGTCTGATGCTGACAAGATGACCTCTGGACCATTGATAATGATTGGGATAGAACACACGCTTCTGTTTTGGATCCTATTTGTTATTTGCCAAAACTGGTGGGAACCAAGCCGCTGATCTGCTACTTTGGATTTAACAGACTGAGCATATAGCTCTCTTGCATTTTTTATTACTCTTTTACAGTGGTTGCTGGCGGTCCTGAAAGCAGCTTTAGTCTCAGTGCCTCTATTATGTTGGTAGCTATGGAAAAAGTGATTTCTGTGCGCGATGTCTGAGGAGAACATTCTGGAGAGAACCATAGCTTGCTGTTAGATTTTTGTTGGAATTTTTTGGATGATATGAATCGGTCTATGCCTACAATTAACCATTCGGTCAGGTCTGATACTATAGAGGACACATCCTTTTTAAACATGGAATACAGAGGTAGATCAGATATAAATGTACAGAAGCTATCCCAGTCAGCCATAGAGTATCAATATACAGTACGGTGGAGAGGTATGTCTGGGGACTTATTTCATTTCATTTTTATCTCAACTGATACAACAGTGATCGGAGAATCCTAGAGGATAGAACGGAACATGAACATAGCTCAGGGGAAGTTGTGAGAAAAAGGTCTAGAAGGCTTGCATACTGATCGATAGTATCAGGCACATGGGTGGGCTCACGAACAATCTGAGTGAGGTCATAAGCAATGGGAAAATAATGACAGAACCCCCTCTCACCATCTGTCTTATTTGAGTAGGTCAGCCATTCCACGTTATGGACATTGAAATCACTGCAAATGTGAATGTTAGCCGAAGGATGCGCGGATAGGATGTGGTCTATTTTCTCAGATATACTCTTAAAGATAGTAACTCCGCTGTTGTGGGGGCGATAGAAGGCAAATATAAATGCAGTGGTTTTATTGTACCTTTTCCTCAAATATATAAAACGATTTTTATGCTACATAATTTTATAAAACATTTGAATAACACCGAACGTAGTGCCATTATTAATTATTGAGGGTTTTTTTTGTTTTGGTTTTACGTTTTTTTCGCCTATAGTTTGAACATAAACTATTAAAGAAGAAAATTTCAAAAAGAAAACCAAAATAAACTTCTAAAGTATATTTCTCCTAAGCTCTAATTTTATGTTTAACAAACATAAATTAGATAAAAGGGGTAAATAAGGGGTGGGGCAGAAAAAAAACCTATCGAGACGTCTTCCAGCCAACCCTTTTCAAGATTAACGTTGGCAACAGGGGAGGAAACACCGTTTAAAAAGGTGGTCAAAAGACCATAAATTATTAGCGAGGGTAAAAAAAGAAAATTTTTATCTAATTTATGTTTGTTAAACATACAATTAGAGCTTAGGAGAAATTTACTTTAGAAGTTTATTTTGGTTTTCCTTTTGAAATTTTCTTATTTAATCGTTTATATTTAAACTATAGGCGAAAAAAAACACTCAACAATTAATAATGGCACAACGTTCGGTTTATTCAAAGATTTTATAAAATTATGTATCCATAAAAATCTTAGCACAAAGACCCAACGTTGCCAGTGAGAAATCAATGGTTAGCAGTTGTTGCAAAGATTATAAAAACAGGTATAGTGTATTAGAAATCTGAGAAAACTTGCTACCCAAACTTCAGGAAAAACCACTAGTTATTATCTGTGACTAATTTCTGATGACGATCTATACAAGAATTCTAATCAGACACTCTAGTCAGACACTCTAGTCAGATACGCTATTTAGACACTCTAGCAGACACTCTAGTCAGACACTCTAGTCAGACATTCTAGTCAGATATTCTAGTTAGACATTCTAGTCAGACACTCTTGCCAGACACTCTAGTTAGACACTCTAGTTAGACACTCTTGTCAGACACTAGTTAGACACTCTAGTTAGACACTCTAGTCAGACACTCTTGTCAGACACTCTAGTTAGACACTCTAGTCAAATTCTCTAGTTAGACACTCTAGCCAGACACTCTAGTCAGACACTCTAGTCAGACACTCTGACCAGAATGTCAGACATCTGACCAGAATGTCAGACATCTGACCAGAATGTCTGACTACAGTCAGACATTCTGGTCAGATACTCTAGTCAGACACTCTACAGACACTCTTGTCAGACGCTCTAGTCAGAAACTTTAGTCAGACATTCTGGTCAGATACTCTAATCAGACACTCTACAGACACTTGTCAGACACTCTAGTCAGACACTCTAGTAAGACACTATAGTAAGGCACTCTAGTCAGACACTAGTTAGACACTATAGTTAGACATACTAGTCAGACACTCTAGTCACACACTCTAGTTAGACACTCTAGTTAGACACTCTAGTCAGACACTCTAGTCAGATACTCTATTTAGACACTCTAGCAGACACTCTAGTCAGACACTCTAGTAAGACATTCTAGTCAGATATTCTAGTTAGACAGTCTAGTCAGACACTCTTTTCAGACACTCTAGTTAGACACTCTTGTCAGACACTAGTTAGACACTCTAGTTAGACACTCTAGTCAGACACTCTTGTCAGACACTCTAGTTAGACACTCTAGTCAAATTCTCTAGTCAGACACTCTAGTCAGACACTCTAGTCAGACACTCTGACCAGAATGTCTGACATCTGACCAGAATCTCTGACTACAGTCAGACATTCTGGTCAGATACTCTAGTCAGACACTCTACAGACACCCTTGTCAGACACTCTAGTCAGACACTCTAGTCAGACATTCTGGTCAGATACTCTAGTCAGACACTCTACAGACACTTGTCAGACACTCTAGTCAGACACTCTAGTAAGACACTATAGTAAGGCACTCTAGTCAGACACTAGTTAGACACTATAGTAAGACATACTAGTCAGTCACTCTAGTCACACACTCTAGTTAGACACTCTAGTTAGACACTCTAGCAGACACTCTAGTCAGACACTCTAGTCAGACATTCTAGTCAGATATTCTAGTTAGACAGTTTAGTCAGACACTCTTGTCAGACACTCTTGTTAGACACTCTAGTTAGACACTCTTGTCAGGCACTAGTTAGACACTCTAGTTAGACACTCTAGCCAGACACTCTAGTTAGACACTGTAGTCAGACACTCTAGTTTTACACTCTAGTTAGACACTCTAGTTAGCCACTCTAGTCAGACATTCTAGTTAGACACTCTCGTCAGACACTCTAGTCAGACACTCTAGTTAAACACTCTAATCACTCTAGTAAGACATTCTAGTCAGACACTCTAGTTAGACACCCTAGTCAGACACTGTAGTTAAACACTCTAGTTAGACACTTTAGTTAAACACTCTTGTCAGACACTCTAATCAGACACTCTAGTTAGACACTCTTGTCAGACACTCTAGTCAGACACTCGCCACAATGCACCAGAATGAAGCTTCACATGCCTCTCACAGTTACTTAGCCCAGAATACATTGTAGTCTACATTGCACTGTAAAGAATCTATTATTGATTTTATAAAATTATTTTTTGATGATGGCTTGAATTAAAGTTTAAAATGCAAAATGTTAAGTATCATGGTTCAATTGTGCTCTACACAGACATTCATTTCGAAGTGCTCTTGTTTAATCAAAGAACTTAATTTCATACACCAGATCCTTCTAGTTGTGTGGTGATAAAACTTCTAAAATGCACTTGTGATGTTAGACTGCATCAGAGTGGTCAGTACCGAGACATTCCGATATGAAACCTATCTAAGAACACTGCCAGATACATAAAGTACATTTATGTGAAATTTCAGAAAAATCGGTCCATAGGGAACGGACTAGACACACACACACACACACACACACACACACACACACACACACACACACACACACACACACATGAAAGGCACTTTGTGTCTATGCGTATAAGCGAAGCTCACTATTAATTTAGTTGTAAACAAACTGATGGTTTGAGCACTTATGCTACGGGCTGGTGTGAATTTAACAGAAATTTAGGAGAAATATTTGCGGCACTGATTTGTGGCGACGGTTGTAGGTTCGATTCACGGCTGAGGAAAAGGTGTATGTCTAGCTGCACTGATGAGTTACAACGAAACAGTACTGTATGTGGATGAAAATATATATATATATATATATATATATATATACCCAGCCGTGGATCGAACCTACAACCGTCGTCATGTGTGTGTTGAGAAAATACGCTTTTACGATCATATTTCCCTCTTTGTGTATACCAATCTTCTCTCTCTCTCTTTCTCTCTCTCTCTCTCTCTCTCTCTCTCTCTGTGTGTGTTTGTGTGCGTGTGTGTGTGAGTTGCATTATACGTGTGAAAGTATAAAATAATGTTCTTGTCACATGCGTTTCAAACTTCCCCCTCGCCAAGACACCCACCGCCCCCCCCCCAAATAACTCCCTTCACTTTCTAGGAATCCCACTGCCCCCAAAACAACATTATTTTTATGTTTGTTTCTTCAGATAAAGTCAAGGTTTGAGATGGGTGGGATGTTTCTAAGGGGAAAAAAATCATTTTATTTTTAACTTTTTCTCCAAAAAGCAAACGTTAAAATTAAAATTCTTTTCCACCGATAGACGTCGAAAGACCACCCTGAAGTCGTGTTACTAAATACATCGAATTACGACTCCGCCAAGAAAACAACTTCTGGTTGATAAACATAGCGAATCAGTCAGAGACTTGAAATTCTGCAAAAAGCCTTTTTTTTCAAGAAATAAACAAAAAGATACAGAAAATTGAAAACATCTAGATTTCATGTTGCGTTGAGAGGCCATATGGACTTGCAGATTCTGTGTTGGAAGGCGAAAACACAATAAGGGGTCTTTTTTATTATTATTTTATTTTTACTCATGTCATATTTCTGCTTTTTATTTTTATCATTACTCTTGTTTGTTTCAGGTCGCAGTACATCATGCGTATTATTTAGGTAAGAAATAGAAATGTTATTCCCGTGGGACGGTATTGTTTTCCTACCCGTGGAAGCTGACATTATACAAAACACGATTATCTCCAAAATATGCATAATAGAGGAAAATAAAAGCTACAAAACAGAGGTCTTCACGGGAGCTAGTTTAGCCAAATGTCGTTTTTAATGTGGATTAAAAGGGCCTATTTCAAAGTTAAAAGTCGCTAACAATATTGATATTACCCCCACCCCCGGATTATTCTCAAGTAGGAACAAAAGGAATTAAACCCCCTCGCACACATATGCGTGCGCTCATGGTATTCGTTCCCTAAAAAAGATATAATGTAACAAAGATATAATGTAACAAAGATATAATGTAACAAAGATATAATGTAACAAGATATAATGTAACAAGATATAATGTAACAAAGATATAATGTAACAAGATATAATGTAACAAAGATATAATGTAACAAAGATATAATGTAACAAAGATATAATGTAACAAAAGATATAATGTAACAAAGATATAATGTAACAAAGATATAATGTAACAAAAGATATAATGTAACAAAGATATAATGTAACAATAACGTAAATACGATCTATTTTCTCTTGCACTTGCAGGTGCTGACTCGCGGAGTGATTAATGAATTCTTTGGCTAAAACACTTTTATATCTTTTGCCCAAACCTTTTCCCACGATTTAAGAACAGTTAGACTTTGACAAAATGCCATATTCGCTTTCTCGCCTCTCTCCATGATTTGGGTGAGAGGCGAAATAAATAAAAAACTGAACTTAATCTTACTTTTATGGTATATACATGTTTACGCACTCAACATACTTTGTATTCCTGTTTTTCGTAAATCTTTCCAAACGATGGTGTGTTAATGAATTATAGATGAAGAAATTTGTCCTCTTAACCAAAACTTGGTAACCCATTTTCTTCATATCCAATGCAATACCCAGGCTAAAAAATGGCGATCCCAACATCTTCCTCCCTACAGTCCTTTTGCTTGCAATCTTTTCAATCAGTAATAACGTCCATTTGCCACTGCATAAGCTGCCTCTCAAGACAATCATCTCGGAAAACTCTATATAATGTTAATTTCACAATCAATCCTTTGTCGAAAATTGTTTTAAATTAACAATCTAAATTGTTTTTTCAAAGACTTTTTTCAAATAAACAGATACAATAAATATGTGTTATTATATTTAATTATTGTACAAGGGCATTTCAATAGTAATGCTTCCTATTTTTTATTCCGCCCTAATAGTTCAAAGAAGGAGTTGTAAATTGCATTGTTATCATGACTGAAATTATGTATTTATGGCCTGAAAGTTTTATGTCTCTGCTTTAGATATTGACGGTGTGAAACTCTAAGAAAGCAATTCCTGTTATAAACGTTCATCAGTAGCAGAGATACATCATTGAATTCTTGACAAAAGTGCATTCAGAACGATGATGATTATGTAGAAAAATAAATTCTAGAGAACATTTTAATGACATCACTCCCATCTTTGTAGCTCTTCAACTTTTTGTAAGAAAAAATACTTTACTTTTAGAACGACCCTCGTATATTTATATATAAACAAATAAATGTACTGTTGTTGTTTATATTCCATCCTTAGTTCTGATTGACATTATGTTCTTAGATCATGAAACGCTTACAACTGTCAAACTGTGGTCTGATACTTAGGGTTGAGAATTCTATTCAAGACTTGAGTCAAGATTTCAGTTGTAAAATTTCAGAAATTTCACTGACATCACAGTGATGATCTTCATGATAATGAGTTTAGAATTGAACACATATTACAAGTGATCCTCCTATCAAGACTGGTTACAGATGAATGATCTTGTAATATGAACTCTGACCCTAGCGTGATGAGCTTAAATGTGAACACTGACTTTAAGCTGATGACCATATAAATTGAACTCTACAGAATAATGACCTTAATCTGATTCTGTAGAATGATGCTCTTGTTAAATGGATTTTGACTGCAGTTATTATGATCATGTAAAATAGACTGAGTGCAGATTGATGAGATTAAATGTGAACACTGATTGAACATTGTTGACGTTATGAAGGTCAATATTCTGTATTGCTGAATTTGTAATTGAACCTTGATTTCAGAGCGATGATCTTGAATTGAATGCTGTTTATAAACTGATAATGTTGTAAAATGGATTTTGATTGCAGAGTGATGATTTTCTAGAGTTTCCACTTTTGTATCACTTATCTACAACCAGTATTTGTATCCACTTATGTCTTCACTGAATCGGAATGGTAGACATTCAAGCAATGGTTTTGTAAAGTGGAGCTCTTCTATCTGTAGCATGGATCCTAGCTTGTATAGGATGTATGTGATGGTTGCATATTTGCAATGTATCAAGAAGCACGCCAACAATTAATATGACAAATGAAAAAAATGGATGTTAATGAAGTTATGAATGATTAAGATTAGAAAGGGCACTATTTAGCAAATGTTAAATTCTCCAAAACAAAATATTTATATATACAGTGCCGGCAAAAAGAAAGTCCGCACTTGTAATTTCCTTTTTGCCGCCTGTATATGAATATAAATATCCAATGATGTGAAAAATATTTCGAGTAAGTAAATAGTTTGTCATAAAAGTTGAAAGTTCTTGCGTTTGTAGGTATGTTTATAAGTGAGAAAAAAGAAATTAGAAAAAAAAATTAGTGTTAGAAATATGCTTGTTTCAAAGTTTCATTTTGTGTGTAACGACTATGTTTATCTTTTTTGGTTAGACATAATTGTAGAGAGAACAGTCGTGCTTATGTAATTTTCAGCTTGGTGCAAAGTGTGTTTTTGAAGTGTACTCATGGCCTTTGTTGGGTACTGGCTGTTTACTCCTTTGGCAAAAATTGAACGTATAGTGGAAAAGAGAAGTTTTGCAACATTGAAAGCTTTTTGTTAACATTACTGGGTTTAATTGATTCGAAGCAGTGGCTTCTGTTTGCTAACTTAGTAATAGCAACGTGCATAACATTCCAATATAACTGTTCAGGATCTCACACAGTGAGGGGTAGTTATTATCAACATGATAAGAATGAAGTGAGTTTCTAAAAAATGATGTTACTCAATCCACGATCGCTCAGAGTATTTTCCACTAGAAAATTTAGACCATAAAAATATTAGGCTCATACGTTGGAGCGTTTAGCCTAGTCAACAGCATTTTAACTGAATTTAACTCTAATTCCCAAAATGGGTTCTAAGTCACTCATAGTGGATTTTAAAATGGTAGAAAAAAATAAATTTCAAACGTAAGAAGTCCTGATCAAGAATATCAACTGGTGAATCAAATGAGCACGTGAGATGGATTTGACTTTGAAAGCGTCACCTCTCACATGATGCAACGATAAAACAAGTAACATCCTAATAATGTCTATTCACGTCAATTATTACGTAAGCAAGAGGAATCGATATAGATATTAATCTATGAGGGACATTTGAAAAGTAATGGCTTTTATATTTTTATTCTGCCCGAATAAAACAAGGGGATTGCATTATTATAATGACTAAACTGCATTCATAACCTTAAAGTTTTTTTCATCTCTCTTTTGCAGATATTGATGGTGTGAGACTCTAAGAAAGCAACCCTGTCATGAATGAACGTCAGAAGTTGAGATGCGTCACTGAATTCCTCCATGCAGAAAAATTGAACCAATCAACATTCAGCTGCGTCTTTTGAACGCTTACAAAGTCGATGCAAGTGATGTCAGCATAGTTAGGAGATAGGTTCGTCGATTTCAGAGTGGCAACAGAGATGTGAGCGACAAAGCGGATTCCAAACTTTTACGATTGAAGCATCAAAATCGACCAGCAAAAGTGCATTGAGAATGGCAGTGACTATGTAGAAAAATAAATTCTAATGCACAAAAGGTTGCTTGTTTTAATGGACTCCCACTCCCATCTTCGTAGTTCTTATACGTTTTAGTTTTTTTAGTTAAAAAAATAGTAAACTTTATTTTTGGAACGATTATCGTATCTATATCGATTTCTTTGCTTGCATACTGATTGACGAAAGTAGACATTTTTCATATTTTTCTTCTTACAGATAAACAGTAGAGAAGAGACAAGTGAGAGAGAAGAGAAGGGACAGGCACAAGATTCCTAGCAGTCTGCCAGTAGCTCACTTATTGTTATACACACATTGTAATGGCTACTATTAATACCGAACACAATTTAATTATTATATTTTGCTGGAACTTGGCTTGGAGTTATGTTCCCTGAATTCTGTAATATCTAAAGTAAAACACACATAATGAAAATGGCAAAAAAAAAAAAAAAAAAAAAAAAACATAGTATAAACATGGAAATAGTTAAAATAAACAATTTAAAGAATAGAACACAAGTTAAGAATGGAGTTTAATGAAATTAATAATGAAAATTATTTCTGTTTTCCGAGTATGCACATTTATATTTATGAACAGTTCAAAATCAATATTCACTTGTATACATACTACTTCTTCCAACAGGCCATCACATGTATTGTACTCAACCATAATTAGTACTGCAACTACATCGAGATTTTACATGGAACTTCATCATTGTGAACATATCCTGCCCTATGTTAGGTGCATCTTTTCTCCGCCATTTCAACTTATGCAGACAATTTTGATGGATTTTAATAATAAATAATGAATATCTGGTATAAAAATCTCTGAACCACTCACTAGCTCTGGATTTTTTTTCTTATTTTTTTTGGCCTTAACTGATGATCCCTATTAGTCTTTTCTGAATTCCTTTCAGAATTTTACTGATTTGAATTTTAAAATAACCCAGCCTGCTCACTCGACAGCTGCCCTGCTTTTTTTTTTCACTCTCATTGTCCCTCTCTAAAAGCATGGTAGGCTGAATTTAACCACATGCTTCAGCAAGGGCTTATTCGTTTTTCATCAATACACACAGAATGGAAATAATAGCTTTATTACAAAATTGATCATATCTCGACTATTTGACTATGGATTTCAATAATACACAGGAATTAACTTATAATGCTAATAATGTCTGTGAAATTTAAAACGAATATTCGTTTTAGTTTTTGAGAAATTAAAATTTATGTAAATTTTACATATTTTGAATGAACGGTGATAATAGCTTTTTAATTTACTGTTTTTATTACCAATGGAATGAAATTAAACAACGGAAATGAGAAAAATATGTATTGAGCAAGAAATATATCATTAAAAGTTTACAATTAACGAAAAATGTGACTTATTTGCCTACATGACGTTTAACAACTTCAATCATCCTAGAATCCATCAAACTAGTAAGTTTCTTTATTGTAAAATGTGGAATTTCCCTTGCTGCAGCAACAACAGCATCCCACAAGGCAGCTTTTGAAGTGCACTGCCTTCCTTCTGTGTATATGTTCTTGTTGAGAATGGTCGAAAAGTTTTCAATTGGGTTTAAATCTGGAGAGCTCGGTGGTCATACCATTAGTTTCTCTCCATGGAAATCCAAAGAGGACAAAAATGCTGCGGTAGTACAAGCAGAGTGAAAGGTGCGTTGTCATGCATGAAAATCCAATTTTTCACCAAAGAAAGAGATATGTTGTCCAGCCATGAATCCAAGGCCTCATTTAACATGTCACAATATGATGCAGATGTAATTTTCACGCCAATCAGATACTCTGCAGGACCTACAAGTTTATCCCCTATGATATCAGCCCATAATGCCTTATCCCTGTTGTTGAAGTTTTAAACGTTGATGACGGTCAGTTCCAGAAAACACCCAGACCTTATTCTAACTGCCAGCTCCATTGAGGATTGTCCGGGTCTTGTCAGTAAAAATAACATTATTCATGTTGATCTTAACGCATTTCCCTGCTCATTCGATCCTCAAAATTTTACATCTTGGGGTCAGAGGAGGCAATTTCAGAGGGAACTTGATAGAAGCAATGGAGCGAATGATGTAATTTCTTGTGGTCTTAGGCATTTCAATAAACCTAGTGGTGGTAAAAATTGATTTATTTGCTTGCCCTAGTTTTTTACGTAGCTAATGGACCACATTTCTCATATCTCTAGCAGTAAGAGTTTTTGAACGCCCAGCATCTGATCTTTTTTTCCGTGTTGAAGAGTCCTTCAAGAATCTTCTTACTGTGTCAGTATGGCGTCTTACTTTCTCAGCAATAACATCAGGAGAGGTGCCTTTAGCAAATTTTTTGATGATAATTTCTTTCTCCTTGCTAGTTGGAGCTTTTCCATGTCCTATTGTAATGGAATATACAAGATATACAATTACAAATATACTATGATGTCACCTGAAAAATAGAAAACATTCAAACAATCGGCAATCAAGAAACCCAGCAAAATATAAATAAATCGCAGTTTCCCTTTATGAGATATGGTAAATTTTATAACAGAGCTATTATTTATGTTCTGGATGTAATTTCCATAAACTGTTGCGCTTCCTTATTTATGTAAATTTTCTTGTGTTTTGTCAACTAAAGCGATAGAAAAAAAAATTATGCGAGAAATGC
Source organism: Euprymna scolopes (assembly GCF_053919585.1). Lineage (NCBI taxonomy): Eukaryota > Metazoa > Mollusca > Cephalopoda > Sepiida > Sepiolidae > Euprymna > Euprymna scolopes. The sequence goes on from NC_136491.1 coordinate 67,678,140, forward strand.
AAAAGATAATGCAAAAAAATAGGAAGAAGAAAATTGATGCGATTTTTTTTTTGTTTTGTTTTATTTTTGTAAGTAGTTTCTATTTTTGTTTGTTTTACGAATTTCGTCTTACATGTTCGTTTGGTTTGCTATTTTTTTTTTTTTTTTTTTTTTGCACACAGACACACTTTTGTATATAATAATGAAGATTAATCAAGATGTAAAAAAAGCTCAACATGTAAGGTAGGGCAAAAAAGAAAAGGCCAGAATTGTAGAACAAAATATGTGATTAAATAACAGATAAAAAATAGAGAAATAACGGATATAATAAAAATAGAAATTAAAATATAATAAGAAAATATAAAGTTGAATAAATTTAAATACAGTGGGACAAAAAATGAGGTAAAAATAAAAATAAAAATAAAATAATAAAAATAAAATAAAAACACAGAAATAAATATAACATAAAATAAAAATAATACGTAGAAAATAAAATAAAAAGTCAAAATAAGAATTAAAATATAGAAAATAATAGAAATGAAGAGGAAAAAAGAAAAACGAGAAAACAATAAAAGGGAAAATGAAAAACAAAGAAAAATGAAAAAAGAAAGAATATAAAAAGGAAAGAAAAGAAGCAGTAGAAGAGGCGAAGTGTGGAAATTATTTCCACCATCTTTGTTTCTTTCTTTCTTTCTTTTGCTCTTTCTTTCCTTCCTTCCTACCCCTTCCCTAGCTTTCATGCCCTCCCCCTCCCCTTTTTACGTCATGTGACTGCCTTATGCCCGCTTTGAATAAGAAGACGAACCCATGGAGGTTTGTCATGCGAAATGGCAGGTTAAAGTCGAAGCCGTAGGTCCAGCAAATTTCCCAAAACAAGATGATAGAAGGAAAAGAGGAAATAGATTAGCGAATAGGGGTCTAGTATATAAATATAAAAAAAAGGAAAAAACTAGGCAGGTTATAAGGTGTTTCCATTGTGGTAAGGTGGGCTACATGTGGAGTGGAGAGATTGTAGACACCGCAGTCAGGGAAACGGAGGCGCACCGTTCGTACAACGCCCGACGGACGGAATAAAGGCATATCGACGCATGTAATCGGTAACATGGGCGCTGCGAATTCCGTTTCTATTAGAATAGATACAAACTGATTCAGGGCTTTAGTAGATACAGGTGCAGAGGTTTCTGTCATAAAAAGTAGCGTTTTTAAAACATTTATACAGACTCGAGCTACATAGTAAATCAATTAATTTAAGGACAGCCCCATTAATTGTGGAAGATATCGCCCGATTAAGGATTAGGATAGGGAGTCCATTCATCCACCATGTGTGGAAATTATCTTCCACCATCTTTCTTTCCTTTTTCTTTCCTTCTTTCTGCTGTTTCTGTTCTTCCTTCCTTTCTTCTTAACCCTTTTCCTGTCCCCTTCCCTAGCTTCCCCCCTTTTTTATGTCACCTGACTCCCTTATGCCCGTTGATTGGATGAGACGTTTTCGTGCTAAATTGAAGCTCGTGTGTGATATTTTTGAGTTAATTCGACAGTTGTGGAAAAGGCGTCGTCGAGACAAGTATCGAAAGTATTCCCTTAAGGTCTCGGATAAAAAGGGACGCCAGGAAATTACTAAGGCATTGTACAACTCTGTCTTGACGAGACATTAAAGTCGTTGAAAAAAAAAAAAAAGAACCAAGAGAAGAAAATTCGCCGCTGGGAAGTTTCTAAGATACTTGAAAACTCAAAAATATTCTGCCTCCATGAAATTTCAACCTTTGCTAAAAGGACTACGGAAACGAATTTCCAGGAAAGGGACTGACAAAAATAACTTTTTAAACAACACAAACTCAGAAAGTAAAAGCCCCAACAAACGAACTTTCTAAATGTTCCATTCGAAAAAGGGCGCCCAGAAGCTTCCAGTAACTGCTCCCCCTTTTTTCTTTATTTCTTCCTCCTTCTCTATCTCTCTTTCCTTCTCTTTCCCTTCACTCTCTCCCCTTTTCGGTTACTACTACAAGATTACTTGTAAGCCAGATGGACATTTTTGGCAGCCCATAGAGGTCACGAACTTTTCCTTTTATCATATTTAATAAATTCTATTTCTCCTATTTTTTCTCTTTTTGTTTGTTTTCTTCCTTGATGTTTCAGAGTTTAGTAGTAACGACTAATTGATTAAGAAGAATTAACTTCCACGGGAAGAAGTGGATAATAAATTTTCTTCACATGATTTCTTTGTTGCGAAAAACTTCAATAGGAATATAATACTAGGCCGGGACTGGCTTAGACAAAATGGGGTGAGCATGTACTTCGACTTAGGGTCGATAAAAATAGGCAATGAATTGAAGCGTTAGAGGAAGATGCAATAGTAAGGCTAGGGAGAAAAATAACATTAAACCCCAGCACCTGCATACGTGCACGGCTCGTGCAGGTATTTAAAACGGGCAGGGACTGGAGTATGAGGTAGAACAAATAGATAAAGGATTTCTTAGTGATCTTAGTGGTATTTCAGTAGCAAATAACGTAGTAAAAATTAAAGGGTCAAAAAGTTTCCCGCTTTTAATTATGAACAACACCAATCAGACGGTTACCTTAAGAAGAGGTTGTAAAATTGCACGATATAGAGCAGCTGGCAAAATAATGGAGATTACCATGCCAAAGAAACATAATGATAAAATCTCTGAAGAAAACTTGAAAGGGAAGTCACGGGTTCCTAATTTCTGTGCTTTGATGCGTTTTTTGGTGGTTTCAGTAAATTCTCTCTTAGTTGTCGCTATTTCTTTCTTACAGTTATTTCTGGCTTCTATATACTTCTGTCTGTTTGAATTTATGTCAGTTAAATCTGTGGTACACATGCTGCCTTTGCGCGATGGCAGCTGCACAAGTGGAAGTAAACCATTGGGGAGAGTGGGGCTTGCTATAAAACTTCCGTGTGGGAACATGTGCTTCAATTGCTGTTTTGAACCATTCAGTGGTCTCATTTGCGCACTGTTCTCTTTTTACAACGTATTCTAAAATCATCCTACACCAGAACTTTACATTATTAATATCTAACTATGATATTACTATAAGTTAAACTTAGAATGGTAAAAAAGACAGATAGGTCTAATAAACCCTGTAGTTTATTTATCAAACAAAATACTGTTGTTCTTGGAAACCGAACGTTTGACCCGGTTCCAAATTCTTACTTTCCATTTAAAATGTGATAGTATTGCAGAAGTGCCGACTTTTCCTATGTGGTAACCACGTTTTTGACTTTCAGTTTGGAAACTATTATTATGAGGACGCATCTATTTGATGATCAGTCTGCAGCACTTTTCTCAAATCACCTCCTTTTCATTGGCAATGGTTGAATAACATTGAATAGAAATCTTCAATTGCACAAATTATCATACGGCTAGACGGTAAATTCAATTGGTGACCTGATGACTAAAGTTTTCACAGAGATTTTACATTTTTCAATGATATGAAATAATTGCAATTCTTACATCATATTTTGAAAGAAAGACTAAAAGATAAAAGATTAAACTAGAAAAGAGGAGTGGGGCTACTGGTGAGACTGTTGCAGACCAGAACATAATAATTTTTTTTTTTTTTTTTTTTAATTCAATTTTCACCCCAAACAAGGCACAGTGCCACTTTGAAGCAGGGGGCTACTATCAGGGACTTAATTAGCGTGGTCATTATGAAGGGAGATGAGTAGAAAGATGTTTTTTAACATTACACTTGAACTTCTGCATATCATTGCAGTTGGGAAAGCAGAATCCCGGAAGGGAGTTCCAAAGACCTGCAGTTCTGGGGAAGAAACTATTGGAGTAAAAGGCTTTCTTGCACTTAGGGATCTCTACTGTAAAGGGATGAGACTTAGTAGCTTGTCGGGTTTGTCGGGGGTAGTTACGTCGGGGAGGTACAAGTGTTTGCAGTTCGTCAGAGCATTCACCATTAAAGTATTTGTAGAACAGGCAAAGGGATGCAACATCTCGTCGATAGGACAGAGGCTGAAGCCTAGATGACAGTTCAGGACCTATCAGGTTGGCGACTCTCTTTTGAACCCTGTCCAGGAGCGAGAGACAAGCAGCAGATGCACCAGCCCAGATGTGACAAAAGTACTCCATACATGGGCGAATGGTTGCCTTATAGAGGTATAGGATACTGGCAGGCGTAAGTAGTTTTCTAGCACGGTAGAGGGAGCCAACCTTCCTTGCAGCAACCTTGGCAATGCTCTCAATGTATCTATTCTAGTTCATATTCCCTGTAAACGTTAGGCCGAGGAGTTTAAAAGAAGTACTTTCAGACAATGTGTTCTTGGCCATTGCTATTGGTGGTAGAGAAGGTTTCTTGTAGTTATTGAAGGAAACAAGCTTAGTCTTAGCAGCATTGAATGTGACCAACCATTTTTGTCCCCATTCCACTACGGATTGGAGGTCATCCTCTAGTGTTTCTGCCATTTCCTTGGATATGTGTTCATTTGTTTTCCCCTCATATCTGTTATAGAGAGTGGTGTCATCGGCAAATATACCCATCTCCGAAACAATTTTATCAGGGAGGTCGTTTATGAATCTCAGGAATAATAGAGGTCCAAGGATAGACCCCTGAGGTACTCCCGCATTTATATCTTATTGTTTAGATGTACGACCGTCGAGGACAACTTGGATTTTTCTCTTACTTAAGAAGGACTTAATTACATTATGAATTCTTCCAGTGATTCCGTATGATCTAATTTTCCTTAGAAGACCATCGTGCCATACCCTGTCAAAAGCCTTAGATATATCAAGGGCCACCGCTCTACCCTCCCCTGTTTTATCCAATGAACGGTATATACATTCAGAAACTACAGTTAAGATATCTGCTGTTGAACGGGCTTGCCTGAATCCATATTGTTTGTCAGTCAGGAGTTTAGCAGCTGTTAGGTGCTGGACTAGGGCTTGATTAACTAAGGACTCAAATATTTTGGTGAAAAGCGGGAGGAGGCTAATGGGGCGATAATTTAGTGGGTCAGTTCTTTCACCAGAATTCTTGAAGACTGGTACCACAGAGGCGGTTTTCCAGCAGTCGGGAAAACAAGATTCGTTAAGGCATTTATTGTAAAGTTTGGACAGAACTGGAGCAACCTCGGCAGACCATTTTTTTAATAGCACAGCCGGGATGAGATCTGGTCCACATGCTTTTGAGGTGTCTAGGTTTTTTATAATAGCATATACCTGAGAAGGGGTGATTTTCAAATCGTCTAGTGTGGCGTCTGTTCGCAGAGGAAAATCAGGGAGTGAGTGGTGTACCGAGTTCAGTGTGGAGTTTGAGGCAAACCGACTGGCAAGCAGATTAGCCTTGTCAGTTGCCGTACAAGCAACCTCATGATTGTTTGATAGTGGGGGAATAGTTGACTGTCCATTATTTACTACGCTGTTGTAGATTTTCCAAAAATCCTGGGTTCCTAATTTCTGTGCTTCGATGCGTTTTCTGGTGGTTTCAGAGTAATCTGTCTTAGCTGTCTCTATCACTCTCTTACAATTATTTCTAGCTTTTATAAACTTCTGTTTATTTGAGCTGGACTTATGTCGGTTGAATCTGCAGAACGCATGCTGCCTTTGACAAATGGCAGCTGCACAAGCAGAAGTAAATGATTGGGGAGAGCGGGGCTTGCTATAGAATTTCCGTGCGGAACATGTGCTTCAATAGCAGTTTTGAACCATTCAGTTGTCTCATTTGCACACTGTTTCGCTGATGGCTTCCCAATCAGTCTTTTTATAATACCTCGTTGTTTTGAGTAGTGGGTCTTCAGTTTTAGGGCGAGAATTTAGGCTGATTTCTACCATTATCACAGCGTGATCAGCATTCCCGAGTGGGCTGTGGGCATTTGTTGTACAGTCATTGGGAACCGTTGTCAGAAAGAGATCTAGAAGTGAGGCATATTGATCTTGCTGGTCTGGGAAACGTGTCGGAAATGTAACCAACTGAGATAGGGAATGGGATATAGAGAAGCTATGTGTTGCGCTACCAGCTACGTCTGTGTGATTAGAGAATCCTAGCCAGTTACTGTGGTGGACATTGAAGTCACCAAATACATGTATTTGTGCGCTAGTATCGAGGGAGAGTGCTATATCTATGCTGTCTGAGACTTTGTTTATTAGGGTACAGTCTTGGTTTGAGGGAGAGCGGTAGAGAAAATAAAAGTAGCTAATATTGTGTTGCATATTTAATCTGAAGCACATAAAGGCCTGGTCCTCTGGTTCTAGTTTTATTTCTCTAGTCAGGGGGAGGGTGTTACGAATATAAACTCCAAGTCCATGCATATGTCTGTCCGAGTCCTTACGGTAAAGTGGGAGATAACCAGGCATGTTAAAGTGGTTAGAGGGAATGGAGGAATGAAGCTTAGTTTCACTTAATGCTAAGATATCCGGGGTGTTTACAAGGAGAAATGACTCAACATCATCTAAGTTAGTTCTAAGCCCGCGGATATTAGTAAATGCAAGCCTCAAGGGAGGAGGCAGGTTGGTTTTCTTTAAGTTTGGTCCTGGTTTAAACGTAACTTTTGCTTGAGCTGTCATTTCATTTTATTTTATTTAAAAGTTTCAGTTAGGGTGAGTGAGTGAGGGGGTGCTGGACAAGTAGTTGTGCAGAATACCAGACATGCAATACAAGTAGACCATCAGCTGTCCTCACTCACAGGATTGTGGCCTCAGGAAAGCCCACCGGGGATGAGTGCAGGGTCTCTTTCCATGCGCGACATGGCACTACAAACATCTCGATATTTTACAACTGTTGATGGAGCAGCCGCTTTAAGCACTACCAAAGAGTTAGGGCTCCTGTACTATCAGTCGGAAACAGCAGCCAGGAACTGTCAATCCGGTACCCTCAATCCGTTAGGCAAAGCCAGCCCAGTCCAACTGCACCGACATATATGGCACTGAAGCACCCCACTGTGTCCAGTTTAGGGGGATGGGGTGTAGCCTCGAGTGTCCAAGAAAAAAAACAAAGCTAAGTAAAATCCTTAACTGTTTCGCATGTAATTAGAGCAAATATTCTTTACATTTCCAGGCATATTGTAACCGATAATTTTTCTCCACTTAAATAGACACTTTCGCAGTTTACAATCCCATCTCACTTAAATAATAAGTCAATGCTATAGTAAAGACAAACTCGGTAAAAAAAAGAAGAAATTATGCTAATTTATTTAGAGGACATGAAAACTTTATTTCAAAATCATTTCCACCGTGTTATAAATCCAGACTTATTGCATGTCCAATTCCAATTATTGCATATATTTAAAAAAAAAAAAACATATAAATTATTAGATTTATTGAATTAAACCTGAAACTCTACCATTCGTTAATTTATTGATGGTTTTCCTTCACGGCGGTTAAACTTATTTCAACAAATCCTTACGGTGAATATGACTTAAATTCTTTCCCAAAGCTGTACTCACAACTGCACATTTCCTTTTCAGTTTTTCCGCTTTTCACCTTTTACGTTATATAGGCTATTATTTTACGTTATATATGCTATTATTTTACGTTATATATGCTATTATTTTACGTTATATATGCTATTATTTTATTTCCATCATATTTGTTTGAAACGCGTATTCAATTGTACCCGATAATAATCCTAACTCACTACAAAAGAAAATAATGAAATGAATAGAAAGAAGGAAATAAACTCAATTGCTGAATAAAATAAACATGTCGTTTATTTTCTGTTGAAAACAAATGGTTTAGGTGGAAGACGTGTTCAGTTCAATTGTTGACGATTACATGCATGGAAAAAAGGAATAAAGTAGGGGAAAGAGAAATGACAGTCCAGCATGTAGAAAAAGAAAGAGGGCTGACCTCAGTAAAGCCGCACGTGCATGGTAGCAGTCAGCCACTTGGAAGTGTCTTCAGGCCACAAGCTGTGGACGCGAAATTGTCTGGTTGACAAAGCAAGGCAAAAGGGAAGAAAGAGGAAGTTGAACGTTGTTGTTGGCTTTTATACTGGGGTCAGTGTTCTGACTGCGCATGTCTGGATTTCCTTTAAAGGGAAGTGACGTTGCCCATGTGTGCGTACGTGTGCATGTTAGTGTGTGTGTGTGTGTACGCACATGAATGTGAGTGTATATACGTGAACGTGAATATATGTGCGTGTCTGTGCATATGTGCGTGCGTACATGTGAGTGTGTGTATGTGAGGTAAAAAGCATGTTCGAACAAAACTTCCCCTCCTGAGGAGAAAAAAATATATATATATATACAAGAGAAACGTATTTCATTCTTGTTTCTTTTATGTATATATGTTTTTTTTTTTAATAAGTTATGTATTGTTTGAAATGTTTTTGCCAATGAACTTTTCGACCTGTTATTGTTGTTGTTTGTGGTGTGTTGTTTTTTATAATTTCTTTGTCAGTTTGTGAGTGTGTGTTCTTGTATTGGAGTAGGAGAAATGTGTAATTGTTCGTCTATGAATGCAGGTTTAAGTCTGTCTATTGTAATAGTGTCTTTTTATCTCTTTTTAAAATGGTAAAGTACTTTTCACTTCTGTCGAGAACTAGATAAAGTCCGGAATAATTTGGACAGAGTGATGTTTTGACTGCATCGTTCTTGATAAAAACGTATTTACAGGTGTGAATATTGCTTGGAATGAAAATGTTCGTGTCTGGCTTTTTGGTTGGGGTGAATTTTAATAGTGACATTTTATGTTTTAAATCCATTACAAACGTTGTCGTTGGGGAAATGCCTGTATTGTTTTTGCAGAATTGTCCCAGTAAAATCAGTGCTGAACCAAAAACTAATTCTGCAGGTGTGCTCTGCAAATCTTCCTTCATAGTGTTGAGAATTGCTAGGAGAATGAGTGGCAAATTGTCTG